>NC_050072.1:134983205-135305275 GCF_009764565.3 Dermochelys coriacea | reverse complement strand
ATTTAAATGATAGGATGTTCTTTTGATCTCTGAATTATCAGAATACAGCATAAACAGGGACTGTTGATTACTTTGTTGACCCTACTCTATGTATGTAAATACACAAAAACAAAAACATTATCTCCCCACATGTCTTTTGAGGATTATTTATTTTGCAGGATGTTTAACCCTTTCTAGCCATGTGTCACTAACGGTCTATCAGTATAGTTTCAATGTTTGTAAAATGTACAGGTAAAACCCAATGTACCAGATGACCACCAGACAATATGTAATATGTTCCATGCTCATTAAGGAAAATCAAAAATTTTAAAAGCAAATGTTAAGAAGAGAAAGAGGCCATCTGGCCCCATCTGCCTCTTCCATTCCTTTGGTTGACCATAATCCCAGCTTCCTGTTTTTCCATTATGCCCTTCAGTCTCTTTCTTCTCAAGAAACAAATCTAGATGCCTCTTGAACTTATTTATACTCTTGGCTTTAATCACATTCCTAAGTAATTCATTCCACATGTTTATTAGCTTCTGGGTGAAGAAGATCTGCCTGAGTTTGCAATCTCCTCTTCCTCTAGATTCCAAATTTTTAGAGCTGGTTCAACTTTTCAGAATTTTGAGTTTTTGATGAAAATTAGATTTTCAAGTAAGTCTTATAATTTTGGGGCCAGATTCTGACACTCTCACTCAGGATGAGATTGATGGAGCCATTGGTGGAGGAAGCTGGGCTGTTCAATAGACCAGACCCAGAGCTGGTGCAAAATTTCAGTGATGTTATGCTGATTTGCACCAGCTGAGGATCTGGCCCTTCTATGTATATGCCTCTCGATTTTGTAAACCCTGACAAGTGTAACAAATAGATCTCTCCATTGACGTTACCAATCCCCACCATGACATTGACAAGCATCAACAGAGGCCAAGAACCGAACAGACATGAAGAATGAGCTACCCAGTCTCTACCATAGATGGTCTCTCCAGACCCGAGAGAAGGCACATGGAAAGAGGCTTAGAATCATAGAATCATAGAATATCAGGGTTGGAAGGGACCCCAGAAGGTCATCTAGTCCAACCCCCTGCTCAAAGCAGGACCAAGTCCCAGTTAAATCATCCTAGCCAGGGCTTTGTCAAGCCTGACCTTAAAAACCTCTAAGGAAGGAGATTCTACCACCTCCCTAGGTAACGCATTCCAGTGTTTCACCACCCTCTTAGTGAAAAAGTTTTTCCTAATATCCAATCTAAACCTCCCCCATTGCAACTTGAGACCATTACTCCTCGTTCTGTCATCTGCTACCATTGAGAACAGTCTAGAGCCATCCTCTTTGAAACCCCCTTTCAGGTAGTTGAAAGCAGCTATCAAATCCCCCCTCATTCTTCTCTTCTGCAGACTAAACAATCCCAGCTCCCTCAGCCTCTCCTCATAAGTCATGTGCTCTAGACCCCTAATCATTTTTGTTGCCCTTCGCTGTACTCTTTCCAATTTATCCACATCCTTCTTGTAGTGTGGGGCCCAAAACTGGACACAGTACTCCAGATGAGGCCTCACCAGTGTCGAATAGAGGGGAACGATCACGTCCCTCGATCTGCTCGCTATGCCCCTACTTATACATCCCAAAATGCCATTGGCCTTCTTGGCAACAAGAGCACACTGCTGACTCATATCCAGCTTCTCGTCCACTGTCACCCCTAGGTCCTTTTCCGCAGAACTGCTGCCGAGCCATTCGGTCCCTAGTCTGTAGCGGTGCATTGGATTCTTCCATCCTAAGTGCAGGACCCTGCACTTATCCTTATTGAACCTCATTAGATTTCTTTTGGCCCAATCTTCCAATTTGTCTAGGTCCTTCTGTATCCTATCCCTCCCCTCCAGCGTATCTACCACTCCTCCCAGTTTAGTATCATCCGCAAATTTGCTGAGAGTGCAATCCACACCATCCTCCAGATCATTTATGAAGATATTGAACAAAACGGGCCCCAGGACCGACCCCTGGGGCACTCCACTTGACACCGGCTGCCAACTAGACATGGAGCCATTGATCACTACCCGTTGAGCCCGACAATCTAGCCAGCTTTCTACCCACCTTATAGTGCATTCATCCAGCCCATACTTCCTTAACTTGCTGACAAGAATGCTGTGGGAGACCGTGTCAAAAGCTTTGCTAAAGTCAAGAAACAATACATCCACTGCTTTCCCTTCATCCACAGAACCAGTAATCTCATCATACTGTTCTTCATGTTTTACCTGCTCTGTGGATAAAAGGCTACAGACTACAATGTGTTTAATCTGGCTCCTTTCAGGAGCAATAATTTGTAAGCAACAATATTTATTAAGACATATGGCAGTGTTCTGCAATATCCTGGACAAACCTTACTGAATTAAGTTTATGTTTCATTATAGACCAGGGATTATATGTAATTCCATGGGGGGAAGGGACCACAACGCTCCAGGAACCAAGAACAGTGAGGGGTAATTAGGCAAATTCACTCAGATTGTAACACCTCCCAAGAGGTACTCCCACCTGGAAAGATGTACATATACTGGTCCAAACTGGATTCTCTAGAGAACTAACAGAGAAAGAATGGACTTGACCCAGCCTAAGTTTAAACTGACCCAGGGCCTGCTTTCTGCTCCAGCAAATGGACAGGACCTTATGTAAAGAGAGGCCCGAATTTTATAGGTTCTTTTGTAATATGTTTTCTCTGTAATGCTTTCACCTTAAGAACAAATATGCTTGCTTAGTAAAAACTGTGTGATATCTTCTAACTGTGGGCAATTATTCTGTGTGTAGCCTCAGAGGAGAAGGCAAAACAGGCCTGCTTAGGTAGGCTGACTTGCAGAGAACATCACAGTGCAGGAGGAAACTGTGAAGCCGGGAAATACTCCAGTCAGACGGAAGAGAGTCATGGGCTTCTACCCAAGAAAGGTGATGGCTGAGGAGCCAGGGCCTCAGAGTGGGTGCCCTTGGTGGACCACAGACGGAGAAAACAGGTGCAGTTGCCCTGAATTGTGACAATTGTCTCACCTGGTTCTCAGTTGACCTCAGGGATCAAGCCTGGCTGCACTCACAATGTTCCTGTTCTTGAGCTGGGCTAAAACAAATACACTGTTGCATTTAAAAACAAAGCAGAAACAAATCAGAAAACCAATCATCTGCAAGAGAACAAGACAAATATTGGGGATCAGAGGCAGTCTGCAATAACTGGAGGAGATGCACATTTAAACATAATGACAGGTTTCAGAGTAGCAGCCGTGTTAGTCTGTATTTGCAAAAAGAAAAGGAGTACTTGTGGCACCTTAGAGACTAACAAATTTATTTGAGCATAAGCTTTCGTGAGCTACAGCTCACTTCATCGGATGCCATCCGATGAAGTGAGCTGTACCTCACGAAAGCTTATGCTCAAATAAATTTGTTAGTCTTTAAGGTGCCACAAGTACTCCTTTTCTTTTTATTTAAACATACATACGGTTCCATTACATACAGCTAATAGGATGGACATTTGACTGCAGAAAGTGCTATTCTTCTCTGAAAAATGACTGTAAAACTATTCTGTGTGTATTCAGATTTGTATCTGTTAACTGACTCATAGGAACAGCCACACTGAATCAGACCAAAGGTCCATCTAGCCCAGTATCCTATCTTCTGACAGTGGCCAATGCCAGGTGCTTCAGAGGGAATGAACAGAACAGGTAATCATCAAGTGATCCATCCCCTGTCACCCATTCCCTGCTTCTGGCAAACAGAGGCTAGGGACACCATTCGTGCCCATCCTGGCTAATAGCCATTTATGGACCATGAATTTATCTAGTTCTTTTTTTAACCCTATTATAGTCTTGGCCTTCACAACATCCACTGGCAAAGAGTTCCACAGGTTAATTGTGCATTGGGTAAAGACTCAAATAAGTTTTCTTTCCTATTAGTCCAGCAGAGTCCACACAGCTCAGAGAGAGCAGACTTTTTATTCCAGCACATGCACTTATGCACACCTAGCCATGTCAGTGAAGTTGCACAAGTGTTGAAAAGGGCACAATTTGACAACAATGACGATACATAGGTGTAACTGAGAGGCAAATTTGTCTTGCAGGGCATTTATTGCTATGGACGATGCGCCATGTAAGATGGAAAATGCCTAGGTTTGACTATTAGAACCTAAACTGCGCTTGAAGGAGGGAATCTTTTTGCTTGTCCTACTGAGCACATTTTCTATAGTGATCTCAGGGAGACAACAAACATGATCCCCCACAATGGCACTTTTCCGAGTAGCACTGTTCTTGAAGGAAGTCACAAACCCTGCTGTCAGAGGGATGCTTCGGGCAATTAGGCACAACCAATGGAGGTTGCCCATGCCCTGTGCTGCTATGTCCCTCTGGGGGCTGGTGCATAAGGGGATAGAACCACCACCTGGCTGTTTCTCTCTGTCCCCTTTTGAGGCTTTGTGTGTCTCCAGAAGAGTGGAACAGAAACAGCCTGCTCAGTCCCCAGACCACAGGGGCTGTAATTCTGTATGGCACTTGCACAGGCTGTGCAAGGCCAAGGGCATTCACACCCACTGTGAACCCACATAGTGATCACACTTAAACTGTCCCAAAGCTTGTAAATGCCACATAATGAAGAGCAAGGAGCTCCCAAGTTCCAATGGTGAGGCTGACGGAGCAACTTGTTAGCTGTCCGTGTGTTTGGCTTGTGGAGGTTGTAGTGGGGCTTCTATTGGCATTGCTGTTTCCCCCTCACCTACTCAGTGTTTTGGCTCTGTTTGGGGTTTAGAGAGAGCACTGGGTGACGACACCCTCTGGTGTAAATTGGCACAGCTGTAATGAAGTTGATGGAACCATTGCCAATTTGCACCAGCTGAGCATCTGCTCTACTTCATTTGACTGAGACGGAGGAAGGATTTGGCCTAAGACAGTTCACTCGGCATGGCTGCAGCAGGTACTGTAAATCTCTGTGTTAGATAGACTTCTTTGCATCAGGTATTTTCTGTTCACTTGTTCTGACAGTGAAATACAGGGAAGTAACAACTATTTTCTTTACATTTGAAGAGTTACCCTGCTTAGCTTAGAAACATGAGACATCCACAGACATAGCGAATTGTCCACATCTGCCGCTTGACACCTCCTCCTGAAAATGACACTGTTTGCTATGGAAAAACAATTAAAAGCAGGAAATGAAATTTGCTCTCTCTCATCTGTATAGTGGTGAAAGCTCCCCTAATACAGGCTTGTATTTTTGGAACCATTCAATCCTAATGCATTCTTTAGAGTATGCTCATTTATTTAATCACCATAAGATGTAATTATATTGTCCACAGGTATATTTGTCACATCCCATGCTGCCATACCTTCAAGGCTATTGAGTAATTACTCCACAATATGGAAGGATTTGAGTGAGCATTTAAAGCTGTATTGCCGCTGGTTTTCAGATGCCCTCTTGCTTTCTTCTCCGCATCACATAAGAGACACATTTCAGAGTAGCAGCCATGTTAGTCTGTATTCGCAAAAAGAAAAGGAGTACTTGTGGCACCTTAGAGACTAACAAATTTATTAGAGCATAAGCTTTCGTGAGCTACAGCTCACTTCAGTTCAGCAAGAGTGTCTCTTACAGAACTCAGACCACTTGGATAAGTGACAAGGACACACATGCACGTTTGAAACCCCAAAATTTGGATTTCAAAGGTTCAGGTGTTGGAATTCAGATCAGTATTTTGCAACCTAATGCTCAAAACAGCCGTCATCCATTGGCACTTCCTATGTGCTTAAAACTTTCAAACATATCACGACACTATACCCAGCTTCTGGCTTCCAGTGCTCATGCACGAATGATGTAAAGAATGTCTCTTCCTACCCAGACAGGAAGATGTGCTTCTCTTGGCATCATTTACTGGAAGGAATCCTGAAGCTCTGGATCGTGGTAATGAAAAACTCTGCTTAAAAATGCCCTACGTCCTGCTCCATAGTGGTTAGCTTTGTCTGCATCAGCAGACAGTCTGAATGCCTCTCTCTCTCTCTCAAGCTCTCTGCTCTCTTTCACACACACACACACACACACACACACACACACACACACACACACGTAGCATCACTGTTACTTTCCAGAGAGAAACAACCACATAAGGAGCAGATCCTGGTGGACCTCTCCCAGTGTGCAGGGGTAGGAGAGCAAAAGAAATGCTTCCCCCTTTCCCCCCTTCCCCGCATGCACCTCTGCATAGAGGCTTTCTAGAATCCAGTGGGGTGCAGCTCCTTGCTGGTGAGGTGGTGGTGGGGCTGTAGCTCCAGCATGCACACCCCTGGAGAATTCAGGAGGAGTTTGGGCTGAATCCTGGGCTTCAACTCCTGAGTGACTTCTCCTCACCCTGCTGCAGTGCACAGGCCACAAGCGGGCCCTACATCAGGCTCTGACTATAGATTGCCTTGTGTTCACCCTTTTTCTGTTAATATCTGAGATCATCGATATACTGATTGAATCAAATATACCGGGGCGGGGGGGAGTGAAGGGACGGATGTTGTGGCTCCAGCAATAAGAGTTCCCTTCCCTCTGATGCCAGCAGAGGAGGTGCGGTTCTTTCCAACGCAGTGTCCCACATCATTCAGCAGGTTTAGCGCCTCGTTCTACAGCCCTGACTAGCACTTACTCATGTGAGAGGTGCCAATGAAGTCAATGGAGTTCCTGGTTTACACTTGTGTAACAGAGCGAGAAACTTTACCTGTGTATGCCACCCATGCTCACAACGCATAGCACTTTAATCCACATATAATCCTATTGGTTTCTATGGGGTTATTCTGCAGCACAAGGCCCAGCTCAGTGTGACTAAGGGTTATAGAATCAAGCCCTAAGAAGCTAGCTGAGGAAAGCTGCAATTATGATCTGAAACTAATTCAATTTCATGTGAGGCCTCTTGCTCTTACAGGTGCTCCCTGAAAGGCAGTGGCAAAGCCCATTGCCAGGACACCCTGGGTGCGAGGGCAGCGCTGCTCCTTGTGTGATGTACCTGTTCGGTGGGCGCAGGAATGATTCCAGTCTTGAGGGCAGGTAACCCAGCAACTTTGATCAGCATTAAATGAGCATGAAAGTGCAGCATTTGTTCGGTAAAAGCTGCAGCTCTTTCCAACGGCACGGATGGACTAAGGAGAAAGTGAATCGAATAGCAATGTGGATATCTTATCTAGGTATGCATATGGCCTTCATCACCATGTAGCATGTAATCAATAACGGATTCTCATCTTCACCACATCCTGGCGAGGTAGGAGAGTGCTCTTCTCCCCACAGTAGCACAGGGTAGATGACGTGACTTGCCCAAGGTCACCCAGGAAATTTGGCCCAGATTCTCAAAGATATTTAGGCACCTCTCTGGCTCTTTAAGCACCAAGCCCACCACTTAGGAGCCACTGACAATTTCAAAACTGCTGCTCAGTTGTCTCCTAACCCCGAAGGTGCTGATGTTTCTGCCACTTGGCAGTCACCTCGCCGCCTCAGCCCTGATGCTGCCCCACAGCTCCTGGGCAGCTTGGAGCCTTAGCTGAGGACAAAGCTCCAGAGGCCCCAAAGCAGGACTCTTGAACTAGGCAGGAGAATGCCTGGCTCAGCAGCAGGGTCCAATCTGGTAGGCGTACTCTGAGCACATTTAAGATCTGCTACCTGTCAGGCCCCGCAGCAGCAGGGCCGGAGGCAGCCTGTGACAGGAAAGGAGGCAGCAAATCACCCAAACAAGAGCCGGGGGGGGGGGGGGCGGCACAGGAAATGTGGGGTGAGAATGAGAGAGGTACCAAGCATGAGCAGGAGGTAGAAGAATGATATTGTTGCTAGGGCAGGTACTATATTAGTGGCTGACCTAGGTGAGGTACCTACCTCCAGAAGAGTTTGCAGCTGAGGAGCCCAGGTGGAGGGAGCTGTCTATCTCTGGCCTGTCAGCCAGGCATAACAAGACAGTAGCTTAGGCAGCCCTCACTTTTTCCCATCCCCCTCTTAGGTACTTCACTCCTGCCTTGATTTGGTGACTCCCTTCCCAGCTCACTGACTTCTGAGGATCCCTTTCTTAGCTGCTTGACTCTCCCCATGCATTGTATGTTGAGCTAGTGCAGGGCTGAGGATTGTGCTGATGGGAGTCTGCGTAGAGGCTAGCTATTGCAACAGGGAGAGGACCAATGCCTGAGAGATAGAAACTGAATCCAGTCCTCCTGAGTCTATCCATGCACTATCCCGCCCACTAGACCACCCCTCCTACCCTAAGCACTGCAATTCTAGAAAGCGATGAATAGATTGTGTGAATGTTTTTAATCAGTACTTCATGCAGCTCTATCTTATTTTAAAGCATAGTCACTGAGACCAGCTGTGCCACCAACACAAATAATTTGAGCTCTTCAAATTGCCGTTTAAATTTGACATAATTTCCCTCCTCCTCCCCCAACCCCATATCTACTCATTTGCAAAATGGTTTAAAGTAAGGTAACATTTTGTGGTAATAGGAACCAGATGAATTTATAATTGCTGTTTGTAAAAATAGCCGAGATGGCCCATGTGGTCAGGAGGAATCTGTGCACATGAAAAATAAGAAATTGCAATGAAAATGAATGGAGAGGAGCCTGTTGATGTTATGGGCTGGGATTTGTCAAAATACCCTAGGGGGGTTAGGTGCAATTGACTGGGGGTTCGGCATCTAACTAGGGAGGAGCTCCCCATAAGCATCTGCAAAACTACCTCATTATCCTCTTTCCAATCCCTCCATGCCTTTGCCATGATACCTACAGAAAACTTGACAGTGATTAGGCCCCTGGTGTACTAAGACAACTACCTAACATTCTGACTTAGATTGTCTCATCATTTCTTTGTACTTCTGTTGTTGATCTGTATATTTCTGTTGACTCTTGTTTTATACTTAAATTGTCAGCTCTCCAGAGCAGGACCATCTTTTGGTTCTATGTTTGTACACCTCCTGGCACAAGGGGAACCTGGCCCAGAGCTCGGGCACCTCTGCACTATGATAATATACATAATCAATTAATAACAATTAGGACCCTTCGAAAATTGTAGCCATATGGTCTTCTTCTAGTGCCACAATAATGAAACTGGCAAACAAGTAAACAGCGATGACATTTGCAAGTCCCAACAGTTTTCTGCAACTCAGTTTACAACATAATCACTGTGGTGTAATTACATGATGAAAAAGCTATTCTGGCCCATTGTTAAGAGTTGGTTCATTACTGAAGTGAGGTTTTAGAGATTTTTATCAGAGTTTAGATTATGAAAAAAATAAGTGCTTGGGTAATGATTACATATGAGCAAAGTAGGGCATGCATCTTAATTGCTGTGATAGGATTTCATTGCTATGCTATTGTCAGATCAGCAAATGAATTAATTAATTATGGGGTCATTCTGGCTGACCTCAGGTTTCTGTTCAAATGGACCTGCCTCACACAGCTGAGGAAGTCCTGGGGACAGAGCCCTAGCTGTTCTACATGGGCACGTCTCCATTGGCCTATCTCAGGAGAGCTGTATCATTTTATCATAGGTAATATAATGTTCTGCTCCGACCAATTGTGTAGGCTGATGTACAAGCCGAGGGGCCAGCCTGCAGAGGAGGATGAGAGAGGATGAGGCACACAAACAAAACCTCCCATGATGTGCCATGGCAATATCTCCAAATTAAAAACATTTTTCAGTATTCTAATTTTCTCTGAAAAATCTGAAATTTTCATGGGGAAAAAAGAAATCTGATCTGCTCCTATTGGGATTTACAAGGAAATAGGAGCAGGTCTATAGTTTATAACACGTTATGAGGTGCCTGAGGACGCAAGGTGTATTATCAACCTGGATCATTATTAATTATTCTGATTGTCAAGGTAGTGTATGAGAGAATAAATTAAACTAAAATTCTGCAATGTACAGAAGGGGTGTAGTTTTCCTGAAGACCTGCAAGCAGTTATGCTCAATGATATTTTATACTAGCACAGAGTCTGTTTTATTATATGTATACCATGGAAAACATTGGACCAGATCCTTGGCCCTCCCTAAAATCCCTTTGCACCATTCCAGTAGTGGAAAGGGGATTTAATGCTGCCCTAAAGGGGCCACTGTGGATTCCCCTGCCATGGAACGTCTTGGTGACCTAGTCAGCTTTATCCCAGTCTCTCCTATGCTTGCAGGCAGTTCCAGGAAGAAGTGCACTGCATTCTGGGAATCCTGGGATTATGGAACACTCCATGGGGAACCTCTCCAGCTGACATCCGTTAAAGCAGCCCTGTGGCTATTCTATCTTGGGTTGGGGGCTGGCCCCCCAGCCAGCTCCAGAATCAGGGGTGTGAGCTGAACACAGCTGAGGAGTGAACCCATAATGCTGAAGAGGAATATTTAGGCAAAGAATATTTAAAACAAAGTCATTATCAAAGTTTCACTCTGGGTATTATGCAATAAAATGAGATCTGTATAACATGCAGTTAAAACTGAATACCAATGGGATTATAAATCCTTTGCCTTGAAGTATAGCATGTTGGCATGAAGTTTGAATGCTATTATGGAAGAGTTATTTCATTGCATGACAATTGAAATAAATGTTGTAGAACCATTTACATATGTACCTTTGGATCTTATAATCCCCTTACTTTGATAGGATACAGGCAAAATATTTTTCATAACTTTGAAAATCTCTTTTTTATAAATCTCTTTAAAAATTGAAAGTGCAATGTGTTTCCTCACTATAATCTCTCTCACTCACACAAACACACATACACAATGGTTTGCTGTTGTAGGGTCACAAGTGAAGGCTAAAATCTTGTCACTTAGTTTTTGTTCTGAAAAATAAATGAAATAATTACGTGGAATCTGAGAACAGATTAGAGTAAAAGAAATTCAAAGCATTTTGTGTGGATTTATACAGAGGTTAATCACAATGAAAGGATTCCTTAGATTCTAAGTTTTTTGAGGTTGGAGACTGTCTTTTGGTTCTGTGTCCATACAGCGCTTGCACAAAGGCATCATAGTCTGCGATAGGTCTCCTGGGCACTACTGAAATACAAATAAATAATAATAGCAATAATTAATAATATAATTAATTATGAGAAAATCGAGAGCAAGATATAGGCCAGGGACTGAATACCAGATCTCCTCGGGTGTGGGTGCAATACTGTACAACACTCCATGAAGTGTTATATTACAGCTAACATTGGATTACATTTTTCTGTTGAATTTTTTTCTTTGGACAATGGCTTTTTGGACAAGGAACATTTTCATGAAAAAGTCATGACATTTTGTGGGGAGGTCAGTTTTTCAATAAAACAAAGCATTTTGAAGAAAAATGTTGGTGAAAACATAAGTTTTTGTTTTCAGCAAAATTTTTCACGGGGAAAATAAATCATTTGAAAATTGTCTGCTGCTTTACACTCATTCTTGAAACCACTATAATTCCTTCAAGAATGATTTATTTCACCATGGTATCTAGCATTCATTCACATTGCATTAACATTTTAAAATGTCCTCAACTTTATCTTCCAATTTTTGAGAATTAAGGTTGGGCACTCAGCTTTAGGTACCAACATTTTGAAACAAGCAAAAAAGTATGATTTAAATGGAGGAAAAATTATGCAAACAAATTGAACAGTTCAATATCTAACTACCCATTTAGAATACACAAATGCTATTTCTGTGCACAATTCAAAGAGTTGAGGGACAGCTCTTCAAATCTTTTCAATCAAATTTTTTCCCTACAACAATGACCTTTTTTGAAAGTGAAAATTTTGTGAAAATATTTTTCTGTGAAAACAAAAGCAGGACATTTTGGCTCTGCTCAGAAAGTTATAAGAAGTTCACAAACAATCACCTTCCTCCAGTTCCCACTTCTTTGGAAAAGCAAAAGTTGAGTACATTCCTTCAGAAGCTGAAACACTGTGAGGTTGAATGAACTCTCTGAGTTCAGCTTCTCATTCAATGCCTGAGAGGTCACCCCTCAAAGTAGCTAGCAGAATACATTTCAAATCCTATCTGAAAAAGGTGCACATTCAAAATATTAGGTAACGCCTCACGCCTGAGAGAAAAACAGCTACTTAGTCTCTGCAACATCTAGTTCACTTGGATAAAGGAGGAGGAGGAGAATATGCCAAACCGTATTTTTGTATTCATCTGAAATCAAGTTTGTGCACAATTAAACTAGAATTGGAAATAGGTAAATTATTTTCACCCAGTAATTTATTCAATAAATTTAATCTTTTTTCTGTGTTCAAAATATGTGCAAACATGTCAGTTTTAACAGATGTGTTCGTTATTCCAGACTGTTGGATGAATATTTTGGGGCCATATTTCAAATTATGGGCCACCTGTGAGCTATTCAGTTTTACATTCTCTTTCACAATTAGTTAGTCATTATTAATGCTGTGTGATTGGTCACATGGTGTTACTGTTTCTGACCTTGACTGGATGAATGAAACTTTTAGAACAACAGGCAGAAGATCAAAGATATTCCAAGATGACATAGGGACCATATCCAGCACGAAACACACATTCCACGAACATTCATGTGGAAGAAAAAATGACCATGAAAAATCCCTTCTGTGAACTATGGTGTATTGAACATTTTATTGGATTTGCAAGCTATCACTTGAAGATTGAGGGGGTTTCCTGGTTCTACTCTGCAGTGAAATGTCTGAGAGCAACAGTCACCTGGAAAGAACTAGCTTAAGGAAAGGTGTGCCTCACTACCTCAGGGAGCAGCCAGCTTTGTCTCTCTCTGTTTTAGGCTTTTTGTGTGTAATCGTTCAGAATTCTAAGAAATAAAATAGCAATACATTGCAGCATTACAGCAAGAGTATTTATATTTTATCTAACTTCTCTCTGTATGCTGTGACCATAACATGATTGTTTATGAAAAATCACTAGAAAAGTTCACAAATCAGGCAGGTCAAAAATTTTCTGTCAAAACTGCTTTTCGACCATTTTTTGACTAAACATTTTTGTTCACGAAAGGAGTCTGCTTTCTGCTGACAATTTCAATTTTGTTTGCTGAAAAACTGAGTGCCCCAAACCCAAAATATTTCAATTTAGAACTGCCATGGGGCCTCATGGGATTGTAGTTCAATTTCTTCATGCCCCCATTCTCCTTTATCAGCCAAGCAGTACAAAACTTGGCTAGGGATTTCCACGATGAACCTCTCGTTTTGTCAGCTGACTGGGATGGGGATGGTCTAGCCTAGTGACTGGAGGGGGCAGAGCCATAGTCAGTCATTGGGAGCCAAAGCCAAAGGTAAAACCAGGAGGTAGAAACTGGATACCAGAGCCAAGGATGAAGCTGAAATCCACAGTCAGGAGACAGAGTGGAAGGTCAAACTGGAGGTCAGAAACTGGAGTGAGCAGGCCAGGAGGGATTCAAGGCTGGGGCAGGGCAGAGGCAAGGCTGGATGCCAGGCAGGGAGCAGGCACAGTGGTGGGCACGGACACTGATAAGCCAGCGAGCTGCCGTTGCTCCTGGCATAAGAGCCACCCTGCTGGCCTCTGCAGCCAAACAGGTTGTGTGGCTAAGCAGGCCGTCTTGCCTGCCACGGGCTGGCTGCACTGATAAGGCTGCCTGGAGGCTAGTTCTGCTGCAGGGCTTGACTTCTGACACCCTTCCCAAGAGAAAAACGGTTGTGGTTTATCATCAGAGAGATCCTCCAACCAGGGAGCCCAGCCCATTGCAGAGAATAGGAGAGTGAGGCAATGGGGCGACAGCTCCAAGGACGCACTGTGGCAGCATTTCCAAATCAAAATATTTTGATTTTCAGTCAAAATATTTCTGCTTTAGGCTGAAATATTTTGGTATTCCAATTTCTGCTGACAAATCACATTTTTTTCTGAAATTCTCCCTCCCGCACTGATTTTTGACCAGCTCGGCTCATAAATACCAGCAAAGGAAATTAACAGGTTTTATTCAAATGAATGTTCACAAATATTTTTTGCGATGTCCATCAAGCTCCATTCAACATCAGCTGTATGTGTTTCCCAAAAGAAATCTAAATGCAAAGACCCTATCTGAAGTCCATTGAAGTAATGGAAAGACCGTCAACTTCAGTGACTTTTGGATAAGGCCTATAGGCATCTGCAGTTGGAAAGAGTCATCCTCCCATTTGCCAGTTCTGACGAGATCCATTTAACTCAAATTCTCTTCATCCAAAGGGACAGCAAATATCTGATCAAGAAAAAAAAAAGTGTGTTTTCATTTAAATTGTATTGCTTAAGTCGTCTCTCTTGATTTACATCATGTTGGCTCGTGCCAAGTTGGTATTTGTATTAGTTCAGCTAGTGAGTGAAACCAGTTGAAAGATCTGAAGGAATTAGAAACAGACTGTGTTTTAAAAATATTTGGGAATTTGCAAACGCAGAGACGTCATTGACAGAACTTTTCTCTTTCTTTGTTCTTTCTAATTATTGTAACATTTATTTGATGATGACAGTGACAGTGTAGTGGCATCTGTTGAGGCACATACGATCGTGGGACTGGATCACAGGGAGAGAGCGGAAGAACATTAACCAGTCTCCAGTGCATTATTAATTATTTATTATTATCATAATGCCTAAAGATATTAGCTTTGTGCTGGATAAATATCCCCAAGCCTGTGAGAAATATATATCATTCAGCTACTTTCTTTTTTTAGGATTGCATTTTGCAGACCAGAAGACCTCAAAAAGGTATTGAAGTTCAACCTGGATAAGAACCCAAAATTTTACGTGATGATCCAAGTTTATTGGTGCCTCCTGGGTCTGAAAAACAAAGCTGGAATACTCATGACTCTCATGAGAATGCAATTACTTCCGGCTTCTGTTTGAGCCAGAAATATTCTGAGAACAGTGTCGCTTAGAGCACATTAGTACTTTTTGCTTCTGGTCCCAACATTCAGAGAACTTTTCCAAACCTCTAAACAGGTTTGGTGGAAGATTTGGGCAAAGATCCAGAGAGGCAGAAGGAGAATTGTCACTGATCCAGACTGGCTTGATCATCTTCAGAACTTTGTTTAGGGATTGATGTCATTTAGAATGTTTAGCTAGGGCTTGGCAGGACTGTAACCCCAGCAGGATTGTAAACCCTGAATTTGTTGCATGATTGCCATAAAACAGGATATCATGCTATAACACGCTGGCAATGTTTTAAAATAAAAGTACAACTTGGGATCATGTTCATACTAGAATTTGGGGATAAATAAATCAACCCAATTATTTCCAGATCCATCTGTTCTTTTGATGCTAGAGTCACAGGCAGATGTCTTTGGAAGTGGATGCAAAAATCTAGACTGAGATTTGTCATAGCCTGTGATGGTGAAAACTGTCAGGCAGAAAGAGGACTTCCTCAGTTTGTTACATCTATCTTGAATAAGGAAAGGACAAAGGGATTTTAAAAAAAAACAGCATTGGTCTAACTCTCCTCCACTGAAATCAATGGTGTTTTACTTTTAACTACAATGGGAGCAGTGTTCACCAATGCTGCACACTTTGGACAATCCCACTGTGACAGATTGGGCCCCCCTTATCGGGTGCCACCGGATATGCTGGAGTCCCAAGGTCAAAGCAGGACCAACCCCAACTAAATCATCCCAGCAGGGATTTGTCAAACCTGGCCTTAAAAACCTCTAAGGAAGGAGATTCCACCACCTCCCTAAGTAACCCATTCCAGTGCTTCACCACCCTCCTAGTGAAATAGTGTTTCCTGATATCCAACCTAGACCTCCCCCACTGCAACCTGAGACCATTGCTCCTTGTTCTGTCATCTGCTACCACTGAGAACAGTCTAGATCCATCCTCTTTGGAACCCCCCTTCAGGTAGTTGAAGGCTGCTCTCAAATCCCCCCTCATTCTTCTCTTCTGCAGACTAAATAACCCCAGTTCCCTCAACCTCTCCTCGCAAGTCATGTGTCCCAGCCCCCTAATCACTTTCGTTGCCCTCCGCTGGACTCTCTCCAATTTGTCCAAATCCTTTCTGTAGTTGGGGGCCCAAAACTGGACACAACAGTCCAGATGTGGCCTCACCAGTGCCAAATAGAGGGGAATAATCACTTCTCTCGATCTGCTGAGTATTTCGTACCAGGTGACATCATCACATGATCTTGCAGTATTAAAGCAACGTGCACAGGAAGGAACCCCAGGAAGATGGGAGATCTTCAAAGACCCATTGTCTTTCCTAATGGCCCATTCAGGCTGATTGCATATTGTCTGGTGGGCGTTTCCCAAGTAGACACATCTTTGTAATTGTTACACAGTCAATATTCCGAACTTCAGATATAGAAATGATACATGCATACAAATTGGATGATTACATTCAGTAAAACATAACCTTTCCAATGAGACCTCACATGACCCACATTGCCTAAAACATATCGTAGTTATGCCATATTTATATCATAAAAATATTTCTATGAAGAATATGGGGGCATAACGTCACACCCACCCTAGCAGAACCACCTCAAACTGTGCTTCTGTGCATGTGTAACTGGTGTCTATACACCCTGTCGACTGTCTAGGGAAAAGTCACTGAATCGAAGAACTTGGGGCCAGGCTCTGCCACCTTCCAGGGTTAAAGGGATCACAAGAATCTCAGTTCTCCCTTACTCTCCTGCAAAGTTCCCTTTACTCTGCTGCTCCTGGGGGATGGGGAACTCAGTTTCCTCAGAGACCCCTCCACTCCATCCCTGCCTCTTCACTGGTTGATAAAATGAGGGCTTATTGGGCAAGACAAACTGAAGTCATGCAGCAGTTTATGGGCCATTTATGGATTTCCAAATCTTCCCATCAGTATGGGGCACAGCCCAGGTACCTGATGGGAAAAGACGAATCATCAATGCTGTGATTCCCCTCTCTTCCTGGTTTTTTCCCCATGATCTGTCCTCTCCTATCTATTAGTAGGAAAGAAGCAGGTTTGGGGTTTTTTTACCTCTAGCTCTGCCATACTTGACAGATCCTGCCCTTGGCATCTGGGCCTGAGAATCTGGCCCTATTAAATAACTGACACACCTACATGCCGAGGGATTGGCTTATGTTCTGAGGGCTGTTTATGAGTCTGAGACGTGCAGATAACAGATGCTTCTTTTTTCCCACTGAGTGTCTGTCTTGTGTACATAAGGCTGTAAGCTCTTCGGGACAGGGACTCTCTTTTACTTGATAAAAAGAAAAGGAGTACTTGTGGCACCTTAGAGACTAACAAATTTATTAGAGCATCCGATGAAGTGAGCTGTAGCTCACGAAAGCTTATGCTCTAATAAATTTGTTAGTCTCTAAGGTGCCACAAGTACTCCTTTTCTTTTTGCGAATACAGACTAACACGGCTGCTACTCTGAAACCTGTCTTTTACTTGATGTTTGTGCCGCATCTAGTACAGTGGGACCCTGATCTTGGCTGGGGCTTCAATGTGCTACTGTAAAATAAATCATACACACATAAGAACAGCCATCCTGGGTCAGATCTAAGGTCCATCTAGCCCAGTATCCTGTCTTCTGACAGTGGCTAGTGCCAGGTGCCCCAGAGGAAATGAACAGAACAGTTAATTATCAAGTGATCTATCCCCTGTCACCCATTCCCAGCTTCTGGCAAACAGAGGCTAGGGACACCATCCCTGCCCATCCTGGCTAATAGCCACTGATGGACCTGTCCTCCATGAATGTATCTAGTTCTTTTTTTAACCCTGTTATAGACTTAGCCTTCACAACATCCTCTGGCAGAAGGGAAGGATCTGAGTAATAAAAAAAGAGAGAGAGCAGGTGTGAAGAAAAGAAGGATGGAGTGGAGTATCATGGTCAGGGCAGGTTTATTAGCAGATGGATTGTGGTGGTGAATCACTGCATACCGTGTAGTTAAATATAATATTGAAATGCCAGGAGTACTTGGCATTGAGTTCTGTCTGAAGAAGGAAAGCCATGACTTTCAGTTGTCATTAAAAGTGAAATCACTTAGGAGCAGATTCAGCTTCACTTCCTCATGCTGAATAGTGCCTGTGCTTGGAGAGAGAGAAAGATGCTACTGAGCATGGCAGAATCTGATGGCAAGCAACCCATATTGTGATGAATTTGTGGGAAATAGCCATTAAGTGGGACGCTCTGGAAAGCAAGCGGAAGAGAGCTGCACCTTCTTAGCACAAGGACAAGAGTAGTTTGTTCTTTTTTGTTACAAAGCCCCAAACTTGTGGCAAACAGAAACCCTGCCTGCTAAGGAGAATTGGCAGCTCAGCTGAGTTTCCTACTCCAGTTAGTTGGCTGTGTTTTTTAAACCTCCTAGGTTAAGAAAGCTTTCAAAAAAAAAAAAAAGGAAAGAAAGAACCCAGCAATCATGAGTCATCAGGACCTGATAGTTATTTAGCAAATAGCATGAGTCTAATTACTGCACAGGCATTAGCTGCTGTGAACCAGCATGAGACAGCATAGCTTTCATTGAGCTCAGCAGGAAGAGCAGTGAGGCTCAATGGGGGAATACACTTATACATTGACCTCCCATTGCCCCATCACCTAATGCTGCAAATGAGGGGAAATGAAGCATCTCCACAGCCTGTGTTTTGAAATGAATGCAAGAACCAGCACTAGCAGAGCTGGCAGCATTGACTCCACTTCCCCTGCTTTCTCTAATCATTTTTGGTCTGTATTTGGCTGCATTTCTGACAGAGACTGAATACAATGACAGGCCTAGTAAGCCCCCGCTTAATTCAGTCCCATGTAATAATAAAGAATGAGTCCAGTGCTTTATTTTGCCTCTTTCCTTCCTCATAAGCCAATTGTTCCCCTCATCAGAGCAGACGCAGTCTTGTTCTGCAGCCTCCTTGTTCCAGTCCAGTTCCCTTCTGGGACTCCAACAAGCATAGAGAGGGTCGTCCTGCATATCGCACGATATTGCAGCGTAGCCACATCACCCAGTCCTGGCACACCTCAATGCTTCAAAGCCACAGCATGGCAACACAAGCAAACCTTAAACTGGCTGTGTTCAAACCATGTCTGAAACACATCTCTACAGAACGAAAAACAGAACCAAAACAACAGCTTTTGGCAAAGGCAGCATTCGTTAAAGCTGTTGCCTAGAGCCCATTTTTCAAATAAACACTGGATTTGTTTTCCGAGCTGACAATTTCAAGTGAACCCTTGAGGAACAGCCGTTAAACAAGCCTGCTTCACTCATTGGGTCCCACTGCTCTCTTTTCCCTGTGAGCCTGGCAGCAGAAGCTAAGAATGTGAACGCTGCCAGGGATTAAAGCAACGAGGAATGAGGGAAAGGCAACTCCCCCTTCTCTGCTAACAGCAGCAGAGAGCACTCACTCCTCTACTGACTTGAGGTGGCAATAGTCTCCTGCTGCTCTTAAGAAGGCAGTGTGGTCTAGTGGATAGGGCCCAGGACTAGGACTCAGGAAACCTGGAATTAATTCTTGGCTCTGCCACTAGTCTGCTAGATGACATTGAACAAGTCTTTTCCCTTCCCTGTGACTCAGTTTCACTTTGAGATCTACTGATGACAAGCACTCTATAAGAACTAGGTGGTCTTCTTATTACTCCTTTCCTGATGCAGTGAGATCCCTCTTCCTGTTTCAGACAAAGCATGCACACTTAGAAAAGACTGGGTTAAGATGGAGTTATGGGTGCTGCCTCACAAAGACCTTCTGCTTCCTATGCCCTTCAGAAACACTGGTACTTGAGGACACCTCCCAAACATTAGACAACCAGGAAATGTTCATACCTACCCACATACCCCTGAAAGGAATGTCAACATCATAAAAACATTATATAAGATTACAAACCATAGGAATACATAGTGAAGCTGCTGCTTCACACCACACAAAACCACATCACCTTAACTCACCTTGTAGGAACAGGGAACACTACCATTTCCTTTTGGTCCATGGTTTGTGTGGCCGATGAGGAAACCTGGGTTCTATTCTGAGCTCTGTCTTGCGGTATCACTTTCAGCGAGACACGCCATCTCCCTCATTTGCCCCTCCATTTGTAAAGTGGAGATGAGTACTTATCACACAATGGGGTGTGAAGTTGGAATTTTTGGTGCTTGTACATTGCTTTGAGGTTTGTCTTGATACAAAATTAGGAAACATGAAAAGAGGGAACAAAAAAACAACAACTTATATTACTCTTGTGAACCGGCACATTATAACAAAAGAATATAAATTTAGAGATTCATAGATTTTTTTTCTGGCCAGAAGGGACCAGTATGATCAGCAAGTCTGACTTCCTTCCAACCAGAGAACCTCTCCCAATAATTATTTCATATTTTCTACCAAATCATTGATATAGATATTGAACAGGATTGGGTCAACAACAGATCCCTGCAGGATGCCATTAAAGACACCCCCATCAGATAATAATTCCACATTTACAAGTATTTTTTTGAGATCTGTCAGTTAGTCAGGTTTTAATCCATTAAATATGGGCTAGACTGACTTTGTATAACAATATATTTTTAATCAGAATATCATGCAGGACTACATCAAATGCCTTACCCAAGTCTATGTATGTTATGTTAACACAGTTCCCTTTATGAACCAAACTTGTGATCTTATCAATAAATGAGAGCAAGTTTGTCTGACAAGACCAATTTTCCATAAAACCATGTTGAATGCTACTATCTGTCAGAGGCAGGCTAGTCCTTTAAGGGAAGTTGGGCTGAGACATGCCTGTGATGAAGCAGCTACATCTGTGTAAGCGGGGGAATAGTCCTGCTATTGTGGGGAACTTTCCTGGCCTCTGCCCTACCCCGGTGAAGTGGGCTAGCGAAAGGATCTGAGTCCTCGCTCCCACTTCCTTTACCCAGTGGCCTCCCTGCCCTTGAGGACTCCCCTTCCCCTCTCCTGTCTGGCAGAGCCCTCGTAACCCCAACAAGGCTGGGCCCAGGATTCCTGGGGGGCTCGACCCCCAACCCTGCTGTGGTCACCTAGGACAGGGGCTAGGGTGTCCCCACTCCGAGTTACTCTCTCTGCACTGGGCACTTCTCTCACCCACTGATCATTACATACAATTTGAAGCAAATGCAAGTTATTTAATCAACAATTAATTTTAAAAAGACTAAGGAAAAATGGGAAAGGTTAAAGGAAACACATCACCCCGCTCTGTGGCAGGGAACCTCACAGACAGTGTCTCTGGAACGTCAGGGCCGTTCACAGTCTGTTCATTGTAAGTCCCCGGCCTCCTTCTCTGGCCCTGGCTGGGCTGCAGGGATGCTGCGGGTTGGACACTTGCTCTGGTGGTGGCCGCATGCTCTCAGGCTCTCAGTGGTAGGACCCTTCTTCCCGGTGTCGCCCCCGCCCTGTCGGGGTTACGATCCAAGCCTGGCCTGCAGAGCCCCTTGGCTGAGGCGTCTCCCTGTGCTGGGCCCGCTGCTCAGGGTCCCCCTCGCTCTCCCCAGCTGCTCACCACACCCAGCTCCAGACTGCTCCAGCCCCAGCTGCACCACTCGGTCTCTGCACTGCTGCTGCTCAGCCTCCAGCTCCCTGGGCTGCTTCTCTGGCCCCTCTGCCTCTGGTTGCTGCAGCTCTGCTCCCAGGACAGGTCTGCTCTCTCTGGATCTGGCCTGGCTCTGCTCCCCAGCTCAGCTTGGGCCCCTGCTTTCTCCTTAGCTGGGACCCACCCTGTCTGACCCAGGCAAGTCCAGCTCACCTGGAGGAGGGGACTTCCCTGGCCTCCTGACTCCCTGATTAGCCTGCCCGCCCTGTCATTCAGGCTGACCTGGAGCATTGGCTTCTCCCCATCGCTCCTAGGGACTGTCAGTCTCAGGGTCCTGATTCCCCATCGACCCTTCCCCCTTTCAGTACTGGGAGCTAGCAACGAAAACACCCCCACTGAATGTTAGTAAGGGGGTAACAGTCTCCTTACATCTGTAAGAGGAATGGGAGAAGAATTCTGCAGAGCTTGTGAGAGGGGCTGATGAGTCTGTTTCATGTGGTAGAAACAGTGGGCATGATGATAGACCCTTGAGAAGAAGGGGAGAGTGAGAGTGGCTGTGAGCTTTTGAGATTCTTTAGTGAGATGGAGCCAAGGCCTTCCTTGGCTTTGAGATGTTTGACTTCCCAAGCTGGTAGATGGAGGACTAGAAGCAGACCCAGGTTCTCCTGCAACTGGTAGGGAACCTACTAAGGCAGATGGAGGCACAGCTGGCTCTGTAGGGGTGAATGGCAGCAGTAGTGGTGTAGCAGCAATATTTACTGGAGATCCTACAGATAATGATCAGTGGCCCTGGTATGAAGAGGGAAAGAGGTATGTGGACACTAGAAGGCCTAAGGCCTGGCTGCTGGAGTGTCATGTCTGTTGGAGAGCTGGACATGGCAGTGGTAAAGGTACTCTGGGAATCAGGGCACAAACACAAGTGCAGAGGTCCTTGGTGATTTTCTGCCTAATGCCACAGTAGGGTGAGGTAACGCATTTTGTGGGCTAGCAGGGCACTTGAAAAGGCAGTGCCATTTCAAGAAAATGAACAGAGCAGAATGGCTGGAGCCTCCGGGTTAGGCAAACCTGGGGTAATTCACGAGGGGTGGGGAAAAGGCCACACAAGCAGTAGTGGCATGCAAAATGGAAGTGGTGATGATGGTGGTGCCCCATACAGCTACTTAGCAGACCTAGCTGGCAGATGGCTGAAGAAACTGGGAGAAGGGGATTGCTACTGCTAGGACTACCCAGGGTGAAGCTGGGTAAGCACTGAGGAAAAGACCAACTCTGGGGTTATGGCAGCACCTGGCATGAGTGGAAAAGGAACCTATGTGTCACTGGAGAGTATGAATTGCCATAGCAAAGAGGTACCCGGGGAGTTGTGTCAGGCCTTCCTGGAAAGGGACTGACTGCACTGATCTGGACCCTCCCTTCTCCTAGGGCAGGGCAATATGCTAGAGGTGGGAGGTGTCAGGCCCGCTGGCCCTCAAAGGGCAGTTGGGCTCAACCATGCCTGTGATGGATCAGCTCCCACAGTCAGTCCTTATCAGCCGGGGATTATGTGGTTTGGGGCAATCAGTAGATTCAGCTGAGAAGAAGATGTGTGATTTCCCTAAAACCCGAACAGAGTTTAGCTGAAGGAGAGCTTCAGGAGAGGCTCATTTGAAAGGCTGAGGGAGGGTGTTTCCTGTGCCTAGGATGCCAACTTTTTACTCACACAAAACCAAACATCTTTGCCCTGCCCCGCCCCGCCCCGCCCCACCCCGCCTTGCCTTGCCTTGCCCTGCCCCGCCCCGCCCCGCCCCGCCTTGCCTTGCCCTCCCCCGCCCCGCCCCGCCCCGCCCCGCCTTGCCCCGCCCCACCCGCCCTGCCCTGCCCTGCCTTGCCTTGCCCTGCCCTGCCCCAGCCCGCCCTGCCCTGCCCCGCCCCGCCCCGCCCCGCCCCGCCCCGCCCCGCCTTGCCCTCCCCTGCCCTGCCTTGCCCTGCCTTGCTTTGCCCCGCCCCTCCCCGCCCTGCCTTGCTTTGCCCCGCCCCGCCCCTCCCCGCCCTGCCTTGCTTTGCCCCGCCCTGCCCCGCCTTGCCCCGCCCCACCCGCCTTGCCCCGCCTTGCCCTGCCCTGCCCCGCCCCACCCTGCCCTGCCCTGCCTTGCCCCACCCCGCCTTGCTCTGCCCTCCCCCGCCCTGCCTTGCTTTGCCCCGCCCTGCCCCGCCCCACCCGCCTTGCCTTGCCCTGCTGCGCCCCACCTTGCCTTGCCCTGCCCTGCCCTGCCCCGCCCTGCCCTGCCTGCCTTGCCCCGCCCTCCCCTGCCCCGCCTTGCCCTCCCCTGCCCTGCCTGCCCTGCCCCGCCCTGCCCCACCTTGCCCCGCCCCGCCTTGCCCTGCCCTGCCCCGCCCCGCCCCGCCTTGCCCTGCCCTGCCCCGCCCGCCCCGCCCTGCCCTGCCCCGCCCACCCCACCCCGCCCCGGTCCTTATCTGAGGCCCTACCTCTGCTCACTCCATCCCCCCTCCCTCTGTTGCTCGCTCCTGCCACCCTCACTTAGTTGCTCCTTTTCACTGGGCTGGCTCAGGAATTTGTGCTGCGGGAGCAGGTGAGGGCTCTGGCTGGGGATGCAGGTTGTGAGGTGGGGACAGGGATGAGGGGTTTGGGGTGCAGGAGGGGGCTCCAGGCTGAGGGGTGGAGCCAAGGGGTTTGGAGTATGGGAAGGGGCTCCGGGCTGAGGCAAGGGCTTGGGGTGTGGGAAGGGATATGGGCTCTGGGCTGGGGGTGTGGGTTCTGGGGTGGGGCCAGAAATGAGGGGTTCAGGGTGCACGAGGGGGCTTGGGGCTGGGGCAGGGGGTTGGAGTGTGAGGGCTCCACCTGGGGGTGTGGGCTCTGGGGTGGGGCCAGGGATGAGGGATATGAGGGATAAGAGGGTGCTCCAGGCTGGGACTGAGGGGTTCAGAGGGTGGGAGGGAGGGGGATCAGGGCTGGGGCAAAGGGTTGAGGCATGGGGGAGAGGTGTGAGGGCTCTGGCTGGGGGTGCGGGCATTATGGTGGGGCTTGGCTTGAGGGGCTTGGGGTGCAGAAGGGTGCTACAGGCTGGAACTAAGGGATTTGGAGGGCGGGAGAGGGATCAGGGCTGGGGCAGAGGGTTGGGGCATGGGGTGGAGGTGTGAGGGCTCTGGCTGGGGGTGCGGGCATTATGGTGGGGCTTGGCTTGAGGGGCTTGGGGTGCAGAAGGGTGCTACAGGCTGGAACTAAGGGATTTGGAGGGCAGGAGAGGGATCAGGGCTGGGGCAGAGGGTTGGGGCATGGGGTGGAGGTTTGAGGGCTCTTGCTGGGGATGCAGACTCTGGGGTGGGGCTGGGGATGAGTGGTTTCAGGTGCAGGAGGGTGCTCTGGGCTGGGACTGAGGGGTTTAGAGGGCGTGAGGGGGATCAGAGCTGGGGCATGAAGTCAGTTGGGTCAGTGATGCAGGCTCCAGGAGGCACTTACCTCAAGGACTCCTGGAAGTAGCGACATGTCCCCTCTCCAGCTCCTATGCTGAGGCATGGCCAGGTGGCTCTGCATGCTGCTCTGTTTGCAGGCACCACCCCTGCAGCTCCCATTGTCTGTGGTTTCCAGACAATGGGAACTGCAGGGCCGGCGCTTGGGGCAGGGGAGCATGCGGAGTCCCCTGGCTGCCCCCTCACGTAGTAGCCAGAGTGGGGACATGCCACTGCTTCAGGAAGCCTTGTGGAGTCACGGCAGGCAGGGAACCTGCCTTAGCCCCACCTCGCCGCTGACTGGACCTTTAATAGCTTGGTTGGCAGTGCTAACCAGAGCTGCTAGGGTCCCTTTTTGACTGGGAGTTCTGATAGGATTGCCAGGTGTCTGGTTTTCAATTTGTGGCTGGCCCTGAAGGCAGCATGGGGGTGGGAAAAAAAGAGGCTCTGAGGCAGGCCTTGGAAAAGGGAAAAACCCAGCCAGACAGATGGGATAAGAATCTAGCCTGGGAAAAGGGAGACAGGGGAAGAACTCCAGGGAAGAAGCCCTGAAGGTTGGCAACCCTGGGAGGTGAGTGTCCAAGGGGAGAGCCCTAAGAGTGCTCTATAAAAAGAACAGGAAAGAACTCTCTGCAGAGCCCAGATATGGGGTGAAGAGTCTGTAGAGAACTGAGCCCAAGAAAGGTTGTAGAATTTATTCTGTTATGTTTACTTTGGAAAGTGCAGCTGAAGATGAGACCACGTGGATTGGAAGAGCTTGAATGTATCCTGTTTGATTTGTGGGGCCTTATTTGGTTTGGACTTTGGCCTGGTAAGTCATTCCGCTTACCACTTTTAAATATTGGTGCAATATTAGCTTTTCTCCAGTCCTTGAGCTGTCCCAATGTTCCAGGATTGGTTAAAAATCAACATTAATGGTTCAGATAGCTTCTTGGCCAATTCTTTTAGTACTCTTGGGTGCAAGTTATCCAGTCCTGCAGATTTAAAACTATTGAACTATAACAGTTGCAGTTTAACATCCTCCCTAGATGCTGAAGCATAGAATGTTTCATCATATCTGTTAGATTTGAATACATCTTTCTGAATTAAACAAAAATTTACTGAATATTTCTGCTTTTTCTGCATTACAGTTGATAATTTCACTATTCTTGTCTATTATTGACCAAAACCATTGCTAGGATTTCATTTGTTCATGATGTGTATTAAAATTTCCTTATTGTTCTTAACTCAATTGGCTGGAGACTCTTGACTGATACTTCTAGCTTTTCTTTATCAATTGCCTGCATTTCCTAGTTGCTGACTTATACTCATTGCTATCAGACTCTTTGTTTTTTTTCATTTGTTACGTGTTAT
Organism: Dermochelys coriacea; assembly: GCF_009764565.3. Classification (NCBI taxonomy): domain Eukaryota; kingdom Metazoa; phylum Chordata; order Testudines; family Dermochelyidae; genus Dermochelys; species Dermochelys coriacea. The sequence continues at coordinate 135,279,127 of NC_050072.1, read as the reverse complement.
GTTTTAATTTTATTGCTTCTTTCACATCCCTTCTTAAACAGGATGGGTTTTAATGAAAAGTCGTCTTGCATAACTGCAGAATTATGGGAGTTTGGCACATCTAATAAAGCATTTGTAACAAATTCCTAATTATCATTCATATTTTTATGATTAAATATTTTTTTCTACTCCACTTTGCTCATGACTGGTTTGAGACATTAACAATGTGTGCACCTTATAGCCAGGGGTAGGCAGTGGGAGGAACTAGGGAAAAGGCATAGTACATCAAATTAACTTTTTGTTTTCTGCCCAAAAGCCTTCTTCTAGACTTGTTTATGGCTTTTTTTTTTTGGAACCTGTGTAAATTCTTTACCAAATGATACACCTAAATCCATAGAATGTGTAATTAAAACATATATCTTGATCTGGGTGCTTAAGCTTTTTGGTATGATGCCAATCCTAAATTTGTCAATTTTGTCAAATTGGCATGAATTCAGGAAATGTTTCAGTGGTGCTGAATCTTAGTTTTTAATGCCCCCCAAAAAACTTTGTTCAGAAGATTTTTGTGCAGCTCTGTGTCAGTGTAACATCAAAGGGATTGACTTAGAGCAATCCCAAAAAAGTTGGTGATGCTTCTGCCTTTCCTAATAGGACCTGATAACTAACTGAGTAGGTTTCAGAGTAGCAGTCGTGTTAGTCTGTATTCGCAAAAAGAAAAGGAGTACTTGTGGCACCTTAGAGACTAACAAATGTATTTGAGCATAAGCTTTCGTGAGCTACAGCTCACTTCATCGGATGCATTGCCACCAAATGCATCCGATGAAGTGAGCTGTAGCTCACGAAAGCTTATGCTCTAATAAATTTGTTAGTCTCTAAGGTGCCACAAGTACTCCTTTTCTTTTTGCTAATTGAGTAGGTGTTTAAAGAAGTAAGGGGGGGTATGAGAGAGATCTAAAATAAAATGGTGATTCTGAAAGGCACACAATCATATCTTTTGAATCAATCTCTGGTTTATCTGTCAGTTTTGCTGCTGCTGCTGATAAACGTAACTACAGAATGCTGAATGTATTGTATTGGGGGTTTAACTTCAAATGTTGGTTTCTCAACCTGATTTATACAATAGCTTAGGGCAGGTTTAAAAATTTAAAATACTATAGCTATGATAGAAGTTTGGGAGACATTATGGCTTACTATAGAAATACTTGTAAGAAAATTGCAAGTCATGCATTCCTTTCTGTAAATCAGCTACAGAACATAACTGCCAGTTACTGCTTCCAGCTAATGGGATTACCATTAGCTCAAATGCTAGAGGTCTGTATCTTGTGCTAAAGGTTCTGGGTGAAATTTAGAACTAATGGAAATAATCTCCCAGGTCCAAAAGAAAGTAAGTTAGCTGCCCTGTTTTAAGGTCAGACTATTAAATAATGTGGAGTAAAAATTTTACTCCATAGTCATAGAATAAACTTTTTAAAAATAGACCTAAGAGCTCTTTAATATCTCAATTCCTTGCAAAGAACCAATGTCCACTCAAAGGAACTGATTTTTTTTAAAACTTTTTTTATCATTAACACTCATAAACTTTCCATAAAAGTACTATCAAGTGTTATGAATAACATGTTAACTTTAAAGGACACATTTGTTCAGTCAACTTGTCATCTCTGTACTTATCTTGTTCAAATTCTAGAACTGATTATTATGAAATCTACATCTGGATTTCCCATACCTTATTTCTCCAGATCTCTAGTATTTGGAGAATATGTCCATATAAAAAAATGAGCTATTGCACATCTGGCTGCTAGCAATAACGTATCCATGGATGCTACCTCAAGTCAATAACCTGCTTTGGACTGTACCCTAATACTATAAATTCTGGGGTCAGCAAAACTTATTTATCTGAGCTATCTTTGAAATTGAATGAATCAAAAGGGAAACACTGCAACAATAGTCACAAGTAATATTAATCCAATCCAGCTGTACATTGGAAATATGTTTGCACCATCAGAGAATTTGGCCCCAGTGTTGGAAAGAGACATCAGAAGATGCTTACAAACTGATCAATTTACTTTAGCCTACTGTGTGCTGCAAACAACATCCTTAGAAACCATTGGAGCGCTAACTTGAGATGTTAGGCAACCTTGTGTGTTACCAACAGGCATTAACCATTTTTCAATCTCTGCTGCAAACTCTTCTTCAGAAGCTATATCTATAAATATTTTCAGCTTCAGAGTGAAGGTGGCTCTGCAGATTGACTTCCTTTCTGCAAGGAGAAGAGTTATTCTTCTTTAACATTTGCAAGCCTCTGTGATCTAGCTTCCTAAAGGAACTTTCTTTTCCTCTTAATCATTAGAGGGGCCAAATAATATCCACCAAATACATTTGTGTGTGAGAGGGTTGCAGGGTGGAGCAGATTAAAAAAAATCACATTCAAAAAAAGTTTTGTTTGCTCCAACTTTAAACAGAAGGACAAAGTTCTGTGGTACCTCCAGATTGGGACAATACATATATGTTTAAAAACAGACTTTTTATCTTAGTGGTAGAAAAAGATCTGCTGCATAATGTTGGCTATTATTGTATAAGCTAGAGACCCTAACTGGGATTGGGACCACCCGATTGCACTAGGTTCTGTACAGATACAACATGAGATGGTCTCTATACTGATGAGCTTGCAGTCTGAAACCATAACAAAAATGGAAGAGGAAATACAGGCATGGGGCAGGAAGTGGCTTGCACAAGGTCACAAAGCAAACAGTTGTCAGAAATGGAGACAGAACTCAGGTCTCCTGACTTCTAGTCCACCAGACCACACTGCAAAAAAAAAAAAAAAAAAAAAGCCTGCCTTCAAAACGTCCATGATGACTTGGAGAGATCCTAGAAACAAGGTTTGCTTGCTAAATGGCACGTCCTCCTTTTAAACCCTGGAGTGAATTCAGGGGGTCACAAATTAAACCATATCAATAGCACAGCATACTGATGTTTTCTGTTTACCTACAATGCAGATAGAAACTAACTATGTCAATGCAACGTTCCCCCGTCTCCCCTGGCAGCAGGAGCTCTCTGTAGACCTTTGTAGTCAATGGGAAGCTAATTCTTCATATCCATTCAATCATTTCCTAACAATTGTGATGCAGTGCCATGACCACTAGGAACTCGACTTGGACCTCCAAGTCTTCACACAATTGCCAACTGAGTACCATCAGATCGATAGCTTTGAAAGGGTCCTATAGAAGTGATGGGCTCTGCAGAACAGAACCCATTTCTCCACCTTTGATACATGTTCCTCACTGTAAATTGCGTCATTCAGCAAGCACATAAAGAAAAATACTATGAATTTTGTAAAACAGCTGGGGATGTTCAAGAGCAGAGTATATATAAAATGTGGACATCATATATGAAACTTGAACTCCTATGTAATCATAATTAATATTTTTATCCTTGTCTAGGGTGTTCAGTATGCATTGGGGTTCTGGTTAATTTGATCTGACTTGTGTGTTTCCTCTACCCACTAATCTTGCTTCAGGTATTGTCACTTTGGTTTTTTTCTTTGCAGCTGTATTGCCATAAATCGGGTGAAATAGAAGACAGCCAGCCCATCCTGTTGTGGGATGCATCCATATCTTGTTGCTGGGATGGCACAATGTCTAGGTATCTAAAAGCCTGCCTGAGAGACCAGGTCTGGGAGGAAATCTCTTCCTGGACCAACTTCCTGTTGATGAGAGAAACAAGCTTTTGAGCTACATGGAGTTCTGCAGGTCTGAGCAGCTTTCCCCAGTGCTGCTGCTAAATACAAGATCACACAGTACACGTTGTAACGGCTTATGCTAAACTAAGGACCATTTAAGGGGAAGTGGTCTGTTACTACCCCTGTAATCACGGAACAAAAAGGGGGATTAGTGGGGTATAAATTGCTGTAATAAACCATAAATCCGCTGTCTCTATTCAGTCCATGATTTTTTTTTTTTTTAGTGTCTAACAGAGGAATGAATTTAAGCTTCCAGGCTCATCTTTTGAAGGTGGCGTACAGGTCTTCTTTGAGGATGAAGACTGAGAGGTCAGGGGGAGGGATAGCTCAGTGGTTTGAGCATTGGCCTGGTAAACCCAGGGTTGTGAGTTCAATCCTTGAAGGGGCCATTTAGGGATCTGGGGCAGATATTGGGGATTGGTCCTGCTTTGAGCAGGGGGTTGGACTAGATGATCTCCTGAGGTCCCTTCCACCCCTGATATTCTATTCTATTCTATGAACACTCTCCCAACAGTATCAACTTCCTAGACAGCACAATCAGCTTCAACAGTAAACCCAACAGAAAACTATGTACAAAAATCCATTATCACCACACCTATCTTCATAGATCCAGTAAACACACCAATACCCCTAGGTAAGCTCTCTGAGTATGTTGACACAGCAATTTTAAGCCTTGGCTCAAGGCAAATCCCCATTGAATCCACCCTGCAATTGTGCTAACCCAGGTTCCCAGGACCCTTCAGAGCTGGAAGGTCAAGCCAGAACCTAGAGCCCAAGTCCTATTGCTTTGCAGTGTAGATGTGGCCCTGGCTTGACTTAGGTCCCAGGAGTCATCTGTATGTATCCCAGAGCTCCTTAGGGCAACTTCCTTAGTGTTCTTTAGGCCAACAATCTGCAATGTGCTCTATTGCAAATGGATCCCTTCCTTTTTTTGTGAATGGCAGCAGCTCAGATCAACATTAATCCATTGTCTTCTGTCCACTGATCTGCAAGCACAGTATCAGAGAACCTCCAGGCTTTGCAAATGGAGACTGATCCAATCAAGCTTTTTGCAAAGTCAGCTGCTTCCTGGTCACGCAGGCACACACAGATTTTGGTGACTCTGTAGTGTGAGGCTAGTAAAACTGGACTTCAGCAAAAGCACCAGGAATGACCATGAGTACCAGCAGATTGCAGAGCTGCCAGCTTTTTAGGATAGGTAATCAGTTCAGGGAGCAAATTAAGAGGCTAAAGTGTGAATACAGGAAGACTAGGGATAAAAGTCTCACCTTGGGCAACTCACCAGTGACATTACTTTGACTGCCTCCGGTGCCCAGCACAAAGCCAACCATGCTGCATGATGACCTGGTGAGTGCGATGGAGCCCTGCTGGCTCCTGAATCCAGCATGGGGATTGATTTCAGCCAGCAGCAGGCTCACAGCCTGGATCATGAAGTGACTTCATGGAGCCAGGCTGTGGACCAGGATCAACAGCCAATTCTTGGTCCCTAATCAGAAGACAGATTTGAGCCCCTCACCCCTGAGGAACAGCCTGCTGCCAACCCTACAGAGAACCTGGTGGAGATAAAAGCTGCCCCAGAGTCTGGTAAGTGTATGATTCTAAATGAAAGTTTATTACAGTAATGGGAGGGATTTCGGCTTTAAGAAAGCAATCAAAAAATGGTAAACCCTGGCTGTTTCACAGCATATAGGTGACCCACCTCCTACCACATGTCATTTAAAATGGCAACTTGGAATTTTCAAACTTTCATACACAGCCATAAAGGTTATTTTAACTGTTAAGTCACCCATTTGCTATGATCCTTTTCCTTTCAGTAATCAGAAATTGGCCACACTGCAATCATGCCTCTTGGGCCATTGCCGGTAAAGAGTAATCTGAATGTGTGTTTGGGAAATAGTGTTCTATGTTTTCAAATCTAGTCCATTTCAGCTAGAGATAATCCATGCAGGGATGGAGTAACACAGCAGATTTCAGAGTTTTGCTTGCAGCAATAACAAGGAAAGCCATGTGTGAGCTAACACAGCATCATGTTAATTCCCATATGGATTCTGACCCAATCCTGGCTGCTGATAGATGCAAACTTTTCCTGAAGCAGGAACTCCAGATCGTTTGTCACATTGCAGGGAATATATTATATTTTTATATATAAAATAATATATAATATATTAAATCCTGGATAGGATTTTCCTGGCCCCTATCCCGTATCACTGCCTAGTCCACTCCACTCACACGTGCTATTTGGTCACTATTTGTTTGAATACTCCTGCTGCATCCACTGCAGCTTTCCCTTTAGCTGTTTGGAATAACATCTTGCACCATTAGGACACCACAAGAATTATTATGTCTTCCAAAATATGAAAGGCCTGAAATGACAGAAAAAGCCTTTTGCAGTGAAGGTAGAACACACCCCCTCCGTATGGCAATTTGTTATGAATTTTTTTTGAAGCAGGGTTAAGAGTTTCATTTTAAATTTACCATTGCCTCTGCATTTCTGTAACTATGACTAACAAAGCTGTGGGAGGACTGAAGGCTCCTTTCACAGCATGTGTAGGTTCACTTCAGAGCTGTTACCCTTTGTCCTTGATATTCCACAGTTATTAATTCTGTGTTCCTCCACAGAGCTAATTTAAACAATGAAAGGTCTGTTCTTGTCCTGTTTCGGGACCCCCTATACCGCCTGCTGTTCTTCAGAGCTGTGGTCATACCCTCACAGACCATTCCAAAAGGAAGTGTTCCCATGATGAAGTTATGGTCGATGCTCGTGAGAGGGCAGACCACCAGGTTCAGTATCAGAAGAGGTGTGACAGACTTGGACAATGGCATGCTGACAAACAGGTGAAGAAGCTGAGGCTCACTGCCCACGTGGAGGACAGGGATTCAGTGAGGGAGATGGCACTTGCAAAGCAGCTCTTGGAACGGTGGCTAAGGGAGGAGGGCAGAGCTTCCCAGAGAACTGTTCCAGCAACCCCTCTCTATCGTGGCTGCAATAGCACCAGCCTCTCCTGCCTCTCCCACACCATGGCATGATGCCCCAAAATGTACCCTCAGCCCAGCAGTAGCTTGGACAACTCCATGTCAGGGTGGCCCATGCATTCCCAACTCATGGGCAGGGCAAATAAAGGCTGTGCAGCTTGCCTTCTTCTACCCCTCTCTGGTGGAAACCTTTCCCCTCCCATAACTAAGAAAGGGCTAAAGAAGGGAAAGCAGAACGTGGGGACATGCAGTGACAGGAGGCTGACTTAGAGCAGGAAATAGTTTTCTTTTGTGGGAGGTGTGGTTTTCTAAAGGCAGTGGCTTACCCAAGGCTGAGAGTGGCTTACTGTTTTAAGACCTACTTACAAATAAAGCATGCTATCTTTTCAAGAAAGCTTAGTGCTATCAGTGCATTGCATCATACAATCCTGATTTGAGATAACAAAGCTAAAACATGTTAAGGAGTAATTAAGCATTACAAAGCAAACAGCATTCTTCTATTTACCTAGCTACAGCCCCCCAACCACAACAAAAATCACTTTTCATCATGTCCTCACTTACCGTGCATGGCGATCAAGACCACCCCCACCCCAGTACTGCCCCCTCCTAAAATGTTTCCCCCACCACATTCATACAGCAACTATTCCCCCTCTTCCATTGGGCCATGCAAGCACCTACTGTGAGAGAACAAAGCATCCCTTATTTCTGCTGTAACCACTTCCCATGGTGGTAGCTGCACATTCTGGCTTAGAGAAAAGGAGGACTTGTGGCACCTTAGAGACTAACAAATTTATTTGAGCATAAGCTTTCGTGAGCTACAGCTCACTTTATCAGATGCATTTGGAGGAAAATACAGTGGGAAGATTTATATACACACACAAAGAACATGAAACAATGGGTTTTATCATACACACTGTAAGGTGTAAGGAGAGTGATCACTTAAGATGAGCCATCACCAGCAGCAGCGGGGGGAAAGGAGGAAAACCTTTCATGGTGACAAGCTAGGTGGGCCATTTCCAGCAGTTAACAAGAATGTCAGAGACCTTCCTACCAACACTACAAAAAGAAGGATTCTGGGTGGACTCCTCCTGAAGGTCGAAACAGCAGACTGGACTTCTACATAGAGTGCTTCCGCTGATGTGCACGGGCTGAAATTGTGGAAAAGCAGCATCACTTGCCCCATAACCTCAGCCGTGCAGAACACAATGCCATTCACAGCCTCAGAAACAACTCTGACATCATAATCAAAAAGGCTGACAAAGGAGGTGCTGTCGTCATCATGAATAGGTCGGATTATGAACAAGAGGCTACTAGGCAGCTCTCCAACACCACTTTCTACAAGCCGTTACCCTCTGATCCCACTGAGAGTTACCAAAAGAAACAACACCATTTGCTCAAGAAACTCCCTGAAAAAGCACAAGAACAAATCCGCACAGACACACCCCTGGAATTTTCCTCCAGGGCAGATTGGAGAGGCCCTGGAGGTTTTTCGCATCCTGGACGCCCCATCATCTAAGGCATTGGCACCCTGACAGCAGGATTGTCTGGTTATGTGGACTCCCTCCTCAGGCCCTACGTTACCAGCACTCCCAGCTATATTGCTCTCTATAAATATATCAGAGGGATAAATACAGGAGAGGGAGAGGAATTATTTCAGCTCAGCACCAATGTGGACACAAGAACAAATGGGTATAAACTGGCCACCAGGAAGTTTAGACTTGAAATCAGGCGAAGGTTTTTAACCATCAGAGGAGTGAAGTTTTGGAATAGCCTTCCAAGGGAAGCAGTGGGGGCAAAAGATCTATCTGGCTTTAAGATTCTACTCGATAAGTTTATGGAGGAGATGGTATGATGGGATAATGGGATTTTGGTAAGTAATTGATCTTTAAATATTCAGGGTAAGTAGGCCAAATCCCCTGAGATGGGATATTAGATGGATGGGATCTGAGTTACTATAGAAAATTCTTTCCTGGGTATCTGGCTGGTGAATCTTGCCCATATGCTCAGGGTTTAGCTGATTGCCATATTTGGGGTCGGGAAGGAATTTTCCTCCAGGGCAGATTGGAGAGGCCCTGGAGGTTTTTCGCCTTCCTCTGTAGTATGGGGCATGGTTGACTTGAGGGAGGCTTCTCTGCTCCTTGAAGTCTTTGAACCATGATTTAAGGACTTCAATAGCTCAGACATGGGTGAGGTTTTTCATAGGAGTGGGTGGGTGAGATTCTGTGGCCTGCGCTGTGCAGGAGGTCGGACTAGATGATCAGAATGGTCCCTTCTGACCTTAGTATCTATGAATCTATGAATCTATGACTTCCTGAGGAAACTACAATCCATCGGTGATCTTCCTAAAAACATCATCCTAGCCACTATGGATGTAGAAGCCTCTACACCAACACTCCACACAAAGATGGACTACAAGCCGTCAGGAACAGTATCCCCGATAATGTCACGGCTAACCTGGTAGCTGAACTTTGTGACTTTGTCCTCACCCATAACTATTTCACATTTGGGGACAATGTATACCTTCAAATCAGCGGCACTGCAATGGGTACCCGCATGGCCCCACAGTATGCCAACATTTTTATGGCTGACTTAGAACAACGCTTCCTTAGCTCTCATCCTCTAATGCCTCTACTCTACTTGCACTACTTTGATGACATCTTCATCATCTAGACCCTGGAAAAGAAGCCCTTGAGGAATTACACCATGATTTCAACAATTTCCATCCCACCATCAACCTCAGCTTGGAGCAGTCCACACAAGAGATCCACTTCCTGGACATTACAGTACAAATAAGCAATGGTCACATAAACACCACCCTATACTGGAAACCCACTGACCGCTATGCCTACCTACACATACCTCCAGACCACATCACATGATCCATTGTCTATAGCCAAGCCCATTTGCTCCAGTCCCTCAGACAGAGATAAACATCTACAGGATCTCTATCAGGCATTCTTAAAACTACAATACCCCCCTGAGCAAGTAAAAAAACAGACTGACAGGGCCATAAGGGTACCCAGAAGTCATCCACTACAGGACATGCCCAACAAAGAAAATAACAAAATGCCACTTTTGCCAATGTAGATGCCAATGTAGCCAGCACCTACAGCCCCCAACTAAAACCACTCCAGCACATCATCAAGGATCTACAACCTATCCTGAAGGAAGATCCCTCACTCTCACAGACCTTGGGAGACAGGCCAGTCCTCTCTTACAGACAGCCCCCCAACCTGAAGCAAATACTCACCAGCAACTACACACCACACAACAGAACCACTAACCCAGGAACCAACCCCTGCAACAAACCCTGTTGCCAACTCCGTCCACATATCTGTTCAAGAGACACCATCATAGGACCTAACCACATCAGCCACACCATCAGGGGCTTGTCCATCTGCACATCTACCAATGTGATATATACCAGCATGTGCCAGCAATGCCCCTCTGCCATGTACATTGGTCAAACTGGACAGTCTCTACGTAAATGAATAAATGGACACAAATCAGACGTCAAGAATTATAACATTCAAAAACCAGTTGGAGAACACTTCAATCTCTCCGGTCACTCGACTACAGACCTGAGGGTGGCTATCCTTCAACAAAAATCTTCAAAAACAGACTTCAATGAGAAACTACAATACTGGAATTAATTTGCAAACTGGATACAATTAACTTAGGCTTGAATAGAGAGTGGTAGTGGATGAGTCATTACACAAAGTAAAACTATTTCCCCATGTTATTTCTCCCCCCCCACACACCCCACTGTTCCTCAGACATTCTTGTTAACTGCTGGAAATGGCCCACCTAGCTTGTCACCATTAAAGGTTTTCCTCCTTCCCCCCCGCCTCCCGCTGGTGATGGCTCATCTTAAGTGATCACTGTCCTTACAGTGTGTATGATAAAACCCATTATTTCATGTTCTCTGTGTGTGTATATAAATCTCCCCGCTGTATTTTCCACCGAATGCATCCAATGACGTGAGCTGTAGCTCACGAAAGCTTATGCTTAAATAAATTTGTTAGTCTCTAAGGTGCCACAAGTACTCCTTTTCTTTTTGCGAATACAGACTAACACAGCTGCTACTCTGAAACCTGTCATTCTGGCTTAGGGTACTGATCCAGCCTCCCCTCACTGTCATTGGGCCAGTCAGGGGATAATGGCTCACCTCAGTCTTCACAAAGGGTGTGAAGAGCACAACAAGCCCCAGTAACGTGGACAGCATTCACCTTGGCATCCAAATTGGTTTATAGACAACAATGTGATTTCAATCTGCCAAAAGCACATTCAATAACCATTCTACACCAGCTGAGAGTGTAATTAAACTTTTTTGTTTTTGCCAGGGCCCTTGAAATCAGAATACAGTTTCATAAGCCAAGGCTCTGTGTACCATAGGGTTCCCCAGAATAACTGGGGACAGTAACACTGTTTATGTCTGTCATTTGGTGGGAATAGTGTCCAAGCCTGTACATGAATGTATACTGCTGAGTGGTGGAAAACGCTTGCATCATGAACTTTTCCTGTGCAGCGCACATTAATGTTCATAAATTTGCCTCTGTGGTCCCCTGGTGCTTGCACAACAATGGAGTAGTGCCCTTTGCAGTTTATATACATGTGTGCTCTTGGAGGAGGGTAAACTATGGGCACACAAATCCCATCAGTAGTACTGCTGCAGTTAGGCAACCCCATTCTTTTAAAGCCAGCAATCACCTCTGGAATATCTTTAATACCTGCCACCTTAGGGTAACCCATGATCCTGATTTCCTTGGTTACCTCTGCCACCCCTCCACCCACAGTCAACTTTCCAATCCCAAACTGGCAGCAGACTTGTAGCACTCTGTGGTAGTCAAGTCCAGACAGTTACAGCAACCAGCTTCTGGATGGGCAAAGGTGACTTCATATGTCTTTACGCTGGAGGGTGGGGGAAAGCTGCTCACAAAGCTCCAAAAATGTTGCTCTCTACCCGTGAAAGCTCTGGACCCACTGCTGGTCACCCCAGGTCTGCGTGGTGATGTGGTCCCATCACTCTGTGCTTGTGGCCCTGTGTCACTCAGCAGTTATGCCAGCTATACTGACCAGCATCTGCCAGTGAGAATCTGCAATGCCAGGGTATTCAGCCTGAAGAAGAGCTCTGTGTGTCTCAAAAACTTGTCTCTCTCACCACCAGAAGTTGGTCCAATGAAAGGTATTACCTCACCCACCTTGTCTCTCTAATATCCTGGGACTGACACGACTACACCACCACTGCATAAAAGGCTGTCTGTTTCCTCAGGAGTTTTAAGATCCTGGTTAAAGAAAGCTGACACACCAATCAAGGAGGAAAAGACATAATCAAAATCCAAATTGCATCAAGACAGCTTAGCATTGGAGTTGCCCATGCATGATACTAATCAATGTGGTGAATGTTGAAAGATCATTGGCAATTGTTCATGTTCATGGTTTGTGAGTCAAAGGATAAGGATTGAACCTCCACATAATTAATATACAAAGGTCCCAGTTCTGTGATTTCTTACCAGTGAAATGTTGCCTCTGTAGGACAAGAATATAATAATGGCCCTGCTGGGTATGACTAATGATCTATCTAGCCCAGTATCTGCCTGCTGACCGCAGCTAGTGCCAGGCGCTTCAGAGGGAATGAACAGAATAGGGCAATTCTTTATCAAGTGATCCATCCCCTGTAAACCAGTCCCAGCTTCTGGCAGTCAGAAGTTATGGGGCACCCAGAGCATGGGGTTGTGTCCCTGACCATCTTGGCTAATAGCCATGTATGGACCTATCCTCCATGAACTTATCTAATTCTTTTTTTAACCCAGTTGTACTTTTGGCCTTTTCAACATCCCCTGGCAATGAGCTCCACAGGTTAACTATGCATTTATTTGTGTTTTTAAGCCTGTTGCTTATTAATTTCATTGGGTGACCTCTGGTTCTTGTGTTATGTGAAGGGGTAAAAACCACTTTTTCTTCACACCATTCATGATTTTATATACCTCCCCATCATATCCCCCCTTAGTCATTTCTTTTCCAAGGTGAACAGCCCCAGTCTTTTAATCTTTCCTCATATGGAAGCTGTTCCATACTTTTAATCATTCTTGCTGCCCTTTTTTGTACCTTTTCCAATTTTAATATATCTTTTTGGAGAAATGGTGACCAGAACTGCACACAGTATTCAAGGTGTGGTGTACCATGGATTTATATGGTGGCATGCTGATATTTTCTGCCTTCTCTCTCCCTTTCCTAATGGGTCCTAATGTTCTGTTAGCTTTTTTGACTGCCACTGCACACTGAGCAGATGTTTTCAGACAACTATCTGTGCTGACTCCAAGATCTTGAGTGGTAACAGCTAATTTTGGATGTATAGTTGGGATTTTGGTTTCCAATGTGCCTTACTTTGCACTTCTGAACATTGAATTTCACCTGCTGTTTTGTTGCCCAGACACCCTGTTTTCTGAGATCCCTTTGTAACTCTTCGCAATCTGCTTGGACTTAACTATCTTGAGTAATCTTGTATCTTCTGCAAACTTTGCCACTGTAATGTTTACGCCTTTTTCCAGATCATTTATGAATATGTTGAACAGCACTGGTCCCAGTGCAGATCCTTGGGAAACCCCGCTATTTACCTCTCTGCTGTGAAAACTGACCATTTATTCTTACCCTTTATTTTGTATCTTTTAACCAGTTACTGATCCGTGAGAAGGACCTTCTCTCTTATCCACGACTGCTTACTTTGCTTAAGAGTCTTTGGTGAGGGACCTTGTCAAAAGCTTTCAGAAAAGTCCCAATACATTATATGGACATGATTAATCTTGTCTATATGTTTGCTTGACCCCATCAAAGAATGAGATTGGTGAGGCATGATTTCCTTTTACAAAAGCTGTGTTGACTCCTCCCCAACAAATTGTGTTCATATATGTGACTGATAATTCAGTTCTTTACTACAGTTTCAACCAATTTGCCTGGTACTGAAATTAGGCTTAGAATCAGCCCATTGGTTTGCTCCCAGTAAAATAAATCCAGTACTAATATAGCAATACACTTATATCACATCTTGCCTTTCATATAATGAGGCAAATATTGGATTTTTATTTGGAAAAAAATGAGCCATGGTCTTCAGTTAAAATATAGGCCCTGATCCTAACATCATTATTTTGCAAGGTGGTGTTTGAGTGTATCTGTATTAACACAGTTTGGAGTAGTTCTATTAAGGCAAGTCTTAAAACAAGAGGCAGAAACACAGCGTATCATATGCACTGTGACTCTCTTAGAAATGACAGCACTGCTCATGTTTGAGGGAGACCCAGATGGATGCAGGATCATTGGAATGTGTAGTCACAGGCACTATGGCACAGATTCTCAAACATATTTAGGTGCCTAACTCCCATTGAAATCAATAGGAGTTAGGCACCTAAATACCTTTTGAAGATCTGGGCCTGTGTACTAGTGTTTTGATCCTTCAGGTGGAGTTGTACAATGGCTGAGTGGTCTGTGCCTCCCCAGCAGAACCCAAGGCTGCATCTAATCTAATGTTGTTTAAAGATTAGTGTAGACAGCTTCTCCATCAATAGGTAGGCTTGATCTTAGACTTCAGTTGTCTTGTTTTTGATATTTCGTTGCTGAATCTGATTGGACGGTGGGGTGGGGAGTTGGAAGTTTTAGTCCTTCATGATATGCTGGAGTTGTTGATTGCAGTGTCCCATTAAATCCTTTGATTTCGATTAGCACATATTACAGTTTCCCAGGAAGCAAACATCTACGCTTCTTTAAATCGATCTGCTGATTCACAAATTGCATCAGAAAAAAACTGGTGTAACTTGGATGAACATTCCAGTACTTCTGGGAATGACTTGGACCCACCCTTGACTGTGTGACCTCCATCCGCTGGTATGACCTTTCATGCACAGTTTGTGCAAGATCATGCTCCTCAAACTCGCATCCTGCATGCATGATACCAGACAAATCCATGTCTGGTTTTGTCTCAGTACTGGACAGGGGACAAACCATAGACGAAACAGGATGGTCTGGCTTAAAATCAAATGAATGGCTTGCATAAGTGTAACCTGTGCTTCTCGGCAACTTTCCAGCTGAAAGGATTGAAAAATTATGCAGTTAATCCTACACCCACTGAAATCAATTTCCAAATCTCCATTATTGTCAGTGGGAAGTGGGGATGAGGCCATACGCTTGTGCAATCTGCACCATGGAGAAATGGCTTCTCAATGGTCTATTTGATTTCACACACTCTAGATGGTTGCACATTAAAGGTTCTTACAAAACAGGTATTAATGCTAGAGCTGCTTGAACTCCAGTGGAAATGCCAGCAGAAACTGTTCACTGGTTCCACTGGGCCAACTTTTACTATTGTAAAAATCTAGATCATTAAACACACAAACTAGGCCAGTAGGTCTGTTGGGTGACTACTTCCTTTAGAGCTGGCCACGAATTTTTCAACTTTTTCTTTTGATTTAAAAAACTTTTGTCAGAAGCAATTTGTGGTCAAAAGCAGAAGTAATAATTCCCCCGAATAGCCAGTAGAGTGGTGGTTAGAAGACTCACATGGGAGATACAGGTTCAAGTTCCTGCTTTTTCCTGATGGAGAACTGAGACTTGAACCTAGTTTTCCCATATTCCAGGTGAGTGATCTTACCACAGACTTAGTCACCAACCCTGAGCTACTAGAATCCTCAATAACATCTTTTTCCCATTCCATCCCTGTCATGTCTATTCATTCCATGTGAATCATTTCCTCTCATTATTATGAAGAATTTATTCTTCTTGCCAAAGCTTTGTTATAACATTTGGAAACATTGTAATAGCCATGTGCTTGTCTGCCTGAGTTCAACAGCTCTGTAACGCTGAAGTCCATTTCTTCGTTTCTTGAGATCAGACACTGAGATTTCAAGCCCATGATCTCCATCCTGTAGTCCGATTGGCAGTGATGGAGCATAGGATGGATGCTGGGGATGCAGAAATACTGCATGGAGTCTTGTTGAAGCTGACAGAACTTCAAGCTAGTAAAGGACTCTGCTCAGATGATAAAACTGTGGCTTCAGCTTTTATCTTTACAATTGGTAGTGGCCAATGTACTGGGGCAGAAATTAGTACCCTCCCAATAGCTTTGAGTCTGAGTGAGTTTCACAAATACTTAGTGCTGTGGATGCTTGTAGTTTCAAACTTACGTTACTTGTCCCATTTCCCACATACATACCCCCAAACTCCCATTGAAATCAAATAGACATTTTGCTTGCTAGGGAAAGCAGGGTTAAGTCCCAGTTGTTAACATCTATGACTATTATGTTATATGAGACTTATATGGATGTTACTTCCTACGTACATTTCATTAAGTGAGATAATTTATTAAGGTCACTGGTTTCCTGACAAATAGTATGTAAAGTGTTTTAAAAGACGTTATTTTTTTTAATCGGGGGAAAACTGAATTATTATTTTAAGAAGATCAGTGCCGAGAGGCCCCAACTAAATATGCGGTCCCATTTGTGTTAGGTGCTGTACAAACACTTAGTGAAAGAGTCCCTCACAGTCACTGCCCCAAAGAGCTTACAATCTAACTAGACAAACAAGCACAGAGAGGTAAAGTGACTTAGCCCAGTTCACATAGCAGGTCAGTGGCAGAGTGAGAAGAGAATGCAGGTCTACTGACTCCCTGTCAATCTGGGAATGGTCACTTGTCAACACTGCAGCTGGGAACGAGCCTCCCAGCCCAGGTAGACAGACTTGCACTGGCTTTGCTTGAGCTAGCATACTAAAAATAGCAGGGTGGACATTGCAGCACTGGGCATGGCTCATCAAGGTAGCCACCCAAATCCAAGCCCACCTGACTCTGAGCTCAGGTGAGTAGTCCCAGTCACCAGCTGTGCTGCAAAGGCCACACTGCTATAGTTAGGGGGAAGGGATAGCTCAGTGGTTTGAGGATTGGCCTGCTAAACCCAGGGTTGTGAGTTCAATCCTTGAGGGGGCCGTTTAGGGATATTGGGGAGTGGGCCTGCTTTGAGCAGGAGGTTGGACTAGATGACCTCTTGAGGTCCCTTCCAACCCTGATATTCTATGTCTCTGCTCCCCAAGCTGGGCAGCTCGCTCCCAGCTGCAGTGTAGACATACCCAAAGAAGCTAAGTGACATGACCTAGGAAGAATGCAAGGACTTGGACCATATTTATCCAAGTCCGAGGGTAGTGCTCTAAGTAATAGTTTATTCTTCCTCTTTGCTTGTAGCACACCATAGGTGAAGTCTTTGCATTCCCCTATACATATAGAATACAGTGCACTGAGTTCTTATCCAAGTAGACACATTCTCAGAAGTCTTTCATTTCCATTAAAGCTCTTGGGGCCTGATGCAAAGTCCACCAAAGCCAAAGGGAAGCTTTCCATTGACTTCAATGTGCTCAAATCAGGCCACATGGATGCAAAATTTGAGAAACTTTCTCCAGGAGTTTCCAAGCTAAGAAGAGATTGGAAAAGATTTACAGTCTGTAAGTGAATCAGATAATGTTTTAAAAGCTGAACTGGAGTGCTCCCAAAATGCATGTTAAAATGATTGCTGAAAACATTATTTTTTTCAAGTAACCCTAGAAGTTACGGTGAACCAACTCCCAATGAAAAGCCTTCTACTGCAAAGAGAACCATACAAGGTGTCCCTTGCACCTGCATTGACTTCAGTGGGGCTCCACCCAGGCACAGGGAAAAGTCCGCTTGTGATGTTTCCATGAGCATCAGGGATAAGACAACATGTTATGTAAAGAGGGGGGTGAGACTTTCAGAACTGACTGGGTTTAGCCACACAAATCCCATTAAAGCGGCTAAATCCACAAGCCAGCTTTGAAAATGTCAGTCAGGCCACTGAGGGTCTCTCAGAGGAGGTGGGATACGGGCCTTAGTGGAACTTTGGCTGGACTTTAAATCTGACTCATTCTTCCAGGCACAGCAACTTTGTCATTTTCCTGGTTTGAGTTTTTAAACACTCTGAGATTTTCTGCAGAAGGCAAATGAAGCTAACCAAAACCATTCATTATCATGTAATGTTTTGGGCCAGTCCCACTGCCCTTGCTTGTGTGAGTAGGCCCATCAAAGGGCAAGAGGCCATTTGTATGAGTAAAGATTACTCATGGGAGGAAGAGTTGCAAGCTCAGCGCCTTTATGACTCCTAGCAGAGTCTCGTAACCGTGGGGGTAGCAGCACTGGGAACCAAGTCAGTGTCTGTGTTTTGTCCTTTTACAAAATGTTTTTGAATCAATATTTTTAAAATATACTAATTTCAAATTAAAATCATATGAAGGATCTCTTTTTAACCTTTTCTGTGTAATTTTAAGTGAATAAACATTGCTCTACTTATTGCAGTTACTGTGGAAGAAAAGAGAAATAAAAACAGCTCAAGTTAAAAAAACAAAGTAAATAACTGTAAACAATTAAGTTCTAGATCACTTGGGCTCTGTGTAGACCAAGTTGTTGATGAGCATAGTCTGATGGCTGCCATTGAGCTACTGATCTCCAGAACTACAATCAAGAGTCTCAACCATTTGAGCTAAAGAATCAGCCTCTCATGTTGAGAACTGTAATAAACTCAAATCCTCTGTAACTCAGGCACTGAGGGGAACATAACAGCCCTGACAAGTGAGTTACACATAGCTCACATAACTCGGCCACAGGAAAATGCCTTTATGAATAGTGGGAATCTTGTTAATGAGAATGAATCAGACTGAGATCTGAAACTCATTGAAATAATTGATTTCAATGTGCCTTGGATCAAGCCTTTGGTTCCCTTAGAGGGTGTAAAAATAACTTGACACTACTGCTATGATACAGACTAATTAGCATGCAATTTAAGTGTCATGCAGCACCAACAAGATGTCTTCCAGCTTCTGCTTTCAGAGTGGATGGGTAAAGGCCTGATTTAAATCCCAGTAAAATTAATGGAGTTGGACCAGGACCTAATAACTTAAGCTCTGATCCTGCAAAGACCTATTCGCTTGCTTATCTTTGTGTATTGTGAGGACTTTAAATGACTTCAAGGGGACTATTTAGTGAGCAAAATTAAGCACATGATTAAGTCTCCCCAGGACTGGTTCTTGCAATTGTTAATATACACCTATAGGGCTTGTGGGGCAGGAAAGAGTGCACTGGGAGCTAAAAGTAAGCAAATCTTGTGCTATTTATGATTATTATTTATTACCATAGCAGGATTAAACACAGATGCCCACTCATGTTCATCATTCTTAGCCAGTAAGCTTTATGAATATTTCTGTAGCGGCATACAATAATCCCTCCCATCCAGCATTTCATCAATTAGTTTTTACTAAGTTTTACTCAAAGAACAATGCCACATAACAGTTGAAATTCATTATCCCTAAAATATCCTGAGGGTTTTCAAGTTTTCAGTTTCATCTAAAAAGATAACACAGTGAGGGAATGACGATAGCACTGCTATAGCTATATTTGTGTGATCTAGCGAGTTACCCAGCCTCACACTGTGAAAAAGCTGAGAAAGCCTCCCTATCTGTATTAAAGATACATGGACTTGTTTTGTGTCATTGCAAACCCATTAGAACATCTTGGCTTTGAGCTTTTCTTGAACTAAAACATTATTGGGTTTGAGTTCCACTTAGGCAAGACTATCACAAAAGCAGGGCTGAGAAGGTGAGAGAGACAAATTGGCCCTAATCCAGCAAAGCACTTAAGTATGTGTTTAAGCACATGGACAATCCCTCATGAGTTAATGGGACTTCTCAGGTGCTTAAAATTAGGCATGTGCTTAAATACTTTGCTGAACTGGGGTCATAAACTTACATTATCCAAATATCACAAAACATCTGAATAACCTGAATATTGGAGAACTGAAAATTTGTTTCGATGTGATTTTTGGATGAGAGGAAATGTATCTGAATTTCACGTCATCTGAAATTTAGTTCATAGATCTGAAAGTGTGTGTCTGTCTCTCCATTACATACACTCTATGTCTATTACAAACTGCTGGAAAAGATTTTTGCTTTTCTTTTGATGTGGAAACCATCTATCTCTAATGCTTTCTTTCTGCAAGGAAAAAAAAAACACTTCTTTTTGGATTGAATGAACATTGACAAGGTTATTGACCTAGTGCTGCTCCAGGCCAATGGGAGCTGCTGGAAGCGGCGCGGGCCGAGGGACGTACTGGCTGCCGCTTCCAGCAGCTCCCATTGGCTTGGAGCAGCGAACCGTGGCCACTGGGAGCCATGATCGGCCGAACCTGCAGACATGGCAGGTAAACAAAGCAGCCCAGCCCGCCGGGGGCTTTCCCTGCACAAGCAGTGGAACAAGTTTGGGAACCAATGGCCTAGTGGATAAGAGGACAAGGTGTGATATATCTTCATTTTAGAAAGGTTTCAGAGTGGTAGCCGTGTTAGTCTGTATCAGTAAAAACAACAAGGAGTCCTTGTGGCATCTTAGAGACTAACAAATTTATTTGGGCATAAGCTTTTGTGGGCTACAACCCACTTCATCAGATGCATGGAGTGGAAAATACAGTAAGCAGGTATAAATACACAGCACATGAAAAGATGGGAGTTGCCTTACCAAGTTGGGGGGTCAGTGCTAACAAGGCCAATTCAGTTAGGGTGAATGTGGCCATTCTCCATAGTTTACAAGAAGGGGTGAATATCAAGAGAGTGAAAATTATTTTTTGTAGTGCTAATGAGGCCAATTCAATCAAGGTAGATATGGCCCATTCCCAGCAGTTGACAAGAAGGGGTGAGTATCAACAGAGGGAAAATTATTTTTTGTAGTGACCCAGCCATTCCCAGTCTTTATTCAGGCATAATTTGATGGTGTCAAGTTTGCAAATTAATTCCAGTATTGCAATATCTCGTTGAAGTCTGTCTTTGAAATTTTTTTTTGAAGAATAGTGACTTTTAGGTCTGTTCTTGAGTGTCCAGGGAGATTGAAGTGCTCGCCTAATGGTTTTTGAATGTTACCATTCTTGATGTTTGATTTGTGTCCATTTATTATTTTGTTTAGAGACTGTCCGGTTTGGCCAATGTACATGGCAGAGGCACATTGCTGGCACATGCTGGCATATATCACATTGGTAGATGTGCAGGTGAACAAGCCTCTGATAGTGTGGTTGATGTGATTAGGCCCTATGATGGTGTCTCCCGAATAGATATGTGGACAGAGTTGGCAACGGGCTTTGTTGCAAGGATAGGTTCCTGGGTTAGTGGTTCTGTTGTGTGTTATGTGGTTGCTGGTGAGTATTTGCTTCAAGTTGGGGGGCTGTCTGTAAGCAAGGACTGGTCTGTCTCCCAAGATCTGTGAGAGTGATGGGTCGTCCTTCAGGATAGGTTGTAGATCCTTGATGATGCGCTGGAGAGGTTTTAGTTGGGGGCTGTAGGTGATGGCTAGTGGCATTTTGTTATTTTCTTTGTTGGGCATGTCCTGTAGTAGATGACTTCTGGGTACCCTTATGGCTCTGTCAATCTGTTTTTTCACTTGCCCAGGGGGGTATTGTAGTTTTAAGAATGCCTGATAGAGATCCTGTAGATGTTTATCTCTGTCTGAGGGATTGGAGCAAATGGGCTTGGCTATAGACAATGGATCATGTGATGTGGTCTGGAGGCATGTAGGTAGGCATAGCGGTTAGTAGGTTTCCAGTATAGGGTGGTGTTTATGTGACCATCACTTATTTGTACTGTAATGTCCAGGAAGTGGATCTCTTGTGTGGACTGGTCCAAGCTGAGGTTGATGGTGGGATGGAAATTGTTGAAATCCTGGTGGAATTCCTCAAGGGCTTCTTTTCCGTGGGTCCAGATGATGAAGATGTCATCAATGTAGCGAAAGTAAAGGAGGGGCATTAGGGGACGAGAGCTGAGGAAGCGTTGTTCTAAGTCAGCCATAAAAATGTTGGCATGCAGTGGGGCCATGCAGTTACCCATAGCAGTGCCGCTGCTAGCACTGACCCCTACACTTGGTAAGGCAACTCCCATCTTTTCATGTGCTGCATATTTATACTGCTTACTGTATTTTCCACTCCATGCATCTGATGAAGTGGATTATAGCCCACGAAAGCTTATGCCCAAATAAATTTGTTAGTCTCTAAGATGCCACAAGGACTCCTCGTTGTTTTTACTGATTTTGGAAAGGCTCTTGACACAGTCCCAGCACATTCTCATAAGTAAATTAGGGAAATGTTGTCTAGATGAAATTACTACAAGTGGGTTCACAAGTGGTTGAAAGTCCATATTCATAGAGTCATTATCAATGGTTCGCTTTTAGACTGGGAGGGCGTATCTAGTGGGGTCCAGCAGGGGACAGATCTGGGTCTGGTACTAGTCAACATTTTCATTAATGGCTTGAATAATGGAGTGGAGAGTATGTTTATAAAATTTTCAGATGACACCAAGCTGGGAGGGGTTGCACACACTTTAGAAGACAGGATCATAATTTGAAACAACCTTGACAAATTGGAGAATTGGTTTGAATTCAACAAGATGCCACTCATTAACAAGTAATGCAAAGTACCTCACTTAGGAAGGAAAAACCAAATGCACAGCTACAAAATGGGAAATAACTAGCTGGGTGATGGTTCTGCTGAAAAGAATCTGGGGGGTTATAGTGGATCACAAATTGAATATGAGTCAACAATATGATGCAGCTATGAAGAATGCTAATATTATTCTAGGGTGTATTAATAGGAATGTCATATGTAAGACATGAGAGTAATTGTCTCATCTGGGGGCACTGTGTCCAATTTTGTGCATTACACTCTAGGAAAGAAAAGGAGTACTTGTGGCACCTTAGAGACTAACAAGTACTCCTTTTCTTTTTGCGAATACAGACTAACATGGCTGCTACTCTGAAACTCTAGGAAAGATGTGGGTGAATCAGAGAGAGTCCAAAGGAGACCACCAAAAATGATAAAAGGTTTAGAAAACCTGACCTATGAGGAAAAATTTTAGAAACCTGGATTGTTTAATCTTTAGAAGAAAAGACCGGGTTGGGGAAGGATGAGGGACCTGATGATAGTTGTTAAGGGCTGTTATAAAGAGGATAGTGATCTGATCAATTGTTCTCCATGTCCACTGAATGTCAAAAAGTAACGGACTTAATCTGCAGCAAGGGAGATTTAGGTTAAATATTAGGAAAACCTTTCTAACTATAAAGGTAGTTAAGGCTTCCAAAGGAGGTTGTGGAATCACCATTGCTGATGGCTTTTAAGAAGAAGATGGACAAACACCTGTCAGAGAGAGTTTAGGTTTCCTCAAGCCATGGCTACACTAGTACTTATTTTGGAAAAACTTGTCGCTCAGTGGTGTGAAAAAACACCCTGTGCGACATAAGTTTTGCCAGCATCAGTGCTGGTATGCACAGCACTATGTCAGCAGCAGACGTGCTCCCCCAGACATAGCTACCACCACTCGTTAAGCTGGTTTTATTATTTCGATGGGAGATCTCTCTCCCGTCGGCACAACACAGCTAGGCGAGCGCTCTTATGGTGGCGCGGCTGTAGGCTTGCAAAGGTAGACATGGCCTTACTCTTGACACAGCACAGGAGACTGAGCTTGATGACTTTTTGAGGTTCCTTCTAGCCTGACGTTTCTGAGTCTATGAAAAAATTATGGGTTTAAATCATAGGAGGGGTAAAAAAATAAACAAACTAGTACACTTGAGATGTGATACTGGAACAAACTGGGGGGTCAGTGCTAATGAGGCCAATTCAATTAGGATGGATATGGCCCATTCCCAGCAGTTGACAAGAAGGGGTGAGTATCAACAGATATCTGATAAATGTGTTAGTCTCTAAGGTGCCACAAGGACTCCTCGTTGATTTTACTGATACAGACTAACACGACTACCCCTCTGCACCCTGTAACAAACTGGTTAATCTCAAATTGTTTAAATCCCAGTTCATGTGACAAAAACATTAACAAAACTAACGCCTCATCTATACCTAAAATCTATACCTATACCTAAAAGTTAAGGTATACTTATACCTATATTGCTTCGAGCTAGGAAAAGTGCCATGCCCTATGCCATGCACTGTAGCATGCTATGCACTGTAGCACCTGTAGTGTAGACATACCCGATGTGGAGTACGTTCCTGGTGGGAGGGATTTCATTTAGAGCTGTGTGGAATCTGCTGCTTTTAGTTTTCTTTGTTTTTCCACAAATCTGTTTCAGTTCACTCGGTTTGGGGGATCTTTGAGCTTTGGCTTATTCCACCTCGGACAGCTCTAGCTCCAAACAAAACTGAACTGCAGGGGGGAGGGTAGTCTTGTTGGTTCTGAACAGATGAAATTTGCCTTGACTCTTCTCCACAGCGATCCCCATTCATTCCAGTGGGTGCCAATCCTCACCCCTTCTTATGGAGAGTGAGCCCTCTCTTTCTATCCCTCCTCAGGTCTGGTCAGCTGGTCAACTCTTCCCTGCTTCCTTGGGCAGACCAGCAAGGCCTACATGCCACTGGGTCCCTGGTAGACAGCCTGCTTGCTACTACTTCTGTCTTCAGCAAGGGAACCTAACAGGGTCTATGGGTCCTGCTGCTGAAATGGCTGCATTGCCATGATCCTGGAGCTGACTTGCCCCAAGAACAGAGTTTATGGATAATGCACCTCACTGTGTGAAGTGCTGCCACATCAATCACCTTTCTTCTTTCAATATAAGCAGTGCACATCTCCCGTTTTCTTACATGAGGTTTCTTGAGACAGTTTAGAAAAAATAGGACTGATATCTTACCAATACACCTCTATCAATCACACTTACTAATCAGTCTAATCCAGCCCTTGAGGTCTGCTCCCCAGATTCTCTAAGGCACACCCCCAAAATCCACAGCCTGGCTTAAGCTTAGAGGTGAGAGGGTACATGTTGGGAAACCGGTATGAATTAGCATAAGGGGATTTCTGTGAGTATAAAATGGTATAATTTAGAAGCTAAGGGAGCAGAATGAATGTGAGTAACAGGAAAATCAATTATCAAGCCAGGATGGTGTAAGAAAGTGCAAAAAACCTAGCTCCTTCTTCTCCCTGTATTTTAAATCATGATCCCCCATCCTTTTAATGTTTTTTACACTGTTAGACCCACTCACACCATTTTATGCCCCCATTTATATCTCATAAGCCCAGTACTACATTAGCAACCGTTTCCTGGTGTCGGTATACCAATATACTACATCAGCAAAGCACTTCTAGCATGGATGCGGCTTATACTGGCAAACCATGTATCTGCATCCCTGAGTGAAATTAAGTCTACTGGCAAAAGCAGGATAATGGCACCTACTAGGGGCTCGAGCCAGCACAGCTCTGTCAGTCAGGAATCACACCACTGACTGACATAGCCATGCCAACAGAAACCTGTGATCTAGGCTTGACTTAAGAAATTGGCCCCATCTCCCTATAGCCTGGTCTAAACACAGTTTTTGGACCAGTATAACTCTGCTAGTTAGGGGTGTGATTTTGTTTTTGTTTATTTCTGAAATGGTTATTCTGGTACAATCCCTAATGTCGATGGAGTTATATTATATAGTTATATAGTTGCTTTGTACTGATGTAGTTTATTCCCCTTCCTAATTAGCTGTACAGATATAAGCACTTTTGTACCAGTAAGGGGGGTTGAACCCCTTAAACTATATTGATATGTTTAAAGCAGTAATATTTTTGTGGGTAGCCAGGGCCTAAATCCCAGATTTTTGCCCTGATTTAGCTGAACGATGTATAAACTTTGTCTGGTGGGACAGCTGCTCTCTGTTGGTCATACATCCAATAAATAACTTTTCTAAGGTCACTGGTAATGATTTATAGTTCCTTAACTGGCTGAGTGTTTCACATGGCAACATAGGCCTAAATTATGGGGCTTGGCTGTTTTGTTCTGAGTGGCATTCAGATGCAAAGGTTTGCAGTGTGGATTGGTGGAAGGAACAGGGAGTTAAGTGAGCCAAGCATGCTAATCCCATCCTCTTCTGCAAAATAAGGATAATGATGCTCATCCATCTATTGCCCAGGTACCTGTGAGGATTCATGAGTTAATGTCTGTACAGTGCTTTGAAAATAGATAGACAGATTTTCAAAAGGGCCAAGCACCACCATCAAAAGGGGGCTGAGTGGGAACTGAGTAATTTTGAAAATCTATCCCACAAAGTGCTATAAAAATGCTCATTTTAATTATTATTGTTTGCACTTTTTGGACAAAGGCAAGATGTCATCCTGCTTTTACGTAAGTCAGGGGTTTGCTGTAAGTCCCTCAAAAATGTAATGCACGTCTACTGGGAGAGGTGGTAGTGGGGACCTAACAGGCAGGAGGAGCCATTAGGAACCATAGGCAAATTACATAACCAAACAAAAAAATCCCCAGATGTGTTCTCCCCTCCTTCTTCATGTGAAAAAGAGGGGAATATAATTAATAATACAATAATGAATTTTACATTTACATAGCTTCTTTATTCCAAAGCGTGTTGCTAATTTTAACTAGAGGAGTGCTACAGAAAAGCAGTAACTGCTGGGGAGGAGAGTGGCAGTTACTGATCATATTACTGGCTGCACCAAAATTGGACTGGGAGGAGAAACTATGACCAGGCACACTGGGACAACCTTCAGAGTAGCAGCCGTGTTAGTCTGTATTCACAAAAAAAATTTTTTTTCCACCAAATGCATCTGATGAACTGAGCTGAAGCTCACGAAAGCTTATGCACTAATAAATTTGTTAGTCTCTAAGGTGCCACAAGTACTCCTTTTCTTTTTGGGACAACCTTGTTTCTTTATTTAAATAGCATGGGTTTAACTCTCCCCTAGGTATGAGTTCTGCTCAGCAGAGGGATGGGATGTGTGTGGAAAGGATGGGGGGGGGGGGGGGCATCAGGGAACTGGTTACAGTTGGCCTGGCATCAGTTAGAACAAAGTGGAGATAGGCACCTTATGTCAATGGATTACTCTCAGGGAGGAGAACACAAAGGGAATTCATGCTGTTGGAGAATTGGTAGAGCAGAGCAATGCTCCACCACCCTGCTAGCCCCCAGGCTTCCCCTCCCTGACATAGCCTTTATGGTGGGGAAAAAAGGAGTGGCTGACTCAGGAGCTGCTTCCGCTCTGTTTACATCAGGGGGGAGTTGCCTAGTGGATTTCTCTGCTGGCTGAGTAGCACAAAAGGGCTGGAGCAGAAATGAGAATCTGCCTTCCAGGGTTCCTCAGTTTCCCTTTGGAGGAGACAAGAACTCAGTTATTCAGTTCTCATACACTTCTAGGTGATGATGTTCTCCACAAGGGTCTCAATCCCAGGGACTAATTCTGACCTTAGTTATGCACCATTGTAAATCCAGAGTTACTCTACTGACTTCAAAAAAAGAACAGGAGTACTTGTGGCACCTTATAGACTAACAAATTTAGTAGAGATTAACCTTGCATTTGCAGCGGTGTAACTGAGAGCAGAATTCTTCCCCCTTCTCCCCAGCTGCCCCATCCCCTCCTTCTCTCTCACCCTTCCCCGACCTCCAGTTTCTTCAGGTCAGATGCACACTTAGGCTGCAAAGTGAGAATCTCATGCAAAATCTAGTAAATATGTTGATAGTGAGGCTTTTTCATTCTGTTTGGTCTTCTCAGCAGCTGCAAGCCTTAGGTAGGGGCAGAATGGAGGGACCACTAGCAATTATTTACATGGCTTGCTTGTTTAAATAACAAAAGAATCCAGTCCCTCTATCCAATAACAAGGAAGAAAAAACCCCAGCCAACAAATCATAATAGAGTGTAAGGTTTCAGAGTAGCAGCCATGTTAGTCTGTATTCGCAAAAGAAAAGGAGTACTTGTGGCACCTGAGAGACTAACAAATTTATTTGAGCATAAGCTTTCGTGACCTACAGCTCACTTCATCGGATGCATCCGAAAGCTTATGCTCAAATAAATTTGTTAGTCTCTAAGGTGCCACAAGTACTCCTTTTCTTTTTGCAAATACAGACTAACATGGCTGCTACTCTGAAACCTGTCATTATGCAAGGCACTGAATTTAGCCGTATAGAGTGGAAATCTATCAACTTCATGAAAAAACTCGTACAGATACAGACAGACATCATCTTCCTTTCCAAAGGCAAACAGATGGACATCATACCGAAAGGACTAAAGGTAAAAATCCATTACAATCTACATACCATGCAGACTACGCTGACCGCTTGTGCCACACGCTCTCAAAGAAACTGCGGAACCACCTGATCAACATCCTCTACAGCAAACAGGGAAAGATTAAGAATGAGCTCTCAAAACTGGAGGAATGCATCCGATGAAGTGAGCTGTAGCTCACGAAAGCTTATGCTCAAATAAATTTGTTAGTCGCTAAGGTGCCACAAGTACTCCTTTTCTTTTAATAGAGTGTAAGGATGTTTTAAAACCTGTTTGGAAAGAGTGCTAATAGAGACACATTTAAAAATGTATTGACACCACTCACAGCATTGGACAATGGCCCAGAGATTACCAAAGGGACAGCAGCTTGTTCCAATCAAGATTATAACCACACTGCAAAAGACAGACTCATGCTGTGTGCGCTCATATGTGTGTAAAATACACACATGCACACTGGCTTAAGAGCAATAACCACAGTATTAAGAGCATGTTAAATGCAAGAACAACTCTAGTGCAGTGACCAGCCTGAATGCAGACAACAATTCAGAGCAGTATGTTTCTTTGAACAACCCTAAATATTCCTTTCTGTTGCCCACTTCCACAAGTGGGACTGACTCTTGTATCCATGGTTATCTCTTCATTTATACTTAGATTGTAAGCTCGTATATGGCAGGGAACATATTTTTGTTGTGTTTGTACAGCACCTAGCACAACAGGATCCTGGTCCATGACTAGGCTTCTAGGCACTATGTATTTATTAATGCAAATTAATAATTTGTGATCAAATTGCACTATTCAGTAGGAATAAAAACCAGCTGCAATGTTTAAAATTGTTAGATTTCAATCAATTACAGAACTACATGCATTTTATTGAAAAATAAAAAAGTATTCTGAAAAAAAATTAAAGCCAATCAAATCTGATTTTGTTACTCAATGGAGTGTCTTCTTCTTCTTTTAAGTATGTGCTTATGAGCTTTGCTTAGTGAAGGCTTAAAAAGGATGAAAAAATTTTTAGTGCCAAAGAAGTCAGGGAATGAAATTAAGGAGTAATATTCTTCTGAAGAAGTATTCCTTTCCTTTTTAATAAATCTTTGCCATTCTGATTAGGATGGAATTCCACAGCAGCTGCTTCCCTCTTGCACTTAACTTAAAAAGAAACCTACCCTAAATGGAGCTTTCAACAACCTAGATGAGAAGAACAAGATATTCCAAACAGTCCCTAGAAATGTCACTACTGTCCATCCCCATCATGTGGAAGTTACTCAGATAGCGGTGGGAGGCAGAACAAAACCTTAAGACAGAATACTGAGGTCTCCCCACATAGAATCACAGATGATTAGGGCTGGAAGAGACCTCATGAGGTCATCTAGTCCAATCCCTGCTCAAAGCAGGACCAACCAACACGAACTAAATTATCCCAGCCAGGGCTTTGTCAAGCCAGGCCTCAAAAAACTCTAAGGATGGAGATTCCACCACCTCCCTAAGTAACCCATTCCAGTGCTTCACCACCCTCCTAGTGAAATAGTGTTTCCTAATATCCAACCTAGACCTCTCCCACTGCAACTTGAGACCATTGCTTCTTGTTCTGTCATCTGCCACCACTGAGAACAGCCGAGCTCCATCCTCTTTGGAACCCCCCCTTCAGGTAGTTGAAGGCTGCTATCAAATCTCCCCTCACTCTTCTCTTCTGCAAACTAAATAAGCCCAGTCATGTGCCCCAGCCCCCTGATCATTTTCATTGAACTCTGCTGGACTCTCTCCAATTTTTCCTTTCCATAGTGGGGGGCCCAAAACTGGACATAATACTCCAGATGTGGTCTCACCAATGCCGAATAGAGGGGAATAATCACTTCCCTCAATCTGCTGTCAGTGCTCTTACTAATGCAGCCCAATATGCTGTTAGCCTTCTTGGCAACAAGGGCACACTGTTGACTCATATCCAGCTTCTCGTCCACTGTAATGCCCAGGTCCTTTTCTGCAGAACTGCTGCTTAGCCAGTCAGTCCCCAGCCTATAGCGGTACATGGGATTCTTCCCTCCTAAGTGCAGGACTCTGCACTTGTCCTTGTTAAACCTCATCAGATTTCTTTTGGCCCAATCCTCCAATTGGTCTAGGTCACTCTGGACCCTATCCCTACCCTCCAGTGTATCTACCTCTCCCCCAAGCTTAGTGTCATCTGTGAACTTGCTGAGGGTTCAATCCATTCCATCATCCAGATCCTTAATAAAGATGTTGAACAAAACCAGCCCCAAGACCGGCCCCAGTACTGACTACTTGATATCAGCTGCCAACTAGACATGGAGCCATTGATCACTACCCATTGAGCCCGACAATTTAGCCAGCTTCCTATCCACACTATAGTCTATTCATCCAATCCATACTTTTTTAACTTGCTGGCAAGAATACTGTGGGAGACCATATCAAAAGCTTTGCTAAAGTCAAGCTATATCACATCCACTGCTTTCCCCATATCCACAGAGCCAGTTATCTCATCATAGAAGGCAATCAGGTTGGTCAGGCATGACTTGCCCTTGGTGACTCCATGCTGACTGTTCCTAATCACCTTCCTCTCCTCCAAGTGCTTCAAAATAGTTTCCTTGAGGACCTGCTCCATGATTTTTCCAGGGACTGAGGTGAGGCTGACCGGTCAGTAGTTCCCCAGGTTCTCCTTCTTCTCTTTTTTAAAGATGGACACTATATTTACCTTTTTCCAATTGTCTGGGACCTCCCCTGATCACCATGAGTTTTCAAAAATAATGGCCAATGGCTCTGCAGTCACATCAGCCAATTTTCTCAGCACCCTCAGATGCAGTGCATCCAGCCCCATGGACTTGTGCTCATCCGGCTTTCATAAATAGTCCTTTAAGTGTTCTTTCACCACTGAGGGCTGCCCACCTCCTCCCCATACTGTGTTGCCCAGGACAGCAGTCTGGGAGCTAACCTTGTCTGTGAAGACCAAGGCAAAAAAGCACTGAGTACTTCAGCTTTTTCCACATCATCTGTCACTAGGTTGCCTCCCCCATTCATTAAGGGTCCCACACTTTCCCTGACCTTTGTCTTGTTGCTAACATACCTGTAGAAACCCTTCTTGTTACCCTTCACATCCCTTGCTAGCTGTAACTTCAGTTGTGTTTTGGCCTTCCTGACTATACCCCTGCATGCTCGAGAAATATTTAAGCAATATTTAACATCTAAAGGGGAATCACCCAAGGCTTTAGGACCTGACTCTCATTTACACTAAGGCCCATTTTTGCAATTTAAATAATATTTAACATTCTCTGTGAATCGCCTTTACACTGCCAGAGTGGTGCCCAGAAACCTTAGTGTAAGTGAGACTCAGGCCCCTTAATCTTTCACAGATTCTTTAAATTGTAGCGGTCCAGGGGACTGGGTTAGTACCGAGAGACCTTATTTGCAGTCCTGGCTGTGTTTCTCTTAGGTAAATCACTTTGCCTTTCTCAACCTCTGGTGCCCCATCTGTACAACTAAGATGATAATTACCCTCCTTTGTTTGGTGTGTTGAGTTATGTGGATGGAAAGCACATCAAGCTAACACATGCACAAGTTAGTTATTCTTATTATGTGCTATTGTCTTTATAGGATTCTGCACTCTGGTTAGAAACCTGAAACCCTCATTCAGACTTTGAACTTCGGGAACCTGTGATGGGGTTTGCAATTAACTGCCCAGGCTGCACCCAAAGAAGGATACAGGGAGCAGGCCACTACCTGGAAATGGTTTTCAGCTGGGCTGGAACAGGAGAGGCCTGTACAAAGCCCAGGAGTGGAGAGCAAAAAGGGGCTGTAAGGAAATAGTTTACAGTAACTCCCTGGGAGGAAGGAGCTTGGCTGGCAAACCCAGAATGAGGGGGAAGCTAGATAGGTAGGAAGAAGCCCGAGGAAACAGCAGGAAGGGGTAGACCATGTCTGCTTGTTATACATTCCTTGGACTGGATCACAGTGTGGAGGGTGAGCCTGGGTTCCTCCACTAGCCACTGGGAAGTGGCACAGGGCATTGGAGACTCCAGCTGGACAGCTAGTCTGGAAGGACTTTGACTTCCCTGGAAGAGGAGGACTTTTGTGACCTGGCCATAGGGCCAAACTATGATCAGGAAGCTGTAGCTCCAGGAGTGAGAGGAGCCAAAGGGTGAAAGATGATAGGTAGAGACACTGCCAGAGGAGAGCAGTGCCTGGCAAGAGCTAATCCCCAGAGCTGCCAGGAGGAAGTGCCACAGGAGTGAGTGGAGCCAGTGACAGAACCCTTCTCCCCTTCAAATGACACCCATCGCTGAACTATCTGCCTGACCTGGGATCTGTACAATCAACCAACCTTCCCCCCCCCCCCCGACGGGCTGGTCAGTCATTTTAGACACTGCATATTGTTTGACTCATTCTCAATTTATCTTTGGAGGATTATATCATCTGTGGAAAAGGTGACTGAAGAACTGAGTTAAAAGACAGGGATAGTGAAGAGAGAAGGGTCGAGGTAGATGGAGGATGAGAGGACAATGGTGAATGAGAGAAGACAATTGAGGAAGGATCGAAGGGAACATGCATAGAGAATAGCGTGAGAAAACAGAATTGCGAATGCCAAAGGAGAACAGAAGAGAGAAATAGTGTAAAGAATTGAATGAATGTGTGAAAAAACAGAGAAAAGAAAGAGCGAATGGGGATGCTGAAGTGTAAAAGAGATGGGAAATTGTCTAGCCTTCCCAATACTCCATAAGCAAATAGCTATATAAATAAGAAAATAAATAGAAATGAAGGTGCCTCTGGAATTACTTACTGTTGACAAATACTGGATTCTGTTCTCTTGTGAGTGGTTGAATCAGTTGGGTCAGCACAGAGCAGCAAAGGGCCTAGCTGATTTCAGAGGCAGAAGTGAAATGGCAGAGGAACCCACAAGTTTGTGATTGATTGCAGCTACCTTCCGTCTCCCATTAGAAGAATATTTGGACTGGACGTTCTTGATCCTGCACTGACTGGCTGTTTCCTCCAATCTACCCCTGCCTCCCTCAGTCTCTTCACCTTAGCTTCAATCCAGAACTGCCCCTCCTTCTCCCTTCCCTCTTCTCACCTGCCCTGTCCCCTCACCTCCATGTTCCCTCTCTCTTCCATTGTCTTTCTGTTTAGCTTCTCCCCTCCTAACTACTCCCCTCAAAAAACTGTGGCACTAATGTGTGTTATATCCCTCTCCCCATCCTGTTTAGACTGTATCCTGGATCTGTAAGCTGTTTGTGGGAGGGACAGTCTACCACTCTGTGTTTGTACAGCACCTAGCACAATGGGACTGAACCATTAAGTTGGTATCTACGCACTACCATAATAAGTCTGGATAGAAAAAAATTAATGAACAAAAAGCTGTTGCCTGTTCAAACCACACTAAGGTGGTTCCCTATTGAAAACACAAAACCAAAACCAACTGAATCTCACTGAGCAAGCTGGGGTTGCTGGGCCCAAAGAGGGCCTGTTCACTGGTGTTCTCCCAAGGAAAGAAGCTTTACTCTGCAGTTTCGGAGCCACTGCTGACCCCCCAAAAATATTAAAATAGTATCACAGATCATTTCAAAGTTATTTCCATTCCACAGGGTTCATAATGGAAAGACTTTTTTGGGGGGAGGGGGATTCAAAAATACTTGTGAAATTATTAGGAAAAAATCTGAATTTTCAAAATTCTCCCATTTGTTTCCTAATTTTTGTATGCTCTGGGATGCAATAGAATGAATAATACCCAGGGTTTTCTAGGGTTTTTTTCCCTTCCAGTTCCCCTTCCCACACACCACTCTGACTTTTCAAATCATCCTCACCTTTGGAAGAGTTGAAAACATGAAAGAAAAAAATAAGCCAGAACATCATTTATTCTATTTCAGTGGTGAAAAAGGAAGTGGGAGGGGGACCAAAAACTTGACATTTTGTAAATATTTCCAAAATCAAAACAATTAATTTCGTCATGAAACAAAAACTCTCAGAATTTCCCATAAAAACCTTTAATGCAAAATGAAATTTTTGCATGGAAAAATTACATTTGCCATGAAACTCCAATTTCTGGCAGGGAAATTTTTCAGCTGAAAAATGTTGACAAGCTCTGCTGAGGGGTCCAGTGGAGAAGCTACCAGGGGATTTGTGGAATAAAAACATGGCCCACTGTCCCAGCTGCATTCCCTCTTGCTGGCCAGTATTGCTCATTTTTTTCAGCAGTGTACCTTAAGTCAGCGTATACCAGCATAGATCTGAGGTGAGGCCTTTGTTTATTCTTCCTCCTCTTTGGTTACACAGGACCTGATGCCCTTGAGCAATGTTGCAATGATTGAAACCTATAATCCAGCTACTTTTTTAAATCCAGGTGATTAAAATCCTAAGCCTGAACTTTACCCCAAACCCAGAAGACACACAGTTAAATGCAGCAGGTAGGATATTGTTTGTCCCTTTGAAAAAGTGAAGCTGATGCTATTTCCTGTTTCCTAGGCACTGAGTTTGTTAGCCATGCAGCGCTTCCTGCTCTTTGTAGTGCTGCTTGTAGGAGTCATACTGGTTGACTTTAAGAAAACAATCCATGTAGGAAGGTATGAAACAAATGAGGAGAAACGTGCCCTCATTTCTGAAATCATATAGTACAATTCACTGGGTGAAGGTATGACTGATAAAGAGGGTTGTTGACCGCAGATGTGTGTACTTACTCAACTGGTTCACCTGGCCGGAAGGGGATTGCCCCTCCACCTTCTAGAAATAGCCAAATCCCTTCCTTTATTGCTAAATAATAATTTTAAAAACCTAGTAAAGTGTGTGTGTGTGTGTGTGTGTATACACACATAGCATAAGCTGAGTCATTCAGCTAGCTATCCAAGAAGAACTCACTCCAAAATAAAACGTAGTTACTACTTACAAGTTCATTGTTCTCAACTAAATCAAAATAGGAGGTAAATTCTGAGAAGTTTGGCGTGAAAGCATAAATTATATGAGTTTTAATGTAGGAGAATGTTAGCCTTTGTTGAATCTTGATTGTGAAGGGATGTTTCCTACAAATACCATCTGACTATCTAGTGAGGAGCAAATATCAGAAGTTTGGTAGTTCAATATGGATATGCCTCCAAGAACTGGTTTCAGAGTAGCAGCCGTGTTAGTCTGTATTCGCAAAAAGAAAAGGAGTACTTGTGGCACCTTAGAGACTAACAAATTTATTAGAGCATAAGCTTTCGTGAGCTACAGCTCACTTCATCGGATGCATTTGGTGGAAAAAACAGAGGAGAGATTTATATACACACACACA
Source organism: Dermochelys coriacea (assembly GCF_009764565.3). Classification (NCBI taxonomy): domain Eukaryota; kingdom Metazoa; phylum Chordata; order Testudines; family Dermochelyidae; genus Dermochelys; species Dermochelys coriacea. The sequence continues at coordinate 135,244,103 of NC_050072.1, read as the reverse complement.
GAGAACATGAAACAAGCCTACCTTGCTTGTCACCATGAAAGGTTTTCCTCCTTTCCCCCCCCTGCTGCTGGTGATGGCTTATCTTAAGTGATCACTCTCCTTACAGTGTGTATGATAAACCCATTGTTTCATGTTCTCTGTGTGTGTGTATATAAATCTCTCCTCTGTTTTTTCCACCAAATGCATCCGATGAAGTGAGCTGTAGCTCACGAAAGCTTATGCTCTAATAAATTTGTTAGTCTCTAAGGTGCCACCGGTACTCCTTTTCTTTTTTCCTCCAAGAATTGTTAAGTTTGCTTTTTGATCTGAAGTTTATCCAGACTCATAGGGTTAACTGGCTGAAAAATAGGATAAATATTTTTTGGAATTTTTTCCTTCCTTTGTCAAAATTTCAATTGGCTCTAGAGCTAGTCAACAAACAGTGGAAATCTTCACAAATATTTGGTGTAAATTTATTCCCCCCTTTTTTGTATTTTCAAAATTTTGAATGTTAAATGGACATCAACATTTTGAATTTTTTTAAAAAAATTGACCAGTTCTACTCAGAACAAACCTATTGCTCCAGAACTGGAGGTTGAAAATCTCATGATGTGTTCTTGCTAGATTTTACTACTTCTGCTTCTCGTTCAATCTGAAATCAAGTTGTGGAGATGCTGAAATAATGGGTGAAGGAGAAGAAAAGTTAACTGCAGTGGCTCAAGAAACCAGAATTTTTCCCAGAGAATATTCTGTGGGGAAAAATTCCCCTTCAAAAGTTTTTCATTGGAAAATTTTAGTTTTGGGACATTTCAAAATAAAATGAAAAAATCATTTGTTTGAAATGTCAACATGAAATTAATTGAATTATTTTTATTGTCCCCATTTTCTCTCACTTTTTAAACGTTGTCCAACTTATTCCAGCTGGAAAAAGTGTGAAAACAAACACAAAATGTCCTCAATTTTTTCATACTTTTTGATTCCTCTCACTTTTTCCATGGGGGAGGGGAAGAGGGTGGTGAGTAATAGAGCGAATTAAAAGAAAGTAAAAGGGGGGAAACAACCTGTAAACAACCAAACTGAAATGGAAAAGAAAACGTTACTGTTTCTAAAAGTCAAAAACAAACATTTTCATTTCATTTTGAAATACCAGTTCAAAATGAAACATTTCATTTTAAAATGTTGATTTAAAAAAAATAGTGCATTTTGATTTTTCCTGATAAAATAAAATTGAAAAAATAACCTCAAAATCAATATTTTTACCACAGAGAATTTTAATTTAGATAAAAATCACACTTTCTGATGGGGAAAATTTTTCAGTTGAGATAATTGGCCTGCTCCAGAATTAGCTTTTTGAAAGGAAAAGTGGGGAAAGTCAAAGATTGGTTGTTATGGTGTTTGAACTACTTTGCCCGTGCATACTGATAACTCACATCCCATTATTTCTTACAATAGTCCATTGTTTCTTGTTCTCCTTATAAAATGATCTCGTTCATAGCACCTTCCGCCTGTTGAAGTGCTGATTTGCAAATGTGTAGGGCAACAGGGGCACCAGAATGTGAAGGGGTAAGATGGTAATAGAGGGAAAACGGGACAAAACCCAGCTACATACAGGTGCATGAAAAATGCTCTGAGTTGTTCTGTCATTCTCACAATAGATTGAACAAATACAGGTCTCAATTTTGTTCTCATTGAAGTCAATGGAAGAAGTTCTATTGATTGCAGGAGGAACTGTATTTTATACTTGAGAGACTGCACCTCCTAGGCATTACAGCAATAATAACAATTAATAAAGCTTTGCAGATGCATAAAGCACCTAAGCATGGCAGATATTGGCTGCTGACATATCTCTCTTATCAAATCATACAGGGAACAGTAAACATCCTACTGAGATAGATGCATACACTGGTCATGGTGTGAGTTATAGTACAAAGGTCAAGTTAGATTTTTCTTATTTGACTGATACGATAAAACGATCTAGTACAATGCAGCTCATGCTTTGTTAATGCAGGGTTAATTTTTTGTGCTGCGTCCTTTTGTTGATGCTGTACATGAACAACCCTCCCCTGCCCGCCCCCACACGCACAAGTGCAGAAATGAATTGATCATAAAATTAATACTTGCAGTGTTGTTGTAACTGTCTTGGTCCCAGGATATAAGAGAGACAAGGTGGGTGAGGTAATATCTTTTATTGGACCAACTTCTGTTTGTGAAAGGACGAGCTTTTGACCTCCACTCACTTGAAGAAGAATTCTGTGCAGCTTGAAAGCTTGTCCCTTTCACCAACAGAAGTCAGGCCAATAAAAGATATTACTGCACCCACTTTGTCTCTCTCATAAAAATAATAGACAGAAGTGTGTTGAGCATACAGAAATGAACTGTGATGTCTTTGTTTTTTGTGTACAACACTTTTCAAGTTGGAAGATCTCTGCCAGGCTGCAGAGACAGCAGCCTGTTGTCTTCAAAGTGATTTTCAAGTTACACGATTATTTGTAAGGGTAGAGTGTTTCTGTTTTACTCTGTGATAGTTCACTGGGGGTATTTGATATCTGATTATCAAAATTTGAGGTGATGGGGATTTATAATTGATTATGTAAGTCACATGGTATTGGACACTGTTCTTGTCCCCTGACTAGAAACAAACAAGTCTAACTGCTTCCTACAGAGGTCAATGGATGGACTTCCGTTTGCTTCATTGGGGTCTGGATGAGGCTCATAAGGAGGAGGGCTTGAAGAAACCACCGAGGTGTTGAATCTCTCAGGGAGGGTGTTGGTAAAGGATGAGCAGGACTTGGAAACTTTAGAAAATGTTAAACCTGTTCCTTTCTGGGCCACACAGGCCTTTGCCTGAACCATCATTCCTAGAAAAATGAGTCGGCTTGAAGATTTATGAGTTGGGTACAGACTTGAAATTACATTTCCTCTCATCACATGCACACAAATGAATTGTGTGTGCGTGTGTGGTCCTGGTGGAGAAAGGTGTGGTCATACCCTCATCTGACTCATCTAATTGCCTCTGCACCAGGGCTTTGATGAGGGGTTGTGGGAAGCTCGCTGTGTCAAGCAAGATCCCATCTCAGATAAATCAAACTACAACCAGTTTGCACTGATTTGAGTGAGACTGGATTGCTCAAATGATCACAGGGAATGAATGCTATCGAGGGCCAAATTCATTTCAAATCTGGGCAAATATACTTATGTGTGTACTCATGTACTGATTACGCAGTCCAGGTCATGTCAGAACACTATTTGCAGTATCGCAGATTAATCTATGATTGTGCTTGCATTTCAAAGAGAAAATGTGCTGGAGGTCCTGATTCAGCAAAGCACTTAAACACATGCTTAACTTTAAGCTTCTGGGTTGGTCCCATTAGACTACTCAGACCCTTGATTGCTTTGCTGAATGGAAGTCCAAGACTCTATAGGTATTTTCTATTGAAATCAAAGAGTTCCATATGCATCCACTAGAATAAATAGCAAAAGGGAATGGTTTACTGATCTAATAAACTGGTATAATACAGGAAATTAGTGGATTATTCCCAAAATGTAGGAAATACACTACACCTCATACAGTGGATGCTTCCAGGGAACTTTGAAGCTCAGATTCTCAGCTGGTGTTAAAACGGGCACTGCTCCATTCATATCAATTATTTGAATGGAGCAATCTCACTTTATACCAGCTTGGAATCTGGCCCAAAGTTCAGTAGTGCAGTTTATTGTATTGGGATCTCTTGTAATGAGATGTTGAAAAACACGATACTGCCTCCTCTGTGTGGAGATGAAAGATCCCATGGAAATTTCAGAAGAATGCTGTCCTTATTCAGATGATGTCTATATTGTGTGCTAGAGGACCATATGTCTAATAACTTTCATTCCAGAAACAGCTGCATTCTAGTGTTGTGTGAAGTGATTCCTGTACACGTATAAAGCGTTTTGAGATTCTCTGTAATGAAAGGTGCTATGTATAAGCAAATGATTATTATTAGGATGTAGGGTACTGAGTCTCTGACTTGATTCCAAACAACATGACCTTCATTAACACAGCACCCCTTTGACACCATGAGTTTGATCACTGGTTATTATCTGGGTATTATTAGTTGTGACTAATTTGTCCACTTTCCTTCGGTGGAATTTTTAACATGAGCTGTTCTCATATAGATTGGCAGATTGCATGACACTGCATGCCTTGCTCAATGAGGTTAAATAAAGCTTTATGTTGTTATGACTCAAGTGCTTGCAAACCATCTTTGGCACTTAATATTTTAATTACTCCTTTTGATTAGAACTGCTTCCTTTCATAAGCAAATAAGCATGGCAATTTGACAAGCTGCAGGAATTGTTTTTAGAGCCTACCTTACTTGTTAGACTTCAGATTGGGTTGGGAACTGCAATCATCATAATTATGATTGAAGAGAAATTCCAGATCTGGATGTACCAGTTGGTAAATGAATAGTAGCCATAAACTGCACCCTGTACAGTCTCGCTGTGGTGGTGAGAAAACAAAGACAAAGTGGAAGTAAACAAAAGCAGGAGTGTAATTAAGGTCATTACTGAATTTAAATAAAAAATATTTCATGGGGCTTCGGGCCTCATCCAAATTCCAGTGAAGTTAATGGGAGTCTTTCTACTGATTTCCTGGCCATACACCTGTGGATCTTAGAGATTCTGAGCATTGAAGTTATTTTAAAATGAAACAATTTAGGTTAGAGTTATTTTAAAAGGGGGATGAGAGGAAATAAGAAATAGATGATTAAAGTCTTTCTCCCGCCCCCCCCCCCCCAAAAAAGAGAGAGGTGAGAACTTGAAACTCCAGTGACACGTAATGTTGAATGCTAAATTTTCAAAAGAAATTTTTAGGCCAGATCCTCAGTGGGTGTAATCAGTATAACTAACTTCAGTAGAACTATGCTGATTTTCTCCACTGAGGATCTGACTGCTGATTGTTGAGATTGTGTGTTTGTTAGAGCTGTTCACTTTCCTAGCACAAAATGATTCCCATGCCCCTTTAATTTTTTCCATGGGGATGGATACCCTGTGACAACTTGAAGCCTGGCTTGACTTCACCAGAAATCCGCCCACATGGAATGAATTGCAGGATCCAGGCCATAGTTACGTTCTCGGGACCTTGATACGTATGGTTATTAATAACCCATCTCTGTCATCCTTGTGTATCAACATGAAAATAATTTTTAAAAATTACATTTAAAAAGTACATCTACTGAATGAGAGCAGATGCTTCATAGAACTCCAGATGCCTTATCCAAAGACCACTGAAATCAATGAGATGCTTTTCATTGACTTATTTCCCTAGGAGCTGGATCAAGGCCAAGGACGGGACCTGCAGACTGGAGAAAGGATAAATTCCCAGATGAGATTAATTTAACCACTGAGGGCTGGCTCCCATTCCCATTGAAGTCTATGGGAGATCCCCACTCATGAAGGATCAAGTCCAAAAAGGAGAAAGACTAGAATCGGGGGGTGGGGGGAGGAGTGTTATTTTGTCTCCCTCCCTCAGGGAGTCTTTTGCACCCTGTTAAGGGAGCTCAAACTTCATAGTAGGGCTCACTATCCTGGTGTTATAAAAGCAGCATTTGATTAGGTAACAGATAATTACAGCCCACTATTTGCATACACTGTAATAAATAGGGTAGCTGAGTGTAGCAAAATCAGACTTTGAAGTCATCTACCCCAGGGCTCCCATGATCTGGCTCCAGAGCTGCCCCGACCCATGGGGACTGCCCTGCAGTCAGGATCCTGACTTTCCAGGGTCTATGTAATCAGGTCTCTGAGGGCTTGCAGGCTCCCTGCTGCAGAGCCATCCGGGAACACCCTGCAGGCTCTTGTGGCTTCCAGACTCCCTGCTGTGTAGTGGGGAGGTCTTGGGCTGGGTTTCCAGGGTCTCCCGTTTCAGGATAGTATGCCATGTGGACTCCACCAGGGAGGGTACCTCTAGGCAGCTGGCTCAGGGACAGCCCTGAGCAGCCCCTGGAAGACCTGGCAGTGGCTGTGTGAAATTGACATGATTCTTGTCAGTTTCAGAATCTTCCCTGTGTGGGGAACTTCAGATAAATTGGTTTAATTACAAATCTGGGAACAAAATGTAAAAATTTCCCTCAAAGCAGAAATTCTGCATTTTAGACCATTCTGCCTTTGGGCAGCACTTCCAGTTAAAGTGGATGGACTGGGTCTATCTGTAAGGAGAGGAAGTCAAATGGTGGTAATCCCAAGGTGTCCAGTGAGAAAGATGTTACAAATGGTGAGAGATAAAGGTGACTAGAAATTACCACTATTGGGCTATTCCTGTTCATAGTTACAGGAACTGTCTAAAGAAAGACTAGCAAAAGGAAACTTTTTAAGTATTCCGGCAAGAATTAACAGTCAGAAATTGGACTTTACTCTTGTAAAACAGTTTATGTGTAGTCATCTGACTGCTGTATAGCTTTTCACCCAGTGTGTACAGTAAATCCCGGAGAACACATAAAGAATAAAACACGTTCATCACTGCTATTTACTCATTGCTGAGTGCTGGTGGGCTCTTCCAACACTGCGCCCCTATACCGGAAGCTTGAGGGGAGTCAGTCTGAGCTGTCCTGGGAGATCTCTGGGTCAAAGGAGAACTTCCAAATGTGTGGAAAACAGAGGAAACGCTGTCACATCATTTAACATTGTCTTGAGGTTTGTTTTTAAAGGCCCCTTTTTTAAAAAAAAACAAACCCTGTTTTCCTCACGCTAACAGATCTTTTCTGTTTGTTTGTTTTACTTTTGTTGCTCTTGGGAGGCTTCTTAGGTCTTAAATTCTGGTATTTTATGGGAAAGCTTGAAACTAAGAATCCTGGCTACCTGCAGTGGCAAAGCAGAGCTAGATCATCTAGCTCACTCTCCATCTGCAGAGAAGATTGTTCCTTGTCTTTGATAGAAAAGAGTCATTTTTGGCTTCTCTTTTCACCCACATACATTGGGTCTGATTGTATCCTCCTGTGTAATCTACTAAAAAAAACCCCACTATTGTAAGCCCCAGTCATTCCCCACACAATGCAGTATAACTACTACAAGCACCACTGTCTGATTCTCATTTACTCCCTCACTTCCATGCCCACTTTTAAGGTAGAATCAGGCCAATAATGATCCATGATATCAAAGGATAAGAGCAACCATCCTGCGCTAAACCAATGGTCCATCCAGCCCAGTTTCAAAAGGATTTATGAGAGCAGGGAAATTATTGAGTCATCTATATCCTGTTGTCCAGTCTCAGCTTCTGGCAGTCAGGGGTTTAGGGACACCCAGACTGGGGGACAGGGGGGACAGAGAGCTGATCTGTTACCTTATTTTTTTTCATACATTCCCTTTTGAAAATATGAGCTGATTCTGCTCTCTTGGAATCATCGCAAAATGCCCAGACTCAGTGGTCCTGATTTTCAAAAGTGACTTCTACCTTCATTTCTTATAGGCTTTCATTAGAGGGTGGGATGCCCAGCACCTGCGAAAACCAAGTTTAGCAGGGGCAGGACACAAGATTTAGGGGGAATCATTTCTAGAAGCACTTACTATACTCACTGATTGGGGAACCAGTCTCCATGAAGTGCTAGAAAGGCCAGGAGCTATGCAATGTAAATCAGAACCCCTGCAGTCCTCATCTGGTTATGAGCGCTGCTCAGACAGGGCCTTGTACCCAGGCTAAGCCCCATTGATGTCACTGGGGTCTATAGGAACACTCCCAGAGAAGGCTTTGGAAGCCTTGCCTGAGTAAGGACTGCAGGATGTCTTGTTTAAGTTTTCCTAAAATGTTTACAACTTTTCTTTCCTCGCTGAAACCGAAAGAACAAGGACCCAATCCTGCTCACGTCAGTCACAAGTTGTCCCGATGAGCCCGACTCTGCATTACTCCAGTGTCACCTGGCACAGTGTAAAGGGTCTGTGTTTCACTGAAGTGAAGAAAGCATAAATGTAAATGTAATTCAGGCCCCTTTTAAAGGCCTTTTTGAACTGCCAGAGTATGGGTTGGGTTAGCAGCTCTTTTTAAAGCCTGTCGAGCAACTGTTTTAAGCCAAGTTGCCATGTCTTCACTGCTGTTTTAACATGAGTTAGATAACCCAAGTTAAGAACACACCTGCCCTCCACTGGCCAGTGGAGACAAATCCTCACGGTAAAAGAGAAGTGGGAGCTACCATTCCAGTTTGGAATTGTCTTACACCCCCTTTGCACTGGTGTGGTGTCTGTGCAAGGGACAGTGTAACACAGCACCAAGTCCATTGATTTTAATAGGACTGCTGGCATGGCTAAGGGAGGAGGATTTGGCTCAGGGGGTTAAACTAGCTGCAAAACCTCCTAAACCTGCTTTTTTTTCTAGCACTAGCTGTGCATTTAAATACAATTTGCTGACATTGTACTGAATTGTACGTCAATGCACCTGCTGACTGTTGTGAAACGAATGCTGTGCAACCTTTGTGTGATGCAAATAACCGAAACAGCATGAAGCCCGGAGGCAGCTTCAGATGAGAAACCCATCACAGCAAACGTAGAAACATGTGGCAAAGTTACTGCCTGGTTTTATTTTCTTGTTTATGAAAATCCTTCTCGGAGGATAACGCTGACCCTTGAAGCATGTATTTCCCCCAATTTTGGGGGTCTTATCTTGAAGTTGAAGAGGGTAAAGTCCCTATACATAAGTTCAACCCAGAAGCCAATGGTCTGCTTTGGCCCCAGGGTAACTCCTGTGGTAGAAAGAATGAGTCTTACAAAATCCCCCATGCAAGATGAACTACAGTCATTCAGATGGGGGTGGCAAGAGAATGAGCTCTAACCCATGCTAATGAGCAACCTGTCATCAGTTTAATACTTTTTTAGTGCTGCTATAGCGACTGACCACAGATCATCACTCAATAAGGAGAGTGCACTAAGTGCCTACCTCCTTCTCTTGAAGTGATGCTGGAAAACTCCCCCACCAGCCCCAACGAGTGCGCCCTGCTGATGAGCTCAGTAATGAGTCAGAGGCCTGAACACGCTGAGGAAGGTGACTGCTCCACTTGCCCTGGAGTCATGTCTGAAAATTCTAATGCAATCTCTCCTGCTTATTGACACTGCTTATACGAACGTCTTGCTTGTCTGGGAGCTGATCTAGCATCTGATGAGGTCACTTGAAAACCAGTCACATTAAAAGATTGAAATCCAAATTATTGCCTTATGGAGAAGGTGGCATATGGGGAGAAGTGTAGGAAAGTGGTTGTATATAGGACAATATACTTGAGAGTATTTTTCCTATCTGATTTCTATGGGTTTGGTTTTGTACTGGGGCAAGAGGGTACTATCCCTTGTGGAGAATAACAGTACGATGGTGCTGAGGCCATCCACAAAGAAATAAAGTGAACTGAATGCATCTGCAGCAGGAATTTGTCTGCTGTTGCCCTGCCAGTGACCTTATTCCTGACCTGGATTAGATCTCAGTTTATTGGAATGAAATCTGACTCAATATGTACAGTAGTCTGCTAACTTCATTTACATCCTCTTCCATGAAGAGAACAACCAAGGTACTGATTTAGGTCATCATGGTCTTGTGGCTAAGGCACAGGATGGAGAGGTAGGAGAGTTATGTTCTATTTTCAGTCTTGGCACAAGCTTCAGGTATAACCTTGGGCAAAACTGATCCCTTAACTGGAATAAATGAGTCTATGAACATCTCAGTGCCTCAGTTTCCACATCTGCCACTCAGTGCTTGTACTCAGACCCTGGGGTAAAAGGCTATAGGGAAAGGCACAGTGAAGTTATGTGGTAACTACTATGCTTAAACTAATAATGACATTTACCTCTAGCAGAAGAGCTTCATTCTAGAATAATACGTTTTGGAGGATGAAGACATTTGGTAGACAAAATTACTGCCCATGATCCTGCACACCATTCCCCACCCAAACAGTCCTGTCTAGTCTAACTGATTTCACTGGGAAATGCTTGTACAAGGACTTGCAGTGCTGGGCTTCTGACTTTGAAATGAAAATAAGAAATTACACTAGGCAATCCCTTTTTCCTAATCAATATGCCAGAAGTGAGGGATGATTATGTAATAACTCATACAGATCACATGCAATGTTAGAACCTGACCCTACAAACCATTCTGCTGAGTTGTATTTACTCACCTGAGTTTTCCTATTGAGATAAATGGTAATACCTGCATGAATAAAGACTCCTTTAGCACTTAGAGGAGAGGAAAGTGATCAGGAACAGTCAGCATGGATTCACCAAGGGAAGGTCATGCCTGACTAATCTAATCGCCTTTTATGATGAGATTACTGGTTCTGTGGATGAAGGGAAAGCAGTGGATGTATTGTTTCTTGACTTTAGCAAAGCTTTTGACACGGTCTCCCACAGCATTCTTGTCAGCAAGTTAAGGAAGTATGGGCTGGATGAATGCACTATAAGGTGGGTAGAAAGCTGGCTAGATTGTCGGGCTCAACGGGTAGTGATCAATGGCTCCATGTCTAGTTGGCAGCCGGTGTCAAGTGGAGTGCCCCAGGGGTCGGTCCTGGGGCCCGTTTTGTTCAATATCTTCATAAATGACCTGGAGGATGGTGTGGATTGCACTCTCAGCAAATTTGCGGATGATACTAAACTGGGAGGAGTGGTAGATACGCTGGAGGGGAGGGATAGGATACAGAAGGACCTAGACAAATTGGAGGATTGGGCCAAAAGAAATCTAATGAGGTTCAATAAGGATAAATGCAGGGTCCTGCACTTAGGATGGAAGAATCCAATGCACCGCTACAGACTAGGGACCGAATGGCTCGGCAGCAGTTCTGCGGAAAAGGACCTAGGGGTGACAGTGGACGAGAAGCTGGATATGAGTCAGCAGTGTGCCCTTGTTGCCAAGAAGGCCAATGGCATTTTGGGATGTATAAGTAGGGGCATAGCGAGCAGATCGAGGGACGTGATCGTTCCCCTCTATTCGACACTGGTGAGGCCTCATCTGGAGTACTGTGTCCAGTTTTGGGCCCCACACTACAGGAAGGATGTGGATAAATTGGAAAGAGTACAGCGAAGGGCAACAAAAATGATTAGGGGTCTAGAGCACATGACTTATGAGGAGAGGCTGAGGGAGCTGGGATTGTTTAGTCTGCAGAAGAGAAGAATGAGGGGGGATTTGATAGCTGCTTTCAACTACCTGAAAGGGGGTTTCAAAGAGGATGGCTCTAGACTGTTCTCAATGGTAGCAGATGACAGAACGAGGAGTAATGGTCTCAAGTTGCAATGGGGGAGGTTTAGATTGGATATTAGGAAAAACTTTTTCACTAAGAGGGTGGTGAAACACTGGAATGCGTTACCTAGGGAGGTGGTAGAATCTCCTTCCTTAGAGGTTTTTAAGGTCAGGCTTGACAAAGCCCTGGCTGGGATGATTTAACTGGGACTTGGTCCTGCTTTGAGCAGGGGGTTGGACTAGATGACCTTCTGGGGTCCCTTCCAACCCTGATATTCTATGATTCTATGATTCTATGATTCCTTGTATGCATAAGGGTATGCAACAACATCTGGGCCCTACTGAGTAGCACGTCAAGATAACTGTGATGTGATCTCTGCTTTGCTAAATAAAATTGACATTTATTTTTGCTTACGCGATTTGGAAGGCTAGCTGGATAAACATTAAACTTTATCAAATCTCAAACAGCAATGACTGCCAAACCAAAGAGGATTGTGTGACTTCGTCATTGCTTTTTCCCCCACCATGGAGGATAGGAGGAACAGTATATTGTTGGGAATTCTAATAGTAGATAGCTACATTCTACAGCTATTAAATAAAGGCCGGTCCTAACCTTGTAACATTTGCAGGCATCACATACCCACATTCGCTCAGTGCTTGGTGAAAAAGTGGCACAGTGTTCAACAAAAATAGTGATCTGGGGCTTGTGCCAAAGCAATGGGAGTTGGCATTTCTTAAAGGGCTCTGTAATTTACTTGGGGAAATCTTGGGAATGAATTGCATTGTAAATGGCTCAAGAGAAAGGCGCATCCAGAAAAATATATTTATGGCATTATTTTTCCATTGAATAACTCCTTTTATTGGCTTTAAAAAAGCACTGTACAAAGTAACATGATGCACAATAAGGGAAAAGTTGCTGCTAAAGCTAGCAGTGTAAAATCTAAGCCTCCTGGACAGGATTTAAGGAAAAGATGGAGAGGAATAGTAAATTGCATTTATTAAGGCCCAGACACTCTGCTTCCTTCCTCAGACCTGAAGAAGGGCTCTGTGTCGCTTACAGTCTTATACCTTCCACCAACTGAAGTTGGTCCAATGAGAGTTATTACCTCACCAATCTTGTCTCTCTCATATCCTGGGAGCAACACAGCTGTACAACAACACTGTAAGCAATTTACTAATTCCACTGCTTTGATAAATTTAGGGCCATATCATCGCCAGCATGGGCTACTCCCATGTAAGGGGAAAGAGACTCATAAAAATTCCTTCATATGTTTCCATCAGCAGCTTTTGGAGCATTGCATTTGCCTCCTGCATCCTCTCTGGAAGCAGAAGGGTGTTTGGCGCCACAAACAAGTAACGTCTCTAAGCTGTACACACAGTATCAGGCAACCTGGTTCAGTTCCCAGCTCTACCTAGTCCCGTATTGTGTGACTGTGTGCAAGTCACTTCCCTTCCATTTTCCCCCTCCCACTAGAGCTGGTCAAAATTTTCTTTTGGAACAGTTTTCTGCCAGAAAGGGCTGGTTTGATAAAATAGAAATGTTTCACAGGACTGTATCCATTTGCTGAAATTTTCAACAGGAAAAGATTTAATTTCAGCTTTATTGCTTTGACCTTCTAGAAACTAAATGCTTTGATAAGGTCATCTTGAAGTTTCTGAAATGAAATATTCCTGATTTTTCTGGTCTGGCAGTAAATTTTGACTGTTCATTCCAATTCAGGACAAAAGGAAATTGCAAAATGTCAGAATTACCTATGGAACAGAAATTCTGTGTTCCACCTGGCTTCTGTCTTCCATCCTTTGTCTTGTGCATTGAGCCCTGAGGGTCTGCCTTTCATGATGTGGTTGCACCAAAGCTGGTTGCAATCTTTTCATCACAATATACATATTTAAAGAAAAAATGGCTTTTCAACTGAAATGGAAGTTTTCAAAGAAAATTTTCATTTGTTACAATTTTCCATTTTTTTCAGTGAAAAACTGAAAACTGAAAACTGATTTTTTTTCTATAAGAGTCAGATTTTCAGTAAAAATTGTGATTTGGGTAATTATATACTGCCCTTCTTAAGCTACCTACAGTAATTTTAAATAGGATTCAGTAAGGGTGTCCAGCCTTTCCAGCCCAAGAGCCAAATGCACTATTTCAGAAAAATGACATGTGGCCCCTTGACCTTTTAATTGTTTCCCTTTGTTCTGGCAGCGCCAGCTGGGCTTCTGTCCTGCTGTCTAGGAGCTCACACAGGAAAACAGCAATGGAGTAGTCAGATCTACTCTCCCCTCCCTTTCTTTTCCTTTCCCTGGCAAGGTAGCTGACGGCTGGTGTGGGGACCACTGAGCAGTGGCAGTCTCAGGGCAGGCAAGGGACATTAGCTGCATCAAGTACTCCCATCACCCGCCAGAGCTGCTCCTGGGACTTCAGTTGGAGAAGCTGCACCTTGTAATAAAGGGTATGTCTACACTGCAATTAGGCATCCGAGACTGGCCCATGCTAGCTGACTTGCACTTGTGGGACTTGAACTTAGGGGTTGTTTAATTGCAGTGTAGATATTTGGACTTGGGCTGCAGCCCAGGCTCTAGGGTCCTGCAAGGTGAGTCACTTAAACAGCCCATGAGCACAAGTCAGCTGTCACAGGCCAGCCGGGGGTGTCTAACTGCTGGGTAGTGATTCCTAATGAGTTTGTTTCTAACAGTTCCATCACAGGGCTTAGCTCAGGAAACACTTTTTCAATTTGTTATCAAATACCAATTTTCTTCTTAAGAGTCACTCCCCTGCCCTCGGGCTACAATTTAGTGCCTTGAAGATGACAAGTGACCTCTGAGTCACTGGTTGTATATCACTGGGATATAGTATTCTTCACTTCCTGTCCTAAACAGGTATGCAGTACTCTTTAACATTGGTGTTTCATCCCGAAGTGCCTACATTTAAGCAATGGTGAAGTTATCTAGCTATCTATACAGAGAGTTAATGTGGATTAGCTCTAGATGGATATTATCAGGAAAATCACTTGATAAAATGATTTGGGATCCAAGAGCTATATTAATGCAAGTTATCATATGTGCTAGCAGGAACATTCACCAGGCTAGGAAATGACAGTGTGGTTTTATGGCTAATGAAGAAGCAATTAGCAAATGTCTCATCCTGGTTTATTAATCCACAGAATATTTTTTCCTAAAAGGAAATGCTGTCATCATCTTGAACTCAGATCATGTTTCAAAACAGTTCCCTAGTGGAACTGAAAAGCCCCACCGCATTTGTCATCAGTGCAATGCCTGAGTCCTGCCCCACGCCACCCCCCATAACAGATTTTCAGTCTACGTTTAGCTTTATGGGGCTTCAGCTTACATGTAAGCAGGGAAACTTCAGAGGCTATTTAAAGACCACTGTAATTTTAATCTCACTCCCACCTGTTTTCGAACAGTGCTATCCCATTAACTCCAGTGGAGTTACTCCTGATTTACACTGAAGTAAGTGATATCAGAATCAAGCCCCCTGATTTGGTCCTGTCCCTGGAGTGATAGTAAAATTAAGAACAGGTTTCAGAGTAGCAGCCGTGTTAGTCTGTATTCGCAAAAAGAAAAGGAGTACCGGTGGCACCTTAGCCACCTAACAAATTTGTTAGTCTCTAAGGTGCCACCGGTACTCCTTTTTTTTAAAATTAAGAAGCCAGTCATGCTCTTACATATTCAGAAATCAGAATGCAATTAATCATCCCACGCAACTGTCAGTGGTATTTCAATGCTCGCATGCCCTGGGTGCCTGACATCAGTTCCCACCCAGGTCAGTTTCTGAGGCAGGCCGACTGACATCTGTGATGGAAGGGGTATGGGTGATCCACAGTTGTACCTCCTCAAGCCCACAGGGACTGGGATCTTTGGAAAACATGATGAGCCACAGCTTGCTTTTATCACACCAGAGTTTCCTGTCTAGTCGTCTACATGTCAGCATGATCCGTGTGCACACGCCCAGCCACTTCACACTTGGCACAGCAGCTGCCAGTCCCTAACCCCCCATCACTGGGAGTCAGGGTAGGGAGGAGCGAAAAAGAATTAATGAAGATAATGGGTTGCCCTTAAAGGGAGCTGGTTTAAAAACAAAGTGAAATCCACTATGAATCCTTTAAAAGAAACAGCAGTTCTGCAATATCTTAGTTATTTAACACTAAGTGACGTGCTACTGTCATTCTCTATAATGTTCTGAGGTTTAACACCTCCTGCTACAGTGAAGCTGGCTCTGTTTTTGTGGTTACCATGGTTCTCTGCCAGATTTAGCCTTTTCACCCAACAAAAGAAGCAGTAGCAGCCAGCCTTTACCAATATGCTAAGTGAAAACAAAAAATAAGGGGAAGATTTTCAAAGGCAGAAATGGGAGTTAGATGCCCAGCTTCCCTTTGTGCCATTTTCAATCTCCCTCTAAAACACTATCATTAAAATGGTGTTTGTAATCTGTGTGACATTGGCAAGTGAAGTCTACACTCTAGAGGGTATGGTCCCCAGGACACTTCAATGTTCCATTCTAAGGAACAGATGGTTGGAAAATAAGAATTTTGGTTCCCCCAATATATTGAGGTTTTGGAAATTGTTTTTGTTTCACATTGGGACAAAACTGAGACCTTTTGAATTTTTTTTGCAACAAGGGCAAGGGGGAGAAAGAGAGATGCTGCCATCTTAAAATAGCCAATAGCCTAGGCGTATAAGCTCTCACATGGAATGTGGGAAACCCAGATTCATGTCCATGCTTGCTTGTTCTCTCTCTACCTGGACCTAAGAAACCTTCATGATGACAGTGGTGTCAAAACCAGTACCTTTATGCAGCAAGTTATAGCTTCAAGGAGTTAGCATTTTCCAACTGAAAAGTGTTTCATCAAAATTTCCTGACCAGATCTAGCCATAGCCTCTGCTACTGCAAATCAGTGTAGCTCCACTGAATCCAATGGAACTATGCTGTGATACAAAACAGCCTGCATAATTTTCGCAGAATAGCTTTTTGGTGTGCTTGAGGTACAGATGTAGAAGGCATGAAAAGATGACACAATAAGGTAGAGAGAAAGAGAAGAGAATTTAGCAGCAGATTTGCTATCTGCAGCAATCTTTGCAACTATACTGTAAGCAGGCCAGATCCTCAGCTGGTATAAATCAGCATAGCTCCATAAGTTTTAATACATCTACACTAGTTTACACCAGAGGAGGATCTGGTCCTTTACAAAAAAAAGTCAGGGCAGATGAAAAGTGCTGGATTACCAACCATATTCACCAGCACGACAAGCATAGTAGAGAGTACCAGTGTCAACTTTCTCACACAGCTACTCCAGCACACTTCAGCATTGGCCTGTCTCCTCTCTGGGTCTCCATGATCAATCAGGTCCTGATGTAATTTTGAAGTCAATGGGTCTATTCATGTGCTTAAATTTAACCAAGTGCTAAAGTACTTCTATAGGTGTGGACTTTGGTGCTTCTGCTTTTTGCTGGTGCAAGGCTGCAAATTAGTTATAGCTGTGGTGGTAGTTTTGTGATGTGGAATTTTTTTCCACCAGGAACTTACTAAAGTAAGATGACTCAAGCAACCATCAGCTGGTAACAACAAGGTGTTTGTTTGTCTCTGTCTGAGGGGTTGGAGCAAATGCGGTTGTATTGTAAAACTTGGTTGTAGACAATGGATCGTGTGGTCTGGTCTGGATGAAAGCTGGAGGCATGTAGGTAAGTATGGCGGTCAGTAGATGACATCTTCATCTAGACCCATGGAAAGAAGCCCTTGAGGAATTCCACCATGATTTCAACAATTTCCATCCCACCATCAACCTTGGCCTGGACCAGCCCACGCAAGAGATCCACTTCCTGGACACTGTGGTGCTAATAAGTGATGGTCACATAAACACCATCCTATACCGGTGGATACAATTAAGTTAGGCTTGAATAAAGACTGGAAGTGGATGTGTCATTACACAAAGTAAAACTATTTCCCCTTGTTTATTTCCCCTCCTACTGTTCTTGTAAAGTGCTGGAAATGGCCCACCTTGATTATCACTACAAAAGGTTCTCCTCCCTTCCCCCGGCTCTCCTGCTGGTAATAGCTCACCTTTCCTGATCACTCTTGTTACAGTCTGTATGGTAACATCCATTGTTTCATGTTCTCTGTGTATATAAAATCTCCCCACTATATTTTCCACTGTACACATCCGATGAAGTGAGCTGTAGCTCATGAAAGCTTATCCTCTAATAAATTTGTTAGTCTCTAAGGTGCCACAAGGACTCCTTTTCTTTTTACTACTACTAGAGTAACTCTAAAGGGATGTACACTTTAAAGATATTCCATCCAATGTGTCATTGGCAAGACTGGTAATAGGCAGCACAGCTGCCTTTGGAAGAAAGCTTTAAATACACCTCGAAAAGAAACACTATAGCGCTAAAGTAAACATTACTTCAGTACACATTGAAAATGTGTTGCTTTAGTTGAAGATGATTTTGATGGGTCTCTGGGCCAGCTCCCAAACTGATGTAAAATAGCATAGGTCCATTGACTTTATTGGAGTTAAGCCTATTTACACTAGCTGAGGATCTGGCCCAGCAGGAACAAATATTCCTTTAAAAATACATTGCTAAGTGGTTTCCATCTAAAAATGTGGAATTTTGTGATACTTGAAGTGTGATTACTATTATTATTTATTTGTGTTATGGGAGTTCCTAGAGGTCCCCATTGTGCAAGGTGCATGCAGGGAACAATAGTGAAGCGTGAAGTCAGGATCCAGTAGGTGGAGAAAACAAACAAACAAATAAACAGGTATGAGGTTTGGGAGAGAGGCGTGATGACTTTAATAGGCTCCTCTCTCAGCCCTGCTGTGTGCCTGCATGGGGCACTAGGGTGGCAGAAGGAGACCCCCTTACTCCCCTGAGTGGGCTACCCACATGGTGGTAACAGGGAATGTTACTCACATGGTGGTGAGCTGCTGTTGAGCTGCTCTAGCCCCTTCTGACCAGAAGGGTGGTGAGTTAGCCTTGTCCCTGACCCCCGATAAACTGGTCAAGGTGCTAGAGCCAGCATACAGTCCCAATCTGGTTCCTAATCGACTCCTGGAACAGCAAAGCTATGTGCTACCCCTGACTTGCTGCCCAATATGGCCATGTGTCTGTGTGAACTAGATGAGTGCACAATTTGTGGGTATAATAAACCAATCGGATGCAGTGATCTTGCAACAATGGCATTGTGGAGTAATTATATCTAAGGATTAGATAAATACATATTATATGTAGATAGAATAACATGAGGAAAATGTCTTTTACGATATGACCTATTGTAAGCTAGGAGTTATGAGTAATATGAGAGAGGCTTGTGGAAGCTGTTGTAATGCTTAGTTAAATGAAAACAGAATCTCGTTAATGACACTGACCTTTTAATATACTGACTCATGATGACTGTAATGCTCAGTCCCTGAAATGTCCTTTCCAAGTAATTCTGTTGGTACTGTGCTATTCATCAGAGGTGTCAGATGGAGAAACAGAGATGGGTCAAATGTAGCTGGAAAAATTCAGCTGTTGTTGTACAACTAGAGGCCTTTAGGTGAAATAGGTGTTTAGCAACCTGAACAGCTCTGTACATTGACTGAAAGCTAATGCAACTTTCTTATTCTTGTAAAGAATACTTGACAGTCAGTATCCAGGGAGAACACGATATCACAACTACTGATCAGCCTACTATTGTCATATATTCTGGTGGGATTTTCAGAGGGCACCAAAAGAGCTAGGGTCCAAATTTTCTTAAGTGCCCAAGGCCAGCTGTTGATGTGCTCAGTACAACTGGGGTCAAAGTTTGCGAAGTGCTTAGCACCCAGCAGCACCCATTATGATGCTATATGGCCAGATATCCCTGCCTCACTCAGTGCATAGGACAGCCAATGCTCAGAGAATGAATCAGGGTTGTGTAGTTAAAGAAGCTGTTGTTTCTAGGACCCCTCATTCATTGCAGAAGATAGAAAGTGTGCAGCGAATAAGGCAAGGGATTGCAGGAAGACAAAGCATGGTCTCATAGTTAAACATTGAATGCCACTCTGCATAATTGGATTCTATCCCTCCATCTGCCACAGAGTTTCTGTGTGATTCTGGGCAAATCACATAAAACAAAACATTCATTATTATCCATGAATTGTGTGGTCCTCATTTTCTGGGGACTGTGAAACACCTGGAGCCAAATTTGTATAAGTGCTGATAATTAACAATGGCAACTGAAGTCAATGAGAGCTGTGCTTTGAACAAATAAAAGCCAGAGGCATCTCATATTGCCAGTCCAAAATTAGTGGACACTTTTGACATGAAAGTCTCTGTCCTCCCCAACTGTAAAGTGGGAATAATAACCACCTCACAGGGGACCAGGAAGAGAAATTAATTCATGTTTGTGAGGTACTTATGCAACAGTGATGAATGCTATAGAAACCACCCAGAGGGAAATATATAATTCTGCATTCAGTGCAGGGTTCGACTAGTGTGCAGTAAATCTGACACAGAGCCAGACATTGAAGAATGATGATAACAGACAATATTGCATAGCTGCTCATTCAGTGAGCACCACGCATTTTGTGCACTGAATGAGCCAGGGATCTCGTGGAAAAACTACTATGTGATGATATGATTAAAGACTGTCTCATATCATGTACACACAAGGGAGCTAGATTAAGGTTGAACCGGCAATCTTTTAGTGTTATTTTAATGTAGTTTAGTGTGTAATTTCCGAGGTTTTTAAAACAAGAGGACTAAATAATAGAAATTCCATCCTTTGGCACCATATTGACATATTGACCATGTTGACAGGAACAGTCAACATGGATTCACCAAGGGCAAGTCATGCCTGATCAACCTGATTGCCTTCTATGATGAGATAACTTGCTTTGTGGATATGGGGAAAGTGGTGGATGTGATATATCTTGACTTTAGTAAAGCTTCTGATATGGTCTCCCACAGTATTTTTGCCAGCAAGTTAAAAAAGTATGGATTAGGTGAATGGACTATAAGGTGGATAGAAAGCTGGCTAAATTGTTGGGCTCAACAGGTAATGATCAATGGCTAGATGTCTAGCGGTCAGCCGGTATCCAGCGGAGTGCCCCGGGGGTTGGTCCTGGGGCCAGTTTTGTTTAACATCTTTATTAGTGATCTGGATGAGGGAATTAATTGCACCCTCAGCAAATTCACAGATGACACTAAACTGGAGGGAGAGGTAGATACACTGGAGGATAGGGATAGGTTCCAGAGTGACCTAGACAAATTGGAGGATTGGGACAAGGACATTGTCCTTGGAGGTTCAACAAGGACAAGTGCAGAGCTCTGCACTTAGGAAGGAAGAATCCCATGCACTACCAGAGGCTGGGGACTGATCGGCTAAGCAGCAGTTCTGCAGAAAAGGACCTGGGGATTACAGTGGATGAGAAGCTGGATATGAGTCAGCAATGTGCCCTTGTTGCCAAGAAGGCCAATGGCATATTGGACTGTATTGGACTGTATTAGTAGGAGCATTGCCAGCAGATCGAGGGACGTGATTATTCCCCTCTATTCTGCATTGGAGAGGCCACACCTGGAGTATTTCGTCCAGTTTTGGGCCACCCACTACAGAAAGGATGTGGAGAAATTGGAGGGAGTCCAGCGGAGGGCAACGAACATGATTAGGGGGCTGGGGCACGTGACTTATAAGGAGAGGCTGAGGGAACTGGGATTGTTTAGTCTGCTGAAGAGAAGAGTGAGGAGAGATTTGATAGCAGCCTTCAATTACCTGAAGGGGGCTTCCAAAGAGGATGGAGCTCGGCTGTTCTCAGTGGTGGCAGATGAGAGAACAAGAAGCAATGGTCTCAAGTTGCAGTGGGGGAGGTCTAGCTTGAATATTAGGAAACACTATTTCTCTGGGAGGGTGGTGAAGCACTGGAAGGGGTTACCTAGGGAGGTGGTGGAATCTCCATCCTTAGAGGTTTTTAAGGCCCGGTTTGACAAAGCCCTGGCTGGGATGATATAGTGGGTGTTGGTCCTTTGAGCAGGGGATTGGACTAGATACCGCCTGAGGTCTCTTCCAACCCCAATCTTCTATGATTCTATGATATTGACATGAACATGAGCAGGGTTAGAACCTTTAGCTCCACCACATAAACCTCTGCCATCATAGATAATGGAGTAACTGCCAGCAGCAGTAGGTTGTCCTCCACTCTGTGGGCTAGCACTAGAGGGGGGATGAGGCACACACTTTGACAGTGGGTTTCACTGATATGTGATGGCAGCAGAGGAAGTGGGTTTGGTTCCAGATTCTGGAAGGGAATGTACTCTAGTGAGCACGGATCCTTCTGGACCTGTCTCATCCAAGCTTGATAGCTTCTCCCATCACTCCTCCCAGTCCTCTTTCAGCCATGTCTCAAGTCTTCCTCCGCAGTCCCAGTCACCACCTGCCATGTCCCCTCTTGGCCCCATTTCTCAGTCCCTCACCTTCCCCTGGCTCCTCATCTGTAACAAACACCCCTTGGCATCTTTCCAGCTCTTCGTCCCAATCTCCCTCCTGTCCCCTGACTCCTTGTTCCAGTCTCCCTTGTGCCAGCCCACCAAGCCCTGCTCCTCACCCCTCTGCATTCCCGTTAGGCTGTTCCTCATTCTCTTCCACGCTGCCTGGGCGCCAGCAGAAGGAACCTCCAGAGCACAGGAAAGACACGTTTCCTGCTTTCAGTTCTGGTGCTAGGTATGGCATCAGTCCTCGATAGCCGGGAGGAACAATTGCTGGGAAAGTCCTTCCAACATTGTGATGAAGCATGCTCAGTGCAGACATAATCCTTGGAAACGTTAGCCTCCAAACTCTAAAAAGTCTGAATTGAGCATGTGCAAACTTGGATTGTCAGAGGCTCATAACTTGGGTCAAATTTGTGTAACCTTTTAAAAGGATGGCAAATAACACATCCCTGGCACCAGGGCAATCCTCCTGACAAACTTTCAGTCACCATTCCAAAGGCAGACACTTGGCATACAAAATTTCAGCCTAAAAAGGCTAGTTTGGAAAAGTTATATACAACTGAAAATGTGTGTCACCTACATTCCCCAACCCTACATTGAACTCCATGTCACTCAAGCCCCTGGGGCTGAGCTTGGGTCCATTTACAAGGAGCTCGGTGCAGGCCTGGAGCTCTAGTAAGCAAAACACTCAGGATAACATCAAATAACCATGGAAGTGTCATTGCAAACATTTCATGCATGTGATGAGCAGTCCTAGAGTTCCAGCTACAGCTCCTGCTAATCCTTCCCCACACCTAAATCCATGCATGTGGAGGTAATTTTTTGGAGGGTGGCTGTAGAGAACACAAACAGCTATGCACTTACCTCTTGCAGCAAATTGCTCTATCATTTGCATTTCATGGGTGTGATTCCCAGCTACACTTGTGTTGTCACAATCATCAATGTGGAAATTATTCTGATCTAGTAGCATTTGACACCCACTGGGGTAAATGACTACATGAGATACAGAATAATCCAGCCCCACTGTGTTTATCAGTTCATGTTTGACACACTACAGAGAAAATCCATGCAAACAAGAAAACTATATAGAGAAGAAATCTGATATCTTCATGCCAGGTTGCTATCATTGGGTATATCTACATAGCAAAATAAAATAAAAAACCCGGCAGCACTGAGTCTCTTGAATCTGGGTCAACAGAGTTGGCTACGTGGCTAAAAATATCAGTGTAGATTGTCTGGCTCAGGCGCCATCCCTAGCCTAAGTCTACACTGCTATTTGTAGCCATGTAGTGTGAGCCCTGTGAGCCTAAGAACCAGGGCTCTGAGATGGTTCGCTACACTTTGTAGTGTAGATGTACCCATTGAAACAGCACTCAGGACATGATCCAATGCCCATTAAAGTCAATGGCAAAACTCCCTCTGATTTCAGTGGTCTGTAGATGAGTTCCATATAGAGTAATAAAATCCCAAGAGAAACCCTGTACAGATGGCCTGGATAGCATGAGCTGATTAGCAATTTTGGTTTCAATTTCCCTGCTAGGCAATGGTTTAATAAAGGCTGTTTTCGAAAAGGGTATTTCATAATAACTGGAGGATGTTACGCTAGTGGGTACATTTTCAGAGGCAAAAACAGCTCCAGAGGCATCAGCTGATCAAACTATTTGGCTCATTGGACAGTGCTGCAAACCAAAACAAATAGACCCAGACTTCAAGCAGCAGTGATAGTCTTGTAATTAGTTCATACATTTTCATAATAAAATAACACAGGCAAACTCAGCAAATACGCCCCACCTCCCTATGTGAAGACACATGCTAGCTTTCACAGCAAATTACCTTCCAGGATATGGTTGCAGGGCAGAGCTTTCCCTGTGGGACAAAGTGGCATAAGTGTGCATAACACGGAGACTTCCCACTCACCTATATTAGGTGGGGTCACAATGTGGCCTTCCCCTGTGCAAGGTATGGGACAAGACATGGAACTTTTTCCTCTTTATCTTGGGCCCCAGAGCCAGGCACAATGTGGATGGAGAACACAGGAAGGGTCCCCTGTCTCCTAATGTTTCTGTGGTACCAGATTAAATTTGGGAAGAGATTACTTCAATGGAGGTCTGTTGATTTACACCAGCTGGGGATCTGGCCCTTTGACTGTAACCTTTCTTTGTTCTCTCTCTGTAGAGGAGCTAGCACAATGGAGGGCTGATTCTGGATTGGTGTTCCTAGGCAGTAAAATAAATAATAGGATCAGGGTTTAAGAAAGGTTTGTCAAGGATGCAGGACCTGCCTATTAGCTTATTTTGAGAAACAGAGACATTTCATAGAGCTCTTCAGTTATTCTACCCAAAAATATAGATGAAAAACTCTTTATCTTTACAGGATAAAGGGTGTGTGTGTTTGTTGGAGAACAGGTCTCATGCAGTGCTCAAATAGGTTTGATATACTGTGTCCTGTGTAGTAGATGTTAGAGAGGTTCCTTTCTCTTTTATGTTTTATTGAGTATTTATGTTCCTTTCTATGCTTTTGGGGGAAATTGAAGCTTTTGGATGCTCCAGACACCCACCCTCATTCTGAAAATTGTCACATCTGTGAGTGGGAGGAAAAAATGTATTTACAGGGCTAAGAATGTTAAACTGGGAAATAAGTCTTTTTTAAAAATAAACTGGAATGGATTAACACAAGGCTGCAGACATTTCTTCACTTAGATTCTGGGTCTTTCCATAAATAGGCAGCAGGTTTAAAATAAACATAAGGAAATACTACTTCACACAATGCACAGTGAACCTCTGGAACTCATTGCCAGAGGATGTTATGAAGGCCAAAAGTGTAATGGCATTCCAAAAAAAAAAAAAAAAAAACAGAAAACCAATTAGGTAAATTCATAGAGGATAGGTTCATCAATGGCGATAAGTAAGGTTAAGATTTTGTCATGGTTATTTTAAGTAATGTTTTAAGTAAAGCCATTTTATCATGGTTATTTTATTTTGTCATGGATAGGCAGTGGGAAATAAACAAAAATTCACAGATGGTAACGATCTGTCTGTGACATTTACTAAAAATTAAATGGGGGGCTACCTGACGGATGGGGAGGACTAGCAGCTCCAGCCCCCCACTGCCTATGGTGGCAGCTGACAGCTCCGGGGCCCCTGCCATCCGCAGCAGCAACTTGAAGCTCCGGGGCCAGCGGCTCAAAGCTGTGGGGCCACCATCACCCCCAGCTGCTGGGAACAGCGGAGCCCCTATCACCCTAGGGTACAGGGCTGAAGCAGAAAATGTCATGAAGGTCTCCGAAGGTCACAGAGTCTGTGACCTCAGTGACAAAATCTTATCTTTAGCTATAAGACAAGATCGGTCAGGGATGCAAACCCATACTCTGGTTGCCCCTAAACCTCCAACTTCCAGCAGCTGGGACTGGATGACAGGGGATGGATCACTTGATAATTGCCCTGTTCTGTTCATTCCCTCTGAAGCATCTGGCACTGGCCACTGTCAGAAGACAGGACACTGGGATAGATGGACTATTGGTTTGATCCAGCACTGGCCATTCTTACACACTTAATTATGGCTTAGATCCAACTCCTGTTGAAGTCAATGGAATTGTCCCCACTGACTTTAATTGGATTTGAATAAGTCCTGTATGAACATAACCTCCCTCCAATCCACTAAAAATGACTTATGGAACAACTAGAGTTCCAAACAGAATTATCTGCTTTCATAGAAAGGACTTCCGTCCATAGAGCAAGGTAGTAGGTTAACGCTGGTAAGCACTTGTGTTTGGGCATCCATTCTGGCTGATGAAGACTAAGCTAAGAACCTCCTATGTGACCAAGGATAAAGTAATATCATGGCTACAGTTTTTATGCCTTAAAAAGACATTTTAAATATTGGCTTCCTGTTGTCACTGAAGCCACATGGATTTTACCAGTTTTGTTCAGGCAAAAAAAGGATGGCCCATCGGTTAGGACATGAACCTAGGGGAGATCTGGGTTCAGTTCCTAGCTCTGCCACAGACTTGACACTGGGCAGGTCACTTAGTCTCTCTGTGCCTCAGTTCCTCATCAATATACAGGAAATACAAGCACTTCCCTACCTCACAGAGTTGCTCTCAGGATAAACAGGTTAATGACTGTGTGGTGTTCAGATACTACAGTGATGAAGGCATACAAGAACCTGAGATAACAAGCTTTTTTATATTATTTTTTCACTGAAATATTACAAGGCTATCATGTTGTGTTGTTTGCTGTACATTGTCTATTTTCACAAAGCAGAGTAAAGGATGGACATGGATGTCTTGACCAATTATCATCACCACAGCTGATGGGATTTAAAAAAGAAACATTTTCCCATCATTTAACTGAAAAGTTTTCTTAGTTTTTTTCCAATATCCCCACCCCCAATTATGAAATGTTTGTAAATTCCATAAAATATTGACCTACTAAACAGCTGGTTGAAAATGTTGTCAAAATTCACTGAAATACTGGCAACTTTTGTTTCCTTGTTTGTGTGTAGGGCAGGGAGGTGATAGAGTTTTTCTGAATTATGAAATTTCATTCAAATTAAAAAATAGGCAAATCCTAATCCTATGTGGGCTGATAAGTATCTTAATGGTGATGGGTGTATTTTACCTGACACAATATGAACTATCCCACAATGAAAAGGAAGACCCAATATTTATCAATGACCAGATCAAACTTTTGTTCAGCAGCCTCAGCGTAGGGTGAAGGCTAGATGTGCTGCACTAAAGCCCCGGGCAGGAACTGGGGCTCACAAAGCAGTCAGGGAGTTGGGGCAGCTCTGCAGAAAAAGATGGTGGAAAGCATTAACTTCCCTGGGCAAATTTCCTGTGGCTGACAACAGTGGGGCTTCCCTCTGATGATTCACAGGCGGTTTGTCATGTGGGGCAGGCAGGGCTACACTGGTGCTTTTCCCCTGACAGCTCCTCCTGCTCCCCTGGTCTACTTCAAAGTGTCCCCTCTTTACCCACACTCCTCTGCTTTGGGCAGTTCCTCCAGCCAAATCCAACCCACAGCAAGTTCTCATGTTTTCTGTATCCCATACCCATAATGACCCCACCCACAGACCCACTTCCCTTCCCCTCCCCCCCCATGGTGTCCTCATTCCCCCATAGTCCTGTGTCCATACTGACCACCCCCAGCCACAAACCTATTCCCCCTCAGGTCCTCTTACCCCCTCCCCACATATCCTCTCTCACAACATAATTCCTCACAAGTATTCACAAAGCCTTGGAAAAATATTAAACAGGCATGTTCTACTCTGTGTGTTATCAATACAGATCTGTTCTCACCTGTCCCCTTTCCCTGCCCCCAGCATGGCTACACAAGCCAAAAAAATGTAGGTCCAACTTCTGCTCTGATCCTTTTATAAGGTTGCTATTTTACACATAGTATTTACTTTGCTGACAGTAAAAATAGTTATATGCAGCTACTACCTCATTACAAGCCAGTTCCTGCTTCTAATGAGGTCAGAGTGAGTTCTGCCATAGACTTCACTGTGAGATGGATTGGATCCTACGTGTCTGTGTGTGTGTGTGTTGGGGGCGAGGGAGGAATTCACAGTTGCTGTGTGAAGGAGTCCCTTCTGACTCGTTTGAACATATGGACTCCCCACAAATCAATATGTAAATGGAGCTAAGGCATCCCAAATAAGCATTGTATCCCTTACTCTCAAATGAACTAGAACAAAGTGTAAAGTGTAAATTAAGCTAGCAGGTGGCCCATTTTCTTAGACCCTCTGGCTAGTTGCTTTCCTTGCTCCCTTCCTAATGTCTAACCCTTTGTTGTGTTCATTATTCCAACTCAGGCACCCTTAGAGTCTAATTCTGATCTCAGGGACAATACAGAAAATCCAGAATTATTCAGTAACTAAAGTCAGAGTCTGGTCCTCACACTCATTTAAATTCAGTGAGCCCATTTCAAAAGTGACCCATAGAGTGCGCATGTAGGGTTCATCTGTGGCTGCAACCCAAATTTATTTACAAATAAAATATCAAATTTTAAGCTCAGATGTTGGTCCTTCATCTTCTTAACTGTCTCTGGATGGCCTTACAGTTGAGCAGTTATACCGTCTTACATGATATATGCATTGAGGCACTGTGCTAAGCACTGTGCAAATATACCATTCATTGAAGGTATTAGTTCCTGAATTCAATCAAACTCTCATTATTATATGTACACTTTCCAGAGTGGTTTTTTAATTATGAAAGTGAATTTGCTGTTGATGAAAGTGAGGGACCAGTGCATTGGCTTGCCACAGAGGTTGTGCAGTTAGGGTCTCTGCAAGTTATTCTCTCTACTGTGTATATATCAATACTTACTTTGCAAGGTGAATTCTAAACAGCTTGAATTCATACCATCGTGTGCTGTTATCACACTTACAGGATCCCAATGGGCCTGATTTTCACAGGTTTAGAACATTTAGTCCCATTGACTTCAGTTGCAGTTGTGAGTGCTCAGCAAGGCTGAAAAATCAGGTCTAAGTTACTGAGACGTTCACCTTCAGTGACAGTTTATGACATTTTTGATCTTTATTGGCTCATAATGTTGGGTGTGTTATTTGTATAAGAGCAGAAAGATGGGATTGTGATAAATACCCTGGTCTCATAGGTGTGGGAACTAAAGGTGCGGGGGGTGCTGCTGCACCTCCTGGCTTGAAG
Source organism: Dermochelys coriacea (assembly GCF_009764565.3). NCBI lineage: Eukaryota > Metazoa > Chordata > Testudines > Dermochelyidae > Dermochelys > Dermochelys coriacea. The sequence goes on along the minus strand of NC_050072.1, from coordinate 135,215,820 downwards.
TGGTTTCCATTATATATTGCATTTACAGTTTGGTTCAATGGCTCTCAGCTGCCCCACTATACAAGTTGTTCCAGCATCCCTGCTTGGTCTAGGACTAATGTAATCTGCATTCAATTTCCAGCTAAGCCATAGACTTCTTGTGTGAGCTTTAAGTCACTTAGGGTAAAAATTTTAAAGCATCTAAGGGTATATCTACACTGCAATAAAACATCCAGGGTTAGTCCGTGTTAGCTGACTTGGGCTGCATGGTATGAAATTGCAGTGTAGATGTTCAGGGACACTCTCCCAGAGCTGGGAATACATCTCTTCTAAAAGATATGTTCTCATCTAGTTCCAACAGAAATTATTTCAGGGAAGTCCTATGGCCTGTGTTATACAGGAAGTCAGATTAGATGATCACAGAAGTCCCGACTGAATTTAGAAGCTATGAATCTGGGTTTAACACGATGGCCTACAAGCATATTATACACTTTTAAGAGCCAGGAGACCTGGGGCCACTCCTGCTCCATCTGTACAGAGCCTATGGGGGAATAGGGGCAGGAATCATTAGCACACTCCTTATCAGCATAGCTGGGAGCACCTTGCAGAAGAGCACCAGGAGACTGTGGAGGATAGAAGTTGCCTACTCTCACTGGTCTGTGAGCTTGAAGGAGAGTGACAACATTGACAAACACAAATGCCCTCTGCCTAGCTACAAGGCAGAAAACAGGTAAGCAAGGTACAAAGCATACAGGCTGGGTACATCAGACTGTAGTACTTGCCCTGGGACCAAGCAAGGTTCTAGGCAGGGGAGGTATGTAGTCAGGTGGCTTGCCTCATTAAGGGCTGGGGACAGCCAAACCTGTGCAATTAGCCTTGCCCTGATCCCCCTATGTGGAGTGTTGGACTTCAGAGGGAGAAAGCTCAGCAGGTGGGGGCTGGCTGGGGAGGAGAGAAGACAAGCTGCTCCTATGGGAACCAAGAAGCCTGGCTTGGGCTAGGGACTGTCTGAAGGCCACTGCTTGCCAGAGGCCCTTGGAAGGAGGGTAGATCTGGCTGGATGATTAGGTTGATTGCCAGTGGGGCGGGCATCCAAGGAAGGGGCTGAAGGCTGAGCCCAGCAGCAGCTGAAATTTCTTGTTTTGGTGCTGTTTTTGGACTTGGGGTAAGGTACTCCATTATCCTAGAAGGAGTGAGAATAAAAATTTGCTGGAGAGCCAAGTCACTACCCCAGCCCAAAGGGGCCCTAAGGAAGAGAATGTGATAGAGAGATGGCAACCCCAGAGGCACTCAGGACAGTGAGTCTTGTATACATGATCTACTCCCATTTCAGTCCCCTAGGCCCTGAACCACACTGCCTCTTGGATAATGTTTACTGAGGCCTTGTAGATCCCATAATCTGTTGGCATATCAAGTATGTTTTGTTATGATTAAATGTGCCACAATCAGAAATATGCAGAGCGAGGTCCCACATTTGTGGCACCATGTGGGGGTGCACATATACAATCCAGTGTATGCTAGCAAATGGGCGTTCCTTCTTTGGCTGTTTCCCATGGTAAGCCCTGGTATCATATGTTTAATGCTATGTGAACAATAAGGCAATGAATGTCCTATGATTTCACCTAGTGTTCCAGCACAGCTTCAGACCCCTTTGTGGGTCAAACTATGAGCATTTCTGAACATGACGGTGTCTTTTTTTCTCATCTCAAAGCTTCTTTACAGACATGAGGAGCACAGTGTTGCTATTTATTCCTGTCCATTAAGCCCAGCCTGGTTATGTCCCTGCATCTGATGCTAACCATCTAGTCAGTGGTTGGCCTCTAGGTCGGATTGACCTTGGTTGTATTTACATTATTTCTTTAGCATCCTGCCATCTGCTTGTCTTCTACAGTGTCCCCACCATCATAATGTATTTGATTATTTTAATTTAGCTACAACGAATCAGGAGAAAGATCTTGGAGTCATCGTGGATAGTTCTCTGAAGATGTCCACACAGTGTGCAGCGGCAGTCAAAAAAGCAAACGGGATGTTAGGAATCGTTAAAAAAGGGACAGAGAATAAGACAGAGAATATCTTATTGCCCTTATATAAATCCATGGTACGCCCACATATTGAATACTGCGTACAGATGTGGTCCCCTCATCTCAAAAAAGATATATTGGCATTAGAAAAGGTTCAGAAAAGGGCAACTAAAATGATTAGGGGTTTGGAACGGGTCCCATATGAGGAGAGATTAAAGAGGCGAGGACTTTTCCGCTTGGAAAAGAGGAGACTCAGGGGGGATATGATCAAGGTCTATAAAATCATGAGTGGTGTGGAGAAAGTGAATAAGGAAAAGTAATTTATTTGTTCCCAAAATATAAGAACTAGGGGCCACCAAATGAAATTAATGGGCAGCAGGTTTAAAACAAATAAAAGGAAGTTCTTCTTCACTCAGCGCACAGTCCACCTGTGGAACTCCTTGCCTGAGGAGCTTGTGAAGGCTATTACTATAACAGGGTTTAAAAGAGAACTGGATAAATTCATGGAGGTTAAGTCCATTAATGGCTATTAGCCAGGATGGGTAAGGAATGGTGTCCCTAGCCTCTGTTTGTCAGAGGGTGGAGATGGATGGCAAGAGAGAGATCACTAGATCATTACCTGTTAGGTTCACTCCCTCTGGGGCACCTGGCATTGGCCACTGTCAGTAGACAGGATACTGGGCTGGACGGACCTTTTGTCTGACCCAGTATGGCCATTCTTATGATTGTAGTCAATCCTGTACTCTGACCTCACATCCTACTCTCCTAGCTTCCTCATATGTCTTAAAATCATTCCACTTCATCTGCCAAAGAACTCTCTTCTCTACTGCCTCCAAAAAAACTCCAGCCTTCTGATGTCTATCTCATTTAATGCAGCTGCTTCCAGACCACAGAGCAATACTATTAGTACAAAAAGAAAAGGAGTATTTGTGGCACCTTAGAGACTAAAATTTATTTGAGCATAAGCTTTCGTGAGCTACAGCTCACTTCATCGGATGCATTTATTTGAGCTTATGCTCAAATAAATTTGTTAGTCTCTGAGGTGCCACAAGTACTCCTTTTCTTTTTGCGAATCCAGACTAACACGGCTACTACTCTGAAACCCACTATTAGTACACTGGTTTGATACATTTTCACTCTGGTAACCAAATCAAATGTTTTCATCAGTTCCTAATTTTGTCAACTTCTGCTCAGCACTTATGGCTAAGGCACATCTCCTTTTAACATCATTCTCCTTTAAAAGATTAATGGAGAGAGTGTTGAAATGTAGTAGTGGTGAAGTTGTAGAACAAGTAGACTATTATGTGTTCCTTGGAAGTTTGATTATTACTAATGGTTCCACTAAGGATGACTGTCTGGGTGAGATGAATTCCAGTATAGACTGATTGATTGTAACATGTTGTTGCAGCTGCATTTGATTTATTATTATGTTTACATCATATACACAGAGAAAAGTTAGTATTTTCATGTGTTTTATTTCTTTGTGGAAAGTTGCAATATAACACTACTTTTAGTCTTAGAATCCAGAATGATTACAGACAGTAACCAAAAACACACAGAGAAAAAGCAGGCTGCTCTCTAAAAAAAAACAAAAAAAAACCAAACGATAGGTACAAGTCATTCCCTCCTTGTTGTAGGTTGGCTCTTTCCAAACTAACTCTCATTGCATGCTTCCTTAAAGAGTCACCTAGCCGGCAAACAGGATCAGGAAGCCCCACCCCCTTTAAAGTAATATTTTGTCATTCCAACAGAGTCCTCAATATGCCTCAGCAAATTTGTAGGTATAAGGTATACTGCAAAGAACATGATATAAATAGTTTGGGGGATTTTTATTTGAATGGAGAGTTGGGTGGAATTGAATCTTCTGTTTTGTGAGAAATTCCATGAGTTCAAAAAAATTGTTCTGGAACAGAATGAAACCAAAAAATTTCAAAACTTCCCCTGAAACAAAATTTTGAAGGGGAAAAAAATTATATTATATATATAGTATAATTTTTTCCTCTTCAGAATATTGTGAATATATATTATATTGGGTCAGTCAAAACATTTTGTTTCAATAAAACTGAAATCTTCTTCAAATTCTGACATTTTTAGTTGTTTTCTAAAATGTTACTGTAACAGGGTCAGCCATGGGCAGAGGTACCCAAACATTCTTCCCCTCTTCAAAACTGCATATAAGCTTCCCTCTGGGTTAACATGAACCCTGTCTGGGGCTGGTTTAATAACAGAACAAAAATAATCCTCAAGATCTTAAAACCATCACCACAACACAAAAGTTCATACTTAGCTCTGGTGACTTCTATCACAACTATAGCTTTTCTTCTGCCCCCATCTGTTCTCTCAGCCAATCCTCCCAGCTCGTCTTAGCTGGAGCCCAGCTGTCTGGTCAGGATTAGCATTGCCCACAACAACTTCCTGCTCACTGATCTCGGCCTTCAAACTCCCCTGATGACAAGAGCTTTTCTCACTCCCTGACCCTCTCTCTGCAGCTTCCTGCTATCCTTTATTGTGGAATCACCTGATCCAACCCAGGTGAGCCTTTTTAGTAATCAGGTTTGGCTAGCCCCAGGCCCTCCAGCCTTTAAGGGAAAACCACCTTGTTATAGTTGCAATAGAAAACGAAAGCAATTTCAAATTTAAAAGTCATTTTGAAATGACAAATTGAAACATTCTATTCCAAAAAAGTCAAAACGGGACATTTTGACCTTATCAAAATGTGTTTTTTTCTTTTTTCCCCCGAAACAAAATTTCTTCAAAATTGACACATTTCCACAAAATCTTTTGCTTTTGACAAATTCAGCATTTTCCAATGGTAAAACATACCATTGGAAAATTCCTGACCAGCTCTATTTAAATTGCAAAAGGGTCAGTTCACCCTTTCATCCTTTGGAGTAGGGTGAGGGATTTCCAAAAGTCATCTTATAAAAATTAATATCCTGTCTGGAATTCACTAACATTAAAGAATCCCACAGCACAGCAATAGTTTGACCTGATAATATGGTTATTACAGATTCAGCTTTACTATATCTACATAGTTTTTAAGAAGATAAGAAAACTTCCCTTTGCCAAATGCCAAAAAGGATCAGCACAACAGGTAATGCCCCTCTGTGTAGTGAGTATATCTGATGGGTTCATTGAGGAGCATATACATTTCAGATTTTTACTGGCATCATTCCACCTCCTTTTCCCTCCTCCTTTTCTGCTCCCTGGCAGTTATTACTCTTCAGGGTACTGTGTTAAAGAGAGGTGAGAGTCTCCAGCACTGGTTCCTTCTGGCCTGTATAGCTGTAGAAATGAAATAGACTGCTGGCCAGATTCTGCTCTTATTTGCACCACTTTAAATTTGGAGTAGCTCTGTTAGAGTGATTTTGGCTTAATTGCTCTACTATTTGCTGCTAAAGAGTTACTCTTTTTTATGCTAGTGTAACCGAGATCAGAATCTGGCCATATGAGTGTGTGTGCGCATTTGTGCTTCTTCGGGAACAGAGTATTTACACAGAGATAAGGCCAGATTCCAATTTTAGTATCTTCAAAGTATACCAGAAATAATGTCATTGACTTCAGTGGGGTAACACTGTGTTTACACCAGTCTAACTGAGATCAGAATCAAGCCCATAGAAAGAAAATCCAAGGGATATTTTAGGATGCCTCTGTCTCTTATGAGTCCCCCTACTGACTTTTTAAGAAAGTGGAGATCAGACTCAGAGGATAAGTCTTACACTGCAGCTGGGAATGCGTCTCCCAGCATGGGTAGATGGACTCATGCTAGTTCAACTTGAGCTATCACGCTAAAATAGCAGCACAGACATTACAGCACTGGAAGTGCTCAGCCTAGCCATCCAAGCTCAGATCCAGAGGATCGGGTCAGTTACAGAGCCTTAGCTGCCCCAAGCCACAACATTCACACTCCTATTTTTAGCATGCTAGATAAAGCTCAGCTAGCTCAAATCTGTCTGGGAGGTGGACTCCCTGCTGCAGTGTATCCCCAGAGTGGAGAAGTAAACATACACACATGCACATATACACACCCATACCTCCCCAATTGAGAGACTGTCCATGGAATTCCAAACATCTGGTGTAGATTATGGCATTGGCCTTATTGAAATAATTATCTAATTAATCTCTTCACTTTCTCTTTCCCTCCTCTTTTCTGTTCGCTGAATCACCCTGTTCCCGGCTGCAAGACTGACTTTAAAATGCTTCTGGAACTCCTCCTCTCCATGTGCATTTGGTACATAGGAAAACATCTTCATTCTATCTTAAAGAAACACTCTCAACATCTATAGGGTAACTCTTGAGTCTCTCATAAAAACTGAAGTTTGTTCAGGGGGAAGGATAGCTCAGTGGTTTTAGCATTCGCCTGCCAAACCCAGGCTTGTGAGCTCAATCCTTGAGGGGGTCACTTATGGATCTGGGAGAAAAATTGGGGATTGGTCCTGCTTTGAGCAGGGAGGGTTGGACTTGAGGTCCCTTCCAACTGTGATATTCTATTATTCATTTCTGTCCCTTCTCTTATTGTTTTTAATTTTGGAACAAGCAAACAAACCAAATAACATATTATTTCTGGACTTTCCAATCGACCTTCCAACAGAACAGTAGGTAGGTCAACATGCAAGTGTGATGGGATTGAATCAAGGACCTCCAAAGCTAAAAGGCATGAGTCTTTACAGATTGAGCTAAAGAGCTTTCTTAAAGGAGTCACCTGTAACAGACTTGTATCCTCTGACTGGCAATGGCAAGTCACACAAGTACACATATATATTATGTAGAGCACCAACATCAAGCAGCTGCCAACAACTCATGACACCCCTGAAGTCTTGGGTAGGAGTGCTAACCATTAATGGCATCTTTGGAGCTTCTTTGGAGGTTGGGATGAACTATGTTGTTCTGAAAAGGCTAGTGACAGAGTTGGAAAGTGATTAACCAACCCTGAAAATGTCCAGAGGTGAATTTGGGCCATGGTGAGAAATGCCCTCAAAGCCCTCATTGGAGTCAGGTTAGACATCTGGTGAGAGCTAATGTCTCATTATGTTGTCAGAGGAAAGTGTGCTCTCACATACTGAACATATGACATGTACTCCTGAGTTCCAATTCTGGCTCCGATTCTGAGTTTCTCTGTTTTCTTGGGTAAGTCATTCAACCAACTCTACCTCAGCTTTCCTGCATGTAAAACAAAGATGATAATGATTATTAGTTATCTCAAAGTAGTGTTGTGAGGATTAACTAGTTAATATTTGTAAAGAACTGTGAAGATGAAAAGGGGCTCACGAGGTGGGGTGGAAGGAATCAGACCAAATCCTTTGTGTTTGTGGCAGGGAAGTTGATCTGAATGTTTTATGCTGCACTTCTGAATTTTCTATCAGATGATCTCAAAGCGCTTTTCACACATTACTAAATTAGGCTTCATAACCATTGTGTCAGGTCAGTAAGTGTTATCTTCTATTTACAGAGACAGAAATTGTGTCCAATATCATATAGTGCGTACCCAGCAGATCCTAGAATAAACCCCAGATCACTTTTCTCCCTTGACACTAATCACTAGACAATATTTCTTGAAACACGACTGACTTGTGGACCTGATGAGGAGGAAAATCCTTTCTGTTGATTATCACAGGACAGTATGGGTTCTGAGGTGGCTGGATGGCTAGACATTTGAGACAAGAAAACATCTTGTTTATGCATATTATGCTGCAATATAATGATGCATCACAACTATCATGGTATGATATAGCATAATATCATGGATGGAAGACCCGGAGCTGTGGAAAACTTTTGTAATGAAACCAGAAACATGGTGAAACTACACTGGTTTCGGTTTCTGTATAAACGAAAACCTGACTCCTTCTGACTTTAGCGTGGGGAAAATTAGGCCTCCGGCTTTTCTCCAAAAGTTTTCCAAAGTTCATGATCTCGAGTTTCGTTTTCAACCACTCTGGCTCAAGTTCTGATTTCAAAGGAAACTAAACCAAACAGTGGTTGTGCATGGCTTGCACACCAAAACAGGCAAACTAGGTTTTGCTTTGAATTTTTACTCAAGTGAATTGAAACCATGAAAATGATTCACATAGACTCATAAAGACTAGAGAGAAAAGAGCTTTTAAGTTATTTGTTCCATCCATTGAAGGATTGTTCTTCTGAACCCCTAGGTCTGAAATGACTGGGTCAGATGCCGAGCTAACGTAAATCAGCACAGTTTAAATACAACTACATGTACAAGGACCCTGTGAAATTGGAATTGTGAAGAATGTATTGGGAATTCTTCATTCAAATTGCATTTCCCCATTTCTTGTACTGTATTCTGCCTGTGTCTGTCATTTTTTTTAAAGAAATGAATAAAATAGGAGAATATATTTTTATTGTGATTCTTTTTTTAATACTGAAGTATTAGTTTGATTTTGTGCAGCCTAACATTTAGTGCACAGATTAAAATGCAGCTGGTTTATGTTGCTGATGATGATGACAATGATTTAGATTGTGACAGAGCACACACTTTGCTGAGTGCTTTCCAAACATAGAGGAAAATTACTTAGGGTTGGATCCTACTCCCGTTAAAGTCAATGGCTATATTCCTGTGGACTCCCATGGGATCAGGTTTGAGCCTGTCTGTTGTAAATTTCTTTGGGGGAAGGACCATCTTTTTCTTAGATATGTATCGCAGTGCCTAGCACAGTAATTGCCCAATCCCTGGATGGAACTTCTAGACACCAAAACAGTACAAATAATTATTTAGATTGTACAATATTTGATGCAGGGACTGTCTTTCTTCTTTGTTTGTACAATACATGGTCCAGGTGCTGGTGCTGGACTAGGGCACCCAGATACTATCGCAATCCAAATAATTAATAAACACATAGTCCTTGGTGTGAATATGATATAACCTAAGCACAGAGCACAATATAGTTGTTCTATAGTTAGCAAAATTTCTATGTGATAGAAAGAGCTAGGCTTAGAAACCAGAGTTCAGTGGAAAAGGGTAAGCATAGAAAAGGAATTAAATAAATAAATAAATAAATAAATAAATGTAACATATTTGTTTTGCTCAAATTTTTATTTAAATTTGCTATGCGGAAAATACACTCTCATATTTTTAAAAATTTTGTCCCACTGGAAAAATGTGGGGAAAATAACAAAGTGAAAGAAAGAGGGCTTTTATTTCAAATTCAAGATTTTTCATCTCAAAATTTTTAATCCAAATTTAAGATGATAATGAAATCAATCATGAAACATTGGAAATTGGTTTCAAATTAAAATTGCAACCAGCTTTATAAGAAACTTTCTTTGGGTATGTTTAAATGAGAATGAGCAAAATTTCTCCCCATGTCAGTCAAAAATTGGGGGCTAATCCATACAGTTCTATGCCAGTGCCAGTTCTAACATAGAATCATAGAAGGTTAGGGTTGGAAGAGATCTCAGGAGCTCATCTAGTCCAACCCCCTGCTCAAAGCAGGACCAACCCAAACTAAATCATCCCAGCCAGGGCTTTGTCAAGCCGGGACTTAAAAACCTCTAAGAATGGAAATTCCACCACCTCCCTAGGTAACCCATTCCAGTGCTTCACCACCCTCCTAGTGAAATAGTTTTTCCTAATATCCAACCAAGACCTCCCACACTGCAACTTGAGACCATTGCTCCTTGTTCTGTCATCTGCCACCACTGAGAACAGCCGAGCTCCATTCTCTTTGGAACCCCCCTTCAGGTAGTTGAAGGCTGCTATCAAATCCCCCCTCACTCTTCTCTTCTGCAGACTAAACAAGCCCAGTTCCCTCAGCCTCCCCTCGAAAGTCATGTCGTCCAGCCCTCTAATCATTTTCATTGCCCTCCACTGGACTCTCACCAATTTGTCCACATCCCTTCTATAGTGGGGGGACCAAAACTGGACACAGTACTCCAGGTGTGGCCTCACCAGTGCCGAGTAGAGGGGAATAATCACTTCCCTTGATCTGCTGGCAATGTTCCTACTAATACAGCCCAATATGCCATTCATTGGCCTTCTTGGCAACAAGGGCACACTGTTGACTCATATCCTACTTCTCGTCCACTGTAATCCCCAGGTCCTTTTGTGCAGAACTGCTGCTTAGCCAGTCTGTCCCCAGCCTGTAGCGGTGCATGGGATTCTTTTGTCCTAAGTGCAGGACTCTGCACTTGTTCTTGTTGAACCCTATCAGATTTCTTTTGGCCCAATCCTCCAATTTGTCTAGGTCACTCTGGACCCTATCTCTACCCTCCAGCATATCTACCACTCCTCCCAGTTTAGTGTCATCTGCGAACTTGCTGAGGGTGCAATTTATCCCATCATCCAGATCATTAATGAAGATGTTGAACAAAACTGGCCCCAGGACTGACCCCTGGGGTATTCTGCTTGATACTGGCTGCCAACTAGACATGGAGCCATTGATCACTACCCGTTGAGCCTGACAATCTAGCCAGCTTTCTATCCACCTTATAGTCCATTCATCCAAGCCATACTTTTTTAGCTTGCTTGCAAGAATACTGTGGGAGACAATATCAAAAGCTTTGCTAAAGTCAAGATATATCATGTCCACTACTTTCCCCATATCCACAGAGCCAGTTATCTAATCATAGAAAACAATCAGGTTGGTCAGGCATGACTTGCCCTTGGTGAATCTGTGTTGACTGTTCCTGATCACTTTCCTCTTCTCCAAGTGCTTCAAAATGGATTCCTTGAGGACCTGGTCCATGATTTTTCCAGGGACTGAGGTAAGGCTGACCATTCTGTAGTTCCTTGGATTCTCCTTCTTCCCTCTTTTAAAGACTATTTACCTTTTTCCAATCATCTGGGACCTCCTCAAATAGCCACAAGTTTTCAAAGATAATGGCCAATGGATCTGCAATCACATCAGCCAGCTCCCCTCAGCACCCTTGAATGCATTGCATCTGGCCCCATGGACTTGTGCATGTCCAGCTTTTCTAAATAGTCCTTAACCTGTTCTTTCACCATTGAGGGCTGCTCACCTTCTCACCATACTGTGCTGCCCAGTGCAGCAGTCTGGGAGCTGACCTTGTCTGTGAAGATGGAGGCAAAAAAAGCACTGAGTACTTCAGCTTTTTCCAGATCATCTGTCACTAGGTTGCCTCCCCCATTCAGTAAGGGTCCCACACTTTCCTTGACCTTCTTGTTGCTAATATACCTGTAGAAACCCTTCTTGTTACCCTTCACATCCCTTGCTAGATGTAACTCCAGTTGTGCTTTGGCTTTCCTGATTACACCCCTGCATGCTCGAGCAATATTTTTATACTCCTCCCTAGTCATCTGTCCGAGTTTCCACTTCTTGTAAGCTTCCTTTCCATGTTTAAGCTCACTAGAGATTTTTCTGTAAAGCCAAGCTGGTTGCCTGCCATATTTGCTGCCATATACAGCATTAGAGGAGGGAAACCATTAACATAACCTGCAAGGATTGCTGAAACCAATAGCTGGGTCAGAGGTTAGATCTTCTTTTGTTTCTAAAAAATAATAATAATAAAAAAGTTCTCTTTATTATATTGCTGTAATAAAATGAGTGAGTAAACACAGATGGACTGAGCTGTTGACTTACAGCTCAGCCCCAAGGGAGCAAAGTTTCAATGTAAACAAGCACACAACCCAGTTGAGCTGTTTTGTGTTCAATTTAAGAGAAGAAAGATACAATGGTGTCAGGAAACTGAGAATAGTTTGTCTTGTACTGTCTTATTTCTCATGGATCACTGGGATGAAGACATTATTTTTCTTCTGATGCTACTACAGTAATTGCTAAAGGCATTATTATTATCATCAGTATTATTATTAATCATCATTAATGATCTGGAAGATGGCGTGGATTGCACCCTCAGCAAGTTTGCAGATGACACTAAACTGGGAGGAGTGGTAGAGACACTGGAAGGTAGGGATAGGATACAGAGGGTCCTAGACAAATTAGAGGATTGGGCCAAAAGAAATCTGATGAGGTTCAACAAGGACAAGTGTAGAGTCCTCCACTTAGGACGGAAGAATCCCATGCACCACTAAAGACTAGGGACCAAATGGCGAGGCAGCAGTTCTGCAGAAAAAGACCTAGGGGTTACAATGGACGAGAAGCTGGATATGAGTCAACAGTGTGCCCTTGTTGCCAAGAAGGCTAATGGCATTTTGGGTTATATAAGTTGGGGCATTACCAGCAGATCGAGGGACGTAATCGTTCCCCTCTATTCAACATTGGTGAGGCCTCATGTAGAGTATTGTGTCCAGTTTTGGGCCCCACACTACAAGAAGGATGTGGACACATTGGAAAGAGTCCAGCGGAGGGCAACAAAAATGATTAGGGGGCTGGAACACATGACTTATGAGGAAAGGCTGAGTGAACTGGTATTGTTTAGTCTGCGGAAGAGAAGAATGAGGGGGGATTTGATAGCTGCTTTCAAGTACCTGAAAGGGGGTTCCAAAGAGGATGGATCTAGACTGTTCTCAGTGGTAGCAGATGACAGAACAAGGAGTAATGGTCTCAAGTTGCAGTGAGGGAGGTTTAAGTTGGCTATTAGGAAAAACTTTTTCACTAGGAGGGTGGTGAAGCACTGGAATGGGTTACCTAGGGAGGTGGTGGAATCTCCTTCCTTAGAGGTTTTTAAGGTCAGGCTTGACAAAGCCCTGACTGGGATGATTTAGTTGGGGATTGGTCCTGCTTTGAACAGAGGGTTGGACTAGATGACCTCCTGAGGTCCTTCCGACCCTGACATCCTATTATTCTATGATTCTATGATCATCATCACCATCATCCAAAGAGGTTGCACAGAACGAGCATGTGGCCAGTATGAAAATGCTTAGTAAACAATTGACATATGTCTCTCAGTAGGTTTGGTTAGAATTTTCCTTACCAAGATGAAAAATGGACCGTTATTTGGTTACTACATGGTGTCTCAAGGTGCAAATGGAATGAGATGTTTAAGCATGAGGATTCTTTTGAAAATTGTGACATTTTGTTAACATGAATTTTTTAATAGGTATAACCCAGATGTATTTCTTTGCTTCTCTCTATGTGGCCCACATTACAAAAGTATCTGAGCACCCACCAGTCTTTATTGCATCTATCCTCATAGGTATGCCTGTGAGGATGGGAAGTTAGGCCTATTTTATGAATTGGGACTTCAGATGGACCAAAAGTATATCTACACTGTAATGTAACCACAGGTTGTGAGACTCGAGCTTGGTATTTGTAAGCCTGCTTTTGAGCACCCACACTGAATATTTATCCTATGTTTAGAACATCTGGCCCTGGGTCTCACACTGACCCTCATGCATCTAAACTGCACTACACAGACCTGAGTCAAGCCAGCATATCCCAGGCTTCCTAGGTGCTCTCTCCAACTGTAGCTGCTCTACCCATTTCTTTGCGGTGCACTGTGAGAATGTGTGCATGACTGCCCTTCCTGCAACACTTTACAGGAAGTGGCTACAGCTTGCCAGCACATCCTACCAAGCCATCTTTCAGATCTGCATGCTCCCGGCAACCAGAGCCAGCAACACAGAGAGTCACCATTTGAAAAACTTGTCCTGCTTGAGCTTTCACTCTTGTGGCAGGAAATGAGCAGCGCACTCATGAGATGCTGCTGTACTTTCTGACCTATTGAAGGCACCTGTTGGAGGAAGAAGGACATGGCAGACTGGAACTGGCTGCTCATAACTCTCAGTATGCTGCTGATGTCCCCTACATAGACGGGTGCTTCTGGAGCAGGCCACAAGCACAGACTGGAGGGATCACACAGTTTTGAGGACCTGGGGTGACCAGCAGTGGGTCCAGAACTTTCACATGAAGAAAGCAACATTTCTGAAGCTTGGAGAGAAGTTTTCCCCCACCCTCCGGTGTCAGGACACATGCTTGGGGGCAGCCATGCCAGTCCAGGAGTGGGTTGCTATAACCATCTGGAAGCTGCCTACCCCAGACTGATACAGGTCTGTTACTAACGAGCTTAGTGTTGGCAAACTAACTGTGGGGATCACGGGGGAGAAAGTGTCTGAGGAAATCAGGCATGTGATTTACCCAAAGGCGGTGAGCATAAGCAATAACCCCAAAGTAATTGCTGGTTTTGAGGGATTGGGGTTGCCTAACTCTGCTGGGACCACTGATGGAACTCATTTGCCCATAATTTTCCCCCCACGAGGAACAATAGTACATAAACTGCAAAGAGTACTACTCCATTGCTATGCAGGCCCTTGCTAACTACAGAGCCCGATTTTTGGATGCCAACATGGGCTGCATTGGGAAAGTTCATGTTGCCAAGGCTTTCTGCAGAGAGGGAGACTACCTTCATAGACAGGCTGGACACAATTCCCACCACATGACATTGTCATAAATGGAGTAACTGTCCCCACTGTTATTCTCTAGGGCAGTGGTTCCCAAACTTATTCTGCCACTTGTGCAGGGAAAGCCCCTGGCGGGCCGGGCCTGTTTGTTTACCTGCCAAGTCTGCAGGTTCGGCTGATCGTGGCTCCCATGGTTCGCTGCTCCAGGCCAATGGGAGCTGCTGGAAGCGGCATGGGCCAGGCCAATGGGAGCTGCTGGAAGGGGGGCCGAGGGGCTTTCCCTGCACAAGCGGTGGAACAAGTTTTGGAACCACTGCTCTAGGGAATCCCTTTAGCCTTGGTTTATGAAACCGTACCCTGATCTCCAAGGCCCTGGGCAAAGAGGCTTTAATTGTACTCTCAGCAGTGATAGAATGGGAGCTGAATGTGGATTTGGCAGATTGGAATCCCACCGGCGCTGTTTACAGAACTGTTTGGATTCCAGTGTCATCAGTACTGTCTGCATTATTGTGGCTTGCTGTGCTCTTCATAATCTTTTTGAATCCAAAGGTGAGCCATTTGCTCGAGGTGACCTATGACAGTAATAGATTGCTGAACTGATACCCAACTAGTAAGCACATCTGGAGCAGGATGCGCACTGGCAACAGAAATCAGGGATGCCTTGTTCGCCCATGTGACAGAGTGCAGAGCAACAGCAGCTGTGCCAGTACCGATCCCTGGATGACCACTTAAATTGTCCTGAGGGGCAAAACTGTGCCTGATTAATAGATTGGGGTGATGGAGAGTGCTACAAGGCTTATTAATCCATTTGGCCAGAAAATAGAAAAGGCACAGGAAAAAAGTGCTCAGGGGGAAAGAGAGAGACTGGCAGGCTTTTAAGAATCAGAGCCGGGAGAGAGCTCTCAGGTGGAAAACACCTTCTGTCTTGCCTCTGCTTGGCTGAGTGAGCTAAGTGGGTGCTATTGTAAATACAGAGCTTCACCTGTTTGGAAGGGTGGTAGGGAGAACACTGTCAATAAATTGCACAAGCAGGTCTCCAAATAGTTTGAAGCTTGAAAAGAAAGAGCAGTGGGACAACACCCTGTCACAGCCCACATTATGGACTCCCATGGACCAATGAAAGAGGCAGAATGGTACATTTAAGGACGTATTAGTACAGCAATGTTAACTGTAAATTAAGTACTATTGCTCTATGCTACAGATATATAATATATGGATGAGATAATGCAGTGGAGCGGGGAACGATCATTGGTGTGACATGAACTGTGGACGTTCAGCATGGATTGATCGGAAAAGATATACTGAGAACTTGTGTGTTGATACAGCTTCCCCGTTGTGCCTTATCATGTCTTTATCTTTAGTCTTTCAAATACACATATTATATGATGTGATGCAGGGATGGTAATAAACTTTTAAAATTAAATAAAAGCCTTTATTTGTTAACATGGCTGCATTACAAAAAAACAAAACAAAACATTAAAGAATTGTCAGGCAGGCCAGCTGCCATTAAAACACCCAAACCAGTAATAAAATAAAGTGTGCAACACAATGAACAGTAAAACCAGTGCAAACAAATAAGTCCCCTATTTCTGATTATCCCTGGCCCTCCATTCTCCTTTTTCTCTCCATCATGTTTAACATGCACTTGGCATTGTTATGGAGGACAGCAAGGGGTACATTTGCCCTGTATAACTAGTGTTCAGTCCTGGTTGCATGGGCCACCCAGCCAGTGCATTCCTGGTCTGCAGAACATGGTACCATGGAGGGGACTCAGAATGTGGTGAGAGTTGAGCAGGAGTTTGAACTCTTGTGGCCATAAGCACAAGCAGCCTTTCAAGCAGGTCTTTCTGCTGCACTCTATCTTTCTCCCATTTCCAGCAGTTGACAAGAACATCTGAGGAACAGTGGGGAAAACTATTTCCCCATGTTTATCCCTCCCCCCCCACACATACCCCTCACTGTTCCTCAGACGTTCTTGTCAATTGCTGGAAATGGTCCACCTTGATTATCACCACAAAAGGTCCCCCCCCCCCCGCACCTGTCTCCTGCTGGTAATAGCTCACCTTAAGTGATCACTCTCGTTACAGTATGTTTGGTAATACCCATTGTTTCATGTTCTCTATGTATATAAATCTCCTCACTGTATTTTCCACTGAATGCAGCCGATGAAGTGAGCTGTAGCTCACAAAAGCTTATGCTCAAATAAATTTGTTAGTCTCTAAGGTGCCACAAGTACTCCTTTTCTTGTTATGATGTGTTTCATTTTTGTTTTTAAAAACTGAAGGGCTCAGTATGTGCCTGCAGCTAAATTTTACATTTAAGTCCTTTGATGTTGCTCAATATTTGAGCAAACAGCATCCCCAGAGGTACCAGATGCACCATGATATTCCATTGTAATTTCAATAAAACTTTAAGGCCCCAATTCAACAAGACACTTAATTACATGCTTAACTTAAAGCGTGTGCATAAGTCCTATTAACTTCTCTGAATAATTATGCTTTCTTGACTCAGGGACCTAAGTGCTTTGCTGGATAGAAAGTGTTTGCTGAATCAGGACCTAATAGAATACATCAGATCCAGCCGTAACACAGTTTATTGAAGCTGGAAATGTGTCCAAGGGAGAATGGATCACAAAAGCTATTGTAAATTTAGATCAGTCCTCCTTTGAAGGGTTTACAATCTTCTACTCTATGTCTGTACAGCACCTAGCACAAGGGGGATTGGGGCCTCACTCACTGCCGTAAGAAATAATAATAATAATGATGGGGGCAGTTTCAGTTACACTTATTCAGAATAGCTGAGACACAATCATACCAGGCTTCAGAATCAAAATGGCTTAAAATGGATGCAAGTCCTTGGATGTCAAGCTACTCTGGTGGGAGCTCCTCTATATTATTGCCTTTAATATCTTCATTTGAGTACACTTTAGACTATTCATACTGGCAAACAGCCTAATAATATATTTGAAACTCAGCTGAAAGGCAAATGGGAACATTATGTAACTTAATGTTTTGTGAGCACCCGTTTCCCAAATGTCTGTTAGTTATTTTTCTTCCAATATGGCAAGTTTTCATGTGTCTTGGGGACTATTTTTATGAATGGTGTTAGCTAAATTTTCATAGTTGGGTGTCTAAAGTTAGGCACCTAAGTGCAAAATATAGGATTCTAAATAAAAGTGGCCTGATTTTCAGAAATGTTGAACAGTGTCAATGGGAGAAACGGGCTTTTAAAACCTCTGAAACACTAATCTATTTAGGAGCCTGTGTATGGATTTTAGTGCCTAATAGGGCTGATTAAAAAATTTCCATTGAAACTTCTATGACAGAAAATTGGGTTTATAATAAAACTTTTTTGTGTGAAAAGTACCTTAGTTGTCTCATGGGCTTCCATTCTCCTCCATGGACTCACTGTATTTCCCATGATGCACCATGGCCAGTGATACCTATCACACTTACTCTTTCCCTCTGCCAAGACAGGAGAAAGTGGTATTTCATGGGATATGCAGTCTGGTTGGAAAGCCTGTCCCACAGAGGAGTATCAGAGTAGAAGGCACTCAAACTACAACTCCCATGAGGCACTGTGGTGCCACCACCACTTTTGGCCAAAATACTTTGCCGAAAAGTCAAAAATTTCGGGAGAATCTCCTCCTCTTATTTTCTGACTATCTACAGTAACTAATTTTAGGCATCCAAGGGTGAACATTTTAGCCAGTGTGTGTAAATCCTCCTCCCATTTCAATGGGAGCAGAGTTAGGCCAGTGTGTAACACTTTTGAAAGTCACACCCCTATTTAATGAAATATATATTAATTTATTAAAACATAAATGCTGCACTGAAGAAACTTCAAGGAGATCTGTGGAGCAAAATACTAACAGAGTTACAGGTAGGTCCTCATCCTATTGAAGTCAATGATTAAAATGCCATATTTATCATTAAAAATGGCAAAGAGTCCTGTGGCACCTTATAGACTAACAGATCTATTCGAGCATAAGCTTTTGTGGGTGAATCCCTACTTCATCGGATGCATGACACTTTGCGATAACGAAGTGGGGATTCACCCACGAAAGCTTATGCTCCAATACTTCTGTTAGTCTGTAAGGTGCCACAGGACTCTTTGCCGCTTTTACAGATCTAGACTAACACGGCTACCCCTCTGATACATATTTATCATTGACTTTCCAAGAATCTGAAAGCACTTTAGCAATAGTTAATGGTTTAATTGATTATTGCTAAAGTGCTTTCAGATTCTTGGACAAATGATGCTATAGCTGCTCAATATTATTATTTAGACAAGAATTAAATCATGGTCCTCTCTGACATTTGGGCTCAAATTCCGGCCTCTGCAGGCTGCCTTACATTGTTGAGCTACTGTGGTGATGGAGACCATATCAGAACCTAGATCAAGCTGGAATCTAGTCTGGCTCTGCTACAGATTTCTTCTGTGATTTTGTTTTACCCTCTTGGCATCTCAATTTCTCTATCTGTAAAATGGGCTTAATATACTTCTATACATAATAGAGCCATTGTGGGGCTTTCAGATATTATAGTGATTGCTATAAACAAGTTTATCAGTGAAGTGAGCCTTAAAACTAGGAGCTTTTGCATGGATTATAGAACTTGATTCTCTTTGTACATTAACGTGCCTTCATTCGGCTCTCCATTACAGCACTGTAAACCTATTAATTTCAGTGAAGTCACTCGAGATTTATACTCATCAGAGCAGAACAAGTCCCTGTTATTGTGATTAGGAAGGAAGCATGACAGAAGTTTGGATACACTGGAAATTTCTGATGCCCACTTCTGTGGTGATGATCTAGAATACAGATGTTTGGGGATAGTTATTCTACAAATTAAGCATATAGAATAGCAATTTGATCTGGGCCCTTTCAAAGGATGGAATTGTTCACAGGGAGTCTCAAAGATGTGATGTCTCAAAGATGTGATGCAGCCATGTTAGTCTGTATTCGCAAAAAGAAAAGGAGTACTTGTGGCACCTTAGAGACTAACAAATTTATTTGAGCATAAGCATAAGCTTTCGTGAGCTACAGCATCCGATGAAGTGAGCTATAGCTCACGAAAGCTTATGCTTAAATAAATTTGTTAGTCTCTAAGGTGCCACAAGTACTCATTTTCTTTTTTCAAAGATGTGATATGGTTCTTTGTTATTTTACTCCTCTGTCTACTATCCACATTGTTGGAATTAGTTTCCTATTTAAAACAAAAGAATCACTTAGAGTCCAGTCAGATGTTCAGAGAGATCTCAAAGCCCATCCAGAGATACTTACATGTTGATTGAAATTAAAGCTTTATGAAAATATTAGGAAACAAATGAATGCTGCTCTAAGGTTTACAAAAAAAACAAAAACAATCTCCCCCACCCACTCCCCACATACAACAGTGGTAGTATGTGTGTGTTCTATTTGGTACCAGTAGATTCATAAGAACAACTGAAACATTGAACCAAAACCATTACTTTTAATTTCCTGAGAGACTTCTGCCACACCATTGTGCTGGTCCCAAACCTAGCTGTGCAGAGGAAGGTTCAGGAAATTAAAAATACAATTTGAAATTTCTGGAAGCACAGGGAATTTGGGGGATTTTCTTCCCATCCTCTGAAAAAAATCTGAAAAAAAAAAAGAAATCAGCTAAAACCACCTTTTTTTAAAGCAAATGAAATAAACATAGGGATAATGTGCTGATCTCAAATTAAACAAACAAAATAAGTTAAATTAAATAGTATCTTATCTCCACTTAGCTCCACATAGTCCTGTAGGACTTTAGCCAAGATAGCTACTCTGAGTGAGCTCATGCGAGCTGCCCAGCTGTTGTTAAAGACATAAACTAGAATTCCTTTATGAGGGTCCCCTTCTGTACAAACCAACAACCTCTCCCTACTCCATTTCTTCCCCCCATAAGTCTCCTATCTACACCAATGAACACCCACACTCACTCCATGAGTCTCCCCTACATATACCATCCTATTCCCTGTGCTCCCACCATAAGTTTATCTACACTGGTAAATTCAGTAGTGTTAGTGTAACACTGACAGCCCCCAGGTGTTGGTGGGTGGGACCTCTGGAGCTTAGTGCATGAGCCTCTACTGCATGAGGTAAAAGCCATATGCTTCTTAGCTAAGGTTGTAAAGAAGACTTAATTAACTCTAAGTGGTCTCGGTGCCACTAGTGGGACAGAACACCACACCCAGGAGGTGTGTGGGTTACATTAGCTCATGTGTTGTATGGCTACTGATCATGTTTTGTGTCCATGTCAGTCTCCATGCCATCAGTCTCCAATGCTTTTCCCCCTCCCCTGAATACTAATAATTCACATGAAACATTTTAAAAGAAAAATAAAGATTAAAAATACCGATCATCTTTTTCTTTAGCAGCTCATGGAGTGATTCCTCTGGAGATGCCCCATGTTCTGGCTGGTGCCATGTACCCTAGCTGAGATAGGCTGGTCCAGTGACTAGGGCAGTAACTTCAGACTCAGCAGACCCAAGTTCAATTCCTTGCTCTGCTTCTGGAGTGATTCTGGCAAATCACTTAGTCTCTCTGGCCCAGATCTACAAAGGTGTTTAGGCTCTTTCCGCCATTGAAACCAGTGGAAGTTTGGAACCTAAACACCTTTGTGGATCTGGCTGCTGTGCCTTAGTTCCCCATCTGCAAACCTCCCTGAGAGTGGTGGCGGAGGGAGAATACATTAAAGATTATTACGTGTTGCAATACACTGAAGATTGTGAGGCACTCAGATACTTGGTAATGGGGTGAATTGATTAACTTCCTCATTAAATTCACCCTGCAAAATGCAGAGGGTGACACAGAAACGCTTGGTTACTGCAAAAGGCCCAAGATAAAGCCAGTTGGAAGACTCCCATTTTCTTCAATTTTCCCATTTTGAATCAGGCCTGCAGACTGCTGGGCCTGAACCAATCTCTGAAAGGGAAGTGCTCTGCCAGGCAGCTGTTGCAACATCTCAGCCATGTAACACCTTAATGAATGCTTCTCATGGTTTCCTTCCTTCCCTCGGTTATTGCTGTAACTCTTCACTGCTAGGTGAATCCCCTCTCTTTGGTTTCCATTCTCAGGTCTTCATCTTCTCCCCGAAAAGGCCGAACCTGCATCATGTCAAACAGGAAAGTTGCCAGCATTGTTTGGCCTGCTTTGCTCTTCTCCAGCACCGCTGGAGCTGGAGTCTCAGGCTGTGGAATGAAATGAATTGTGGTAGGAGCTCTACTGTCTACTCATGAATAGAAAAGACTCAATGGGCCTGATTCTCAACCTGGCTATGTTGCTCAGGGCTGTAGAAAATGTCATGCCCTGCACATTGTAGCTAGGTTGGCCAGACCCCTGATGTAGATGCCGCTAGGTCAACTGATGAATTCATCCCTCCACTTAGCTACCACCTCTCAGAGAGGTGGATTGAACCACACGGACAGAGAAACCACTTCCGTCAACGCAAGAAGTGTCTATGCTACAGTGGCACAGCTGTGCCACTGCCACTGTGCTGCTGTAGTGCTTGTAGTGTTGACATAGGCCAGGTCTGTGCCTAAAACTTAGGTCAACCTTGCTACATCACTCAGGACTGAAACATTTCACACCCTGTATGGCACAGTTAGGTCAAGCTAACCCCCACTGTAGGTGCCCTGGGAGTGTAAAGGAGCCTTAAAGTGGGTGTACATTTTACGTGCCCCGGGACCTGAGTGTAAATGAGAACCAGGCCCAAAGCCAACACAAGAGAAGGCCCATAATGAGGAGCAGAGACTGTGGCCCATGCTTGGACAGCAGTGATACTTGTAAGCTCTTTGGGGCAGGAGCTATCTTTTTGTGCTGTGTTGGTACAGCTCCTGCGGTCCCTGGTCCATGACTGGGGCTCCTAGATGCTACCACTGTATAAATAAAACATAATCATAATGGCTATTGCATTTGATACCTTGTTACTATGACAATGGGAAAGGCATAAACAGACAGATAAGATTAAATGCCTCCATGATGATCACAAGGATGGATACTTCCACAATCATTTTCCTCTTTCTGTCACCAGAAAGTAATTTTCAAAACTTGGCACTGTATAGCAATATTCTGTGCTAAGGGTACATGAATAACAATCCATTTTAAAATCAGCACCATTTTAAAGAGAACAACACTAGAGGGATATGAATGAGATTAGCACCCAAACCACAACTTTAATTCAGCACAGGAGCTTGTCACTGCCCACAACATTGAAATGATTAAACATAAAGAACTGTGCTCTGTGGTATAGAGACAAACTTCAATTTTCTACAGACAACCCCCTTCACACACACACTATTATGACTTGCATTACAGTAACACTTAGGGTACGTCTTCACAGCTCATGGCAGTGTGTTTCCTAGCCAGGGCTGACAGATTCGGGTTCACAGGGTTTTTGCTACCACACTAAAAATAGCTGTATGGATGTTGTGGCTTGGGCTCTGAAGCCTATGGAGGGGGGTGAGCTTCAGAGCCCAAACTTCAGCCTGACCCGCAACATCAAAGCGCTGTCTACACAGCTATTTTTAGCGCAGTAGCGTCAGTCTGAGTCTGTCGACCCGGGCTGGGATAGTCATGGCCGTGAGCTGTGTAGAAGGACCCTTAAAGACCCCAAACAAAGTGAGGGCTTCATGGTACTAGGTACCGTCCAAAGCCGTCCAAAGAGAAACCCTCTGCCCCGGAAAGCTTGCCATCCAAATAGATGAAAACTGAGATGGGAAAAAAGAGGCACAGAGAAATGAAATGCCTAGATTCCTAGTCTAGTGGCCTAGCGACTGGACCCCACTGCCTCTTTAATGCCTAGAAAAAGGGATTCGGAATTGTCACTGTCATCCATTCCTTCAAGCTTTCTGTAATGCAGAAATCATATAAAATGACCAACAAAAATACCCTCCATCGATCTGTTTTTGAGACACTCTTGGAATTGCACGTCCTATTCGGCAGTCCCTGGGTTCCATCCAAAAAAAGCAAACAGGAAAATAAAAAGTAGGGTGACCAGACGTCCTGTTTTTAAAGGGACAGTCCCATATTTAAGGCTTCCTGCAAGTTTCCTGACTTTTTCTGTCTCCCCTCCATCAGTAATGGCGGTTCCTGCTGCTGGCCGGATCCCTGCTCACCAGATGCCCGCCCACCAGCCATAAGTGGGGGGGGTCCAGCAGCCAGTGATCGGGCTGAGTGTGCAAGGCTAGGGGAGGGGCGAAGATGCAGCATGCAGGGCTGGCCGCTCCCCATGCTGGTCCATCACCGCAGCCCCCACTGTGAGCCGGCTCTCAGTAGGGTGACCAGACAAACCATTTTTAAAGGGACAGTCCCCGTATTTAAGCCCTTGTGCAAGTGTCCTGACTTTTTATTAAAAACAGGCAAATTGTCCCATATTTTCCATCTCCTCCACATCAGTACTGGCGGTTCCTGCTGCTGGCCAGATCCCTGCTCGCCAGACACCTGCCTACCAGGGGTGAGCGGAGGGGTCCAGTGGCCGACGATGGGGGTGGGTGTGCAAGGCTGGGGGTGGGGCAAAGATGCAGCATTCAGGGCTGGCAGCTCCCCCTGCTGGTCCATCACCCGGGCCCCAGGAAAGCCCAAGACCCTCCAGCCTGGGGTGTTGGCATGTGCCAAAGCCCCGCACAGCGCTGGCATGGGGCATCCTCTTCACCCTTCAGCTAAGCTCTGGAATAGTGTGGGGGGGAAGCAATTTCCAACCTGTTCATCCCCTGACCCTGCAGGTTCCACAGCTGCCCCCCAGGCAGGGCTTTAGGATTCTCTTCACTCACCCACCCCCTGCTGCCCTGAGTCCTGCTCTCAGGAGTGTGGGGCTGCTCCATCCTGTCCCCTAGGGGCTCAGTCAACTTGATGTTAATTTGAACATTTGTACTCCATAGATTGCTTTGAACTCACTTAAATACAAGTAATTTTACCAGGTGTCCTATATTCAGCATGGGGAAATGTGGTCTCTCTCACACAGGGACAGCAAAGAAATATTGAAGCAGTAAACTGAAATGTGAAAGCATTGCAAAGCATGGCAAGCTCAAGAAAGCATGGGTTGTTGGGCTAACAAATGATGCAGACAAACTACACAAACTCCTTGTAACTTTGGATTGGCTTTCAGTATCATAAATAGTTAACAGAAACCCTGGAAGTTGTTCAAATATGTCCTTGGTATAAACCCATTGAGGGCACCGTGTTGGAGGGGGTGGGGTATATATCTGCGTGTGTAAATTAAATTTATGCTCCCATTAAGGCTCCTTTACACTGCCAGAGAGGTGAAAAGTGGCCTTAATGTCCGTGAGAATAAGGGAGCTCGATAGGTGTATGTATATATGTGTTCTCTGCAGCTTTACATTTATATTACATACAGCTGGAAAAACCTGTTATAAATCAGAACCTGGCCCTAAGACATTTAGCTCTTTTTGAACCATCGGCCAGATTTTGTTTAGGTTCAGTTCCAGTTCTGAGATAAGGTGCATGCTGGTTTTTACCCCATCTCCCCTTTAAAGTCCTTGCATTATTCTATTGTGACTGATCTTTCAACGACCAGTTTAAGAGCTGAAGATGTGAATCACTGAGTTTGTTCAGTGCCTCACAAGTCAGAAACCAGCTTTTCTGTCCAATTAGCTCAGGCTTGTAATCCATGATGATCCAGCTGGGATGTGCATGTGGCCAGCTCTGCATAACACTGCACACATCCTGGTCTGAGGTGGGGAGGTTGGTTAACTTTTTCTTTAATTGTTTTGTTTTGACACGCCTCTGCACTTCCTGGCTTGGAACAGAGATGGAAACAGAAACACTGAGATGCCACAAGAAAGGCCATTCTTTGATTATTTCTAGGCTGAATAAAACAAGGGAACTCTCAGGAAAGAGCCTGATTTCTTAAGATTTCCAACCTGAAGAATTTCATGTACAGCATCCAAATTGAAATGTACCCATTGGTACTACATTATTGCATTGTACGCTTTTTGGGGTGGGGGCTCTCATTTATTTATGCATTATTAGTATTTATTATTACTGTAGTATCTAGGGACCAGCCAAGATAGGGGCCCATTGTGGAAGACACTGTGCAAACATGGAATGTTAGACAGTTTCTACGTAATAGAGATCTATGTTTGTACCGTGCTTAGCACAGTGGAGCCTGTCCTGGTTGGCCTCTAGATGCTACCCCAATATAAATGTGAAATAGTAATAACAATTGCTGGATTTCTTCCTGTAATACCCGTGTGCCAAGGGCTGGACTAAATGCATTGGTGTTCTTGGCAAAGTTAGGGTTTTAATCTCCTCCTGGATTCCCCTCTGCTTCACTCGTCTGACTAGCCCATCCAGCCCCTTACCAACAATGGTGTTATTTCCCCCTCCTCCTGAGAGATGCCCTGTCCCTTCCCATTCACCATTAGTGGATGCTTTCCATTCCCAAGTACCTCTCAGAAGCTATTGCACCACCCACAGCAGTAATGCTTCCAAAAAGGGACATCAGCAACAAGAGCAAAGGATAATGGGATGCATCAGAGACCACACCACTGAGCTGGGACAGGGATAACATTGTGGATGAATGAGGGGGGGACTGGCTGAGCAGAAACTGCTGCTGGAAACAGCAATTTGTGCCTGGCCTGCCTAGAGAGGCCCCAGTGGTCACAGTACTATTCTGCATTTGGATAATACAACATAGGGTTCTGTCCATGCCTGTGCCTGGTGTTTTGAATTCAGGAATGTGGCCTTAAGCATGTCTTATTTGATTAGTTTTATTAGCTCTTTCTCCCCCCCCCCATATATCCCAGTGTAACGGGGCACACGCCATGCCACTCCGGTTTGGCCCTTCTCCCCCTCTTCTCAGAGACATGTCAGGCTGGTGCAACACCCATGCTCCTTATTTGTGATCGAGTCCCCACCACCAGTTTCCAACGAGACACAGGCTTCTTACAACAGCTTGGCCTACCACAGGCCTGGCCAGCAACTCTATCAGAGTGTGACCTTTACATCCTGGGGTCCACCCTCCCCTTTTGCTCTCACTTCCTCCCAGACTTATAGCTCCTGCTAGCAAGGCTGCTGGTGCGCTCAGTTATCAGGCAAGCATCAGGCTATCTACCCAGCTCCAGTGCAATCCCCCTGATTGGGGCTGGAGGGCAGGAGCTGATGAAGGCCTCTCTAGCAGCACCCTGCCACACCCAGCTTTCTAGATGGGGTGCCCGATTTTATGACTAGATGGGCACCTGACAGTCTTCCTGGACTGAGTCTCAGATAGTCACAGTTGAGTCCCTGCTCCTTAGGAAAAATAAATGGTACCTGCCCTTTTCCAGGTGCAGTGGTGCTGACCAGTGTGATGGAGGGGCAGAGCCTAGGTTCCACCTATTCTCCTGTGTCTGCCCACCCACCCACATGACAGCCCTGTGGCAGAGCTCCGCAGACCCCATTGGGACAGGCTGTGAAGGTTGCCTGAGCAAGGGAGTGAGGGGCTGCTCACCCTTATTCCAAGGATGGTGCCACTGAAATCAGAGGGAGTACCCATGAATCCGGGGCTAACCCATATGAGGAAGAAGCCCTAAATGAGAAGAGGAATCCTGCCCAGGGGTGTGTGTTGGGGGTGGAGGGAGTTTGTTATCATATTAATAAGGACAAGCATTGGTCCAAAAATGATACTTTTTTGTGAAAAAAAGTAAAAAAAAAATTTTTTTTGTCAAAAAAATACTTTTTTGTGAAATTTTTAATAGAAATGTTGGAATGTTCAAAACATTTTGACCATTCTATAAATTGGTTGAGATTTTTTTGCAGAAATATTTTTGTTGAAATCTAGAAAATTCAAACATTGTAGACCATGATAGAATTCACATGCGCAAGGGGGCAGAGGTAAGGTTGTATTTAACCTTCATTTTTCCATTTCTTGATTTTTTTTTGTGCTCTTATATAGTGTTTTTGGTTTGGTTTGGTTTTTTTTATGGAATCTCTATACAACAAAATCTAGCCAGTTGTCTTTATATATATAATGGTGTGATCACAGAATAAATCGTGTGATCTCAGAATATATATATGGGGGGGAGAGTTGTAAATATATCACTCCTTTGTATGTTTGCCTTTCTGCTCAGTAAGAAAAGGGGTACTTGTGGCACCTTAGCGACCAACAAATTTATTAGAGCATAAGCTTTCGTGAGTTACAGCTCACTTCATCGGATGCATTACTCACGAAAGCTTATGCTCTAATAAATTTGTTAGTCTCTAAGGTGCCACAAGTACTCCTTTTCTTTTTGTGAATACAGACTAACACGGCTGCTACTCTGAAACCTGTCTTTCTGCTCAGTGTTACTCTGTTCCTTGCTGCATACATTGGCATCAGGCATATCCTATTGTGAGCATGATTAAGATAAGATTAAAGTGTTACTGAAGGTAATCTACCATGGTGAAACCTTTAGCTCTAGTAATTAGCTTCCCTGGTTTTTATTTGGCAAGGACAGCAGTAGCAAAATGCCTGGAGACCTGATCCCTCCACCTCCTGTGGGAAAGCGTGAGAAGAAGGCTAAGTAGGAGGAAATCTCTTTGAGCTTAATCCTTTGTAGAGATTTCTCTCCAGTCATTCTAATTGGGAGGGAGATTACCATGCACATACAAAAATACCAACAACATACACACACACACCGCACTCATCCCAAACCTCACAGTGTCTGTCCTGTGTCTTTGCAAAAACATTCTTTGTCCTCTCCTTGGTAACACGCTTCTGAGATTGGGGCATCTGTAGTTTATATATATATATATATATATATATATATATATATATATATATATATAATTTGTATATGATGGTATATGATAATGACAGGTTTCAGAGTAGCAGCCGTGTTAGTCTGTATTTGCAAAAAGAAAAGGAGTACTTGTGGCACCTTAGAGACTAAAAGAAAAGGAATACTTGTGGCACCTTAGAGACTAACAAATTTATTAGAGCATAAGCTTTCGTGAGCTACAGCTCACTTCATCAGATGAAGTGAGCTGTAGCTCACGAAAGCTTATGCTCTAATAAATTTGTTAGTCTCTAAGGTGCCACAAGTACTCCTTTTCTTTTTGCGAATACAGACTAACATGGCTGCTACTCTGAAACCTGTCATTACTTAGAGACTAACAAATTTATTAGAGCATAAGCTTTAGATGAAGTGAGCTGTAGCTCACGAAAGCTTATGCTCTAATAAATTTGTTAGTCTCTAAGGTGCCACAAGTACTCCTTTTCTTTTTGGTATATGATAATAACTCCTAAATGTGAAAAAGAGGACTGAGGCCTTAATACTGAACCCGGACCACCTGAATCTATCGAATTCTAGATGTGTTTTTAGAAAACAAAAAATGGTTATATGCCAAGGATGAGCCTTTGTTCTTCCACAGGAAAAATACAATATCTCAGGTCCTGCATTACTTAAGCAAACAAAACTTCCATTCAAAGCAATGGAACTAAGTTAACACAAATTGTATGCAATGGGAATTTTGCTTTAAAGACTACTGGCTCAGAAAGCCATTGGGTCAATAAGTTACAGGAGCAGAAAATTTGGCCTATAGTATTTTCCCCTCCTCACCAAAGGATGCTTATTGTTGAATTCTGCCTCTAGATGCACATTTTTGTTTTGTGAAGATTTTTTTTTAAACAGAAGTAGCAATCTGGGGTGTATTTCCTCCTTGCTGAGCATAAATAGCTCTAATGATAATCTATCTTAAATGTGTATGGAGCCTGATGTGCGAAAGGGTCCAACACATGCATTTATTTTGCACCTTTACCTGCGCTCTGCCCACTGATCTCTCTGAGGACTACTTTTGCTATGAACCTTTCAGCAGCTTTCAGACAGCTGCCATTTAAAAAAGGAAACAATCTATCATGAATAGATGCTCTGGTTTATACCAGTAATGTGGCAGAAACTTGGATCAAGGCACTGCAGAGATTATAGTACAGGGATTAGTGCTTTGGGGTTTAAACCAATATGTAACTATTATGGTACACAGCAAAAAATAAAAAAACAAACCCACAGCAGCAAGTCTCAGAGTCTGGGTCAATGACTCAGGCTCGTGGGGCTAAAAATAGCAGTGTAGATGTTCAGGCACAGGCTGGAGCCTCGGCTCTGAAAACTGCCCAGGCTCCCTCTCAACCCTGAACAGCTACACTGCTACTTTTAGATCCCAAACACAAGCCCCAGGAGCCTCCGTCAGTTGACCAACAGTCTAACACTCACTGCTAAGGATCTTCTTTTGCTGTGTAGATGTAATCTGAGCCCTGGTCTACACTAGGCGTTGAGGTCGAATTTAGCAGCCTTAAGTCGATGTAACCCTGCACCCGTCCACATGACGAAGCCCTTTTTTTCGACTTAAAGGGCTCTTAAAATCGATTTCCTTACTCCACTCCCGACAAGAGGATTAGCGTTGAAATCGGTTTTGCTGGGTTGAATTTGGGGTACTGTGGACACAATTAGATGGTGTTGGCCTCCGGGAGCTATCCCAGAGTGCTCCATTGTGAACTCTCTGGACAGCACTCTCAACTCAGATGCACTGACCAGGTAGACAGGAAAAGGCCCGCGAACTTTTGAATTTCAATTTCCTGTTTGGCCAGTGTGGCAAGCTGCAGGTGACCATGCAGAGCTCATCAGCAGAGGTGACCATGATGGAGTCCCAGAATCACAAAAGAGCTCCAGCATGGACCGAATGGGAGGTACGGGATCTGATCGCTGTATGGGGAGAGGAATCCATGCTATCAGAACTATGTTCCAGTTTTCGAAATGCCAAAACATTTGTGAAAATCTCCCAGGGTATGAAGGACAGAGGCCATAACAGGGACCTGAAGCAGTGCCGTGTGAAACTTAAGGAGCTGAGGCAAGCCTCCCAGAAAACCAGAGAGGCGAACAGCCATTCCGGGTCAGAGCGCCAAACATGCCGCTTCTATGATGAGCTGCATGCCATTTTAGGGGGTTCAGCCACCACTACCCCAGCCGTGTTGTTTGACTCCTTCAATGGAGATGGAGGCAACACGGAAGCAGGTTTTGGGGATGAGGAAGATGACGATGAGGAGGCTGTAGATAGCTCACAGCAAACAAGTGGAGAAACCAGTTTTCCCAACAGCCAGGAACTGTTTCTCACCCTGGACCTGGAGCCAGTACCCCCCGAACCCACCCAAGGCTGCCTCCCGGACCCACCAGGCAGAGAAGGGACCTCTGGTGAGTGTACCTTTTAAAATACTATAAAAGGTTTAAAAGCCAGCATGTTTAATGATTAATTTGCCCTGGCATTTGTGGCTCTCCTGGATATACTCCCAAAGCCTTTGCAAAAAGGTTTCTGGGGAGGGCAGCCTTATTCCATCCACCATGGTAGGACACTTTACCACTCCAGGCCAGTAGCACGTACTGGGGAATCATTGTAGAACAAAGCATTGTATGTTTGCTGGCATTCAAACAACATCCGTTCTTTATCTCTCTGTGTTATCCTCAGGAGAGTGATATCATTCATGGTCACCTGGTTGAAATAGGGTGCTTTTCTTAAGGGGACATTCAGAGATGCCCGTTCCTGCTGGGCTGTTTGCCTTTGGCTGAACAGAAATGTTCCCCGCTGCTGGCCATGCGGGGGGGAGTGGGAGGTGGAGAGGCAAAATGCGACCTTGGAACGAAAGCACATGTGCTATGTATGTAATGTTAACAGCAAGGTTTACCGTGAAAGAGTGTACCCATTGTTCTATAAAATGTATTTTTTCAAATACCACTGTCCCTTTTTTTTTCTCCACCAGCTGCATGTGTTTCAAGGATCACAGGATCTTCTCCTTCCCAGAGGCTAACAAAGATTAGAAGGTGAAAAAAAACGCACTTACGATGAAATGTTCTCTGAGCTCATGCTGTCCTCCCACACTGACAGAGCACAGACGAATGCATGGAGGCAGACAATGTCAGAGTGCAGGAAAGCACAAAATGACTGGGAGGAGAAGTGGCGGGCTGAAGAGAGGGCTGAAGCTGAAAGGTGGCGGCAGAATGATGAAAGGAGGCAGGATTCAATGCTGAGGCTGCTGGAGGATCAAACTAATACGCTCCAGCGTATGGTTGAGCTGCAGGAAAGGCAGCAGGATCACAGACCGCCGCTACAGCCCCTATGTAACCAACCGCCCTCCTCCCCAGGTTCCATAGCCTCCTCACCCAGATGCCCAAGAACGCATTGGGGGGGGCCTCCGGCCACCTAGCCACTCCACTCCAGAGGATTGCCCGAGTAACAGAAGGCTGGCATTCAATAAGTTTTAAACTTTTAAAGTGCTATGTGGCCTTGTCCTTCCCTCCTCCACCACCCCTCCTGGGCTACCTTGGTAATTATCCTCCTATTTGTGTGATGAATTAATAAAGAATGCATGAATGTGAAGCAACAATGACTTTATTGCCTCTGCAAGCGGTGATCGAAGGGAGGTGGGGAGGGTGGTTAGCTTACAGGGAAGTATAGTGAACCAAGGGGCAGGGGGTTTCATCAAGGAGAAACAAACACAACTTTCACACCGTAGCCTGGCCAGTCATGAAACTGGATTTCAAAGCTTCTCTGATGCGCACCGCACCCTCCTGTGCTCTTCTAACCGCCCTGGTGTCTGGCTGTGCGTAACCAGCAGCCAGGCGATTTGCCTCAACCTCCCACCCCACCATAAATGTCTCCACCTTACTCTCACAGATATTGTGGAGCGCACAGCAAGCAGTAATAACAGTGGGAATATTGGTTTAGCTGAGGTCTAACCGAGTCAGTAAACTGCACCAGCGCGCTTTTAAACATCCAAATGCACATTCTATCACCATTCTGCACTTGCTCAGCCTATAGTTGAACAGCTCCTGACTACTTTCCAGGCTGCCTATGTATGGCTTCATGAGCCATGGCATTAAGGGGTAGGCTGGGTCCCCAAGGATAACTATAGGCATTTCAACATCCCCAGCGGTTATTTTCTGGTCTGGGAAGAAAGTTCCTTCATGCAGCTTTTGAAACAGACCAGAGTTCCTGAAGATGCGAGCGTCATGTACCTTTCCCGGCCATCCCACATTGATGTTGGTGAAATGTCCCTTGTGATCCACCAGTGCTTGCAGCACTATTGAAAAGTACCCCTTGCGGTTTATGTACTCGCCAGCTTGGTGCTCCGGTGCCAAGATAGGGATATGGGTTCCGTCTATGGCTCCACCACAGTTAGGGAATCCCATTGCAGCAAAGCCATCCACTATGACCTGCACATTTCCCAGGGTCACTACCCTTGATATCAGCAGATCTTTGATTGTGTTGGCTACTTGTATCATAGCAGCCCCCACAGTAGATTTGACCACTCTAAATTGATTCCTGACTGACCGGTAGCTGTCTGGCATTGCAAGCTTCCACAGGGCTATTGCCACTCGCTTCTCAACTGTGAGGGCTGCTCTCATCTTGGTATTCTTGCACCTCAGGGCAGGGGAAAGCAAGTCAAAAAGTTCCATGAAAGTGCCCTTACGCATGCGAAAGTTTCGCAGCCACTGGGAATTGTCCCAGACCTGCAACATTATGCGGTCCCACCAGTCTGTGCTTGTTTCCCGAGCCCAGAATCGGCGTTCCACCGCATGAACCTGACCCATTAGCACCATGATGCCCACATTGGCAGGGCCCATGCTTTGAGAGAAGTCTGTGTCCATGCCCTCATCACTCTCGTCACCGCGCTGATGTCGCCTACTCGCCTGATTTCGCTTTGCCAGGTTCTGGTGCTGCATATACTGCTGGATAATGTGTGTGGTGTTTAATGTGCTCCTAATTGCCAAAGTGATCTGAGCGGGCTCCATGCTTGTCGTGGTATGGCGTCTGCACAGAAAAAAGGCGCGGAATGTTTGTGTGCCCTTGCTTTTACGGAGGGAGGGAGGGAACGGGGGCCTGAAGATATGTACCCAGAACCACCCGCGACAATGTTTTAGTCCCATCAGGCACTGGGATTTCTATACAGAATTCAAATGGGCGGTGGAGACTGCGGGAACTGTGGGATAGCTACCCACAGTGCAAAGCTCCGGAAGTCGACTGTTGCCTCGGTACTGTGGACACAGTCTGCCGACTACATGCACTTAGAGCATTTGTGTGGGGACACACACACTCAACTGTATAAAAATGCTTTCTACAAAACCGACTTCTATAAATTCAACCTAATTTCGTAGTGTATACATACCCTGAGGGTATGTCTAAACTGCAGTTAGAGCCTCGCGGATGGCCCAGGCTTGTGGGGCTTGGGCTAAAAGGCTGTTTAATTGTACATTCTGCAGCTCATGCTCTGGGACCATCCCACCTCGCAGGATCTAGAGCCCAGGCAGTATCCCAAACCCGAATGTCTACACCACATTATACAGCCATGCAGCCTGAACCCTTTAGCCCGAGTCATAGAATCACAGAATCTCAAGGTTGGAAGGGACCTCAGGAGGTATCTAGTCCAACCCCCTGCTCAAAGCAGGACCAATCCCCAACTAAATCAACCCAGCCAGGGCTTTCTCAGGCTGGGCCTTTAAACCTCCAAGGAAGGAGATTCCACCACCTCCCTGGGTAACCCATTCCAGCACTTCACCACCCTCCTAGTGAAAAAGCTTTTCCTAATATCCAACCTAAACCTCCCTCACTGCAACCTGAGACCATTACTCCTTGTTCTGTCATCTGCTGCCATTGAGAACAGTCTAGATCCATCCTCTTTGGAACCCCCTTTCAGGTAGTTGAAAGCAGCTATCAAATCCCCCCTCATTCTTCTCTTCCGCAGACTAAATAAGTTCAATTCTTTCAGCCTCTACTCCTAAGTCATATGCCTGAGACCCCTAAGCATTTTCATTGCCCTCCTCTGGACACTGTCCAACTTGTCCACATCCTTTCTGTACTGGGGGGGGGGGGCAATGGACCAAAACTGGACACAATACTCCAGATGTGGCCTCACCAGTAAGAACGTAAGAATGGCCATTACTGGGTCAGAACAAAGGTCCATCTAGCCCAGTATCCTGTGTACCAACAGTGGCCAATGCCAGGTGCCCCAGAGGGAGTGAACCTAACAGGTAATGATCTAGTGATCTCTCTCTTGCCATCCATCTCCACCCTCTGACAAATAAAGGCTAGGGACACTATTCCTTATCCATCCTGGCTAATAGTCATTAATGGACTTAACCTCCATGAATTTATCCAGTTCTCTTTTAAACTCTGTTATAGCCTAGCCTTCACAACCTCCTCAGGAAAGGAGTTCCACAGGTGGACTGTGCGCTGAGTGAAGAAGAACTTCCTTTTATTTGTTTTAAACCTGCTGCCCATTAATTTCATTTGGTGGCCCCTAGTTCTTATATTTTGGGAACAAATAAATTACTTTTCCTTATTCACTTTCTCCACACCACTCATGATTTTATAGACCTTGATCATATCCCCCCTGAGTCTCCTCTTTTCCAAGCGGAAAAGTCCTTGCCTCTTTAATCTCTCCTCATATGGGACCCGCTCCAAACCCCTAATAATTTTAGATGCCCTTTTCTGAACCTTTTCTAATGCCAGTATATCTTTTTTGAGATGAGGGGACCACATCTGTACGCAGTATTCAAGATGTGGGCGTATCATGGATTTATATAAGGGCAATAAGATATTCTCCATCTTATTCTCTATCTCTTTTTTAATGATTCCTAACATTCCATTTGCTTTTTTGACTGCCGCTGCATACTGCGTGGATGTCTTCAGAGAACTATCCACGATGACTCCAAGAACTTTCTCCTGATTAGTTGTAACTAAATTAGCCCCCATCATATTGTATGTATAGTTGGGGTTATTTTTTCCATTGTGCATTACTTTACATTTATCCACATTAAATTTCATTTGCCATTTTCCTGCCCAATCACTTAGTTTTGTGAGATCTTTTTGAAGTTCTTCACAGTCTGCTTTGGTCTTAACTATCATGAGCAGTTTAGTATCATCTGCAAACTTTGCCACCTCACTGTTTACCCCTTTCTCCACATCATTTATGAATAGGTTGAATAGGATTGGTCTTAGGACTGACCCTTGGGGAACACCACTAGTTACCCCTCTCCATTCTGAAAATTTACCATTTATTCCTACCCTTTGGTAAATAAATTTACCATTTATTTCCTACCACTGCTAAATAGAGGGGAATAATCACTTCCCTCAATCTGCTGGCAATGCTCCTACTAATGCAGCCTTCTTGGCAACAAGGGCACAGTGTTGACTTCTTGTCCACTGAAATCCCCAGGTAGTTTTCTGAAGAGCTGCCGCTTAGCCAATGGGTCCCCAGCCTGTAGCAGTGCATGGGATTCTTCTGTCCTAAGTGTCCTTGTTGAACCTCAACAGATTTCTTTTGGCCCAATCCTCCAATTTGTCTAGGTCACTCAGGACCCTATCCCTACCCTCCAGAATATTTACCTCTCTCCCCAGCTTAGTGTCATAAACAAACTTGCTGAGGGTGCAATTAATCCCATCATCCAGATCACTGATGAAGATGATGAACAAAACCAGCCCCAGGACTGACCCTTGGGGCACTCTGCTTTATAACGGCTGCCAACTAGACATAGAGCAGTTGATCATTACCCTTTGAGCCCGACGATCTAGCCAGCTCTCTATCCACCTTATAGTCCATTCATCCAGTCCATATTTCTTTAACTTGTTGGAAAGAATACTGTGGGAGACCGTGTCAAAAGCTTTGCTAAAGTCAAGGTATATCACGTTCACCACTTTCCCCATATCCACAGAGCCAGTTATCTCATCAGAGAAGGGAATCAGTTGGTCAGGCATGACTTGTCCTTGGTGAATCCATGTTGACTGTTCCTATGCCCTCCTCTCCTCCAAGTGCTTCAAAATGGATTCCTTGAGGACCTGCTCCATGATTTTTCTGAGGTGAGGCTGACTGGCCTGTAGTTACCCAGATTCTCTTTTTCCCTTTTTCAAGATGGGCACAACATTAGCCTTTTTTCAATCGTCCGGGACCTCCCCCATTTGCCACAAGTTTTCAAAGATAATGGCCAATGGCTCTGCAATCACATCAATCAACTCCCTCAGAACCTTTGGATGCAGCGCTTCCGGTCCCATGGCCTTGTGCATGTCCAGCTTTTCTAAATAGTCCTTAACCTGCTCTTTCACCACAGGGGGCTGATCACCTCCTCCCCATGCTGTGCTGCCCAGTGCAGCAGTCTGGGAGCTGACCTTGTCTGTGAAGTCCGAGGCAAAAAAAGCATTGAGTATATTATCTTTGTCTACATCATAGAATATCAAGGACTTCAGGAGGTAATCTAGTCTAACCCCCTGTTCAAAGCAGAATCAGTCCCCAGTTTTCACCCCAGATCCCTAAATGGCCCCCTCAAGGATTGAACTCACAACCCTGGGTTTAGCAGACCAATGCTCAAACCACTGAGCCGTCCCTCCCCCTTCTCATCTGTGACTAGGTTGCCTCTCCCATTCAGTAAGGGTCCCACACTTTCCCTGACCTTCTTCTTGTTGCTAACATACCTGTAGAAACCCTTCTTGTTACCCTTCACATCTCTTGCTAGCTGCAACTCCAGTTGTACCTTGGCCTTCCTAATTACACCCCTGCATGCTCTAGCAATATTTTAATACTCCTCTCTAGTCATCTGTCCAAATTTCCACTTCTTGTAAGTTTCCTTTTTGAGTTTAAGCTCTCCGAAGATTTAACTGTTAAACCAAGCTGGTCACCTGTCATATTTGCTATTCTTTCTGAACATAAGGATGGTTTGTTCCTGCGCCCTCAATAGGGCTTCTTTAAAATACAACCAGCTTTCCTGGACTCCTTTCCCCCTCATATTAGCCTCCCTGGGGATCCTGCCCATCAGTTCCCTGCGGGAGTCAAAGTCTGCTTTTCTGAAGTTTAGGGTCCATATTCTGCTGCTCTACTTTCTTCCTTGTGTCAGGATTCTGAACTCGACCATCTCATGGTCACTGCCGCCCAGGTTGCCACCCACTTCTACTTCCCCTACCAATTCTTCCCTGTTTGTGAGCAGCAGGTCAAGAGGAGCATGGCCCCTAGTTCGTTCCTTCAGCACTTGCACCAGGAAGGTGTCCCCAACACTCTCCAAAAACTTCCTCGATTGTCTGTGCACCACTGTATTGCTCTCCCAGCAGATGTCAGGGTGATTGAAGTACCCCATGAGAACCAGGGCCTGTGATCTGGAAACTTCTGTTAGTGGTCCAAAGAAAGCCTCTTCTACCTCATCCTCCTGGTCTGGTGGTCTATAGCAGACGCCCACCTCTCATACTGGAGCTCTGAGCAATCATGCCGCTCTCTTATATACAGTGCACTCCGCCACCATTCCTCCCGTACCTGTCTGTAAGGGACTGCGAAAGACCTTGTTACGGCCTAGCCAGGGAACTTCCGTTTTCTCAAGCCGAGAGGCTCCTGTGGGACATAGATAGCTGCTTCGTTACTGTGGGATAGAGATAGTTTTTGAAGGATACAGCTGCTTTGCATGGCTCTTCACCAGATAGTAGAAAGCCCACCTTTAAGAAGCACCTAACTTATATTCATGAGCTGTTTTTGTGTAATGCTTATTAACGCTGACTGTCTGCCCCTCCGTCGGACTCCGTCCCAGGCAAAACTCCGGTATGCTGGGTTCCCCGCCTCCGTGACTGCAACGCTTGGAGTCCCCGTTGCGGGTGGGTCACTAACCTTCAATAAAGCCAATAACTCACAGTTGTGTGTAAGCCTCGTTTTTCTCAGAGTACTCCTGCTGGACCTGTGGTGCTTCGAGCACCGTGGCCCAGAACACTGTCCTTCCTGAACAGTTTATACCCATTCATGATGGTGCTCCAGTCATGTGAGTTTCCCCACCACGTCTCTGTTATTCCAATCACATCATAGTTCTTTGACTGTGCCAGGACTTCCAATTCTTCCTGCTTGTTTCCCAGGCTTCTTGCATTCGTGTACAGGCACCTAAGATAACTAGCCAATTACCCTACTTTCTCAGTATGAATCAGGAGGCCTCCCTTGTTGTACCCTCCTTCTTGTGTTTCCTTCCGGTATCCCAATTCCCCACTTACCTCAGGGCTTAAGTCTCCATCCCCTGGTGAACCTAGTTTAAAGCCTTCCTCACTAGGTTAACAAGCCTGCCTGCAAAGATGCTCTTCCCTCTCTTTGTTAGGTGGATCCCACCTCTTCCTAGCAATGCTTCTTCCTGGAACAACATCCCATGGTTGAAGAATCCAAAACCCTCTCTCCGATACCGCCTGCGTAACCATGCATTCACCTTCACAATTCGATGGTCCCTACCTGGGCCTTTTCCTTCAACAGGGAGGATTGGTGAGAACCCTACTTGCACCTCAAACTCCTGAATCCTTCTTCCTAGAGCCACATAGTCTGCAGTGACCCACTCAAGGTCATTCTTGACAGTATCATTGGTGCCCACATGGAGAAGTAGAAAGGGTAGCAATCTGAGGGCTTGATCAGTCTCGGCATACACTCTATCACATCCTGAATTCTAGCTCCAGGCATGCAGCACTTCTCGAGTTTCCCTGTCTGGATGGCAGATGGATGACTCCATCCTCCTTAGGAAGGAGTCCCCGACCACCACCACCTGGCTCCTCCTCTTGGGAGTGGTGGTCGTAGAATCCCCATCCCTAGGCAATGCATCCCAGGCCTTCCAATAGATGGGGTCTCCTTCTGATCCCTTCCCTCAGATGACTCTTCCTAACCATTCTCCACCATAGTACCTGTGCAGAGAGCCTGAAAACAGTTTCTTACCTCTATCTGCATTGGGAGTACATGGGTTCTCCTCTTTCTTCTGCTGGAGGTCACATGTTGCCAATTTTCTTCCCCACTCTGCACTGTCCTCTCTGGTTCTTCAGCATGCTGTGCCTGTAGTACCAAACGCTGACTTCTCTCCAGAAAGTCTTCATCTTCTCTGACGCAATGCAGGGTTGATACTTGGTCTCTGGTCCTTTAACCTTCTCTTCCAATATGGAGACTAGCTTGCACTTCATATAGACAAAATTGCTTCTGTCCTGTGAAAGAAAGACAAACATGGCACATCCTGTGCAGGTCACAACAGTTCATCACTCACTATCCATATTGTCTTCCTTCTAAGAGCCTCTTCAGATGCTGTATTTACTGCTCACAGAAGCCTGAAAGGCAAAAAACTCTGTGGGAACTCCCACCAGGCAAACTCCCTCTTTTTGCTTCTCCTCTGTTTGCAGCCCACTCGTTTCACAACCGGTTGCTTTTTTATAAGGCTGCTGGCTCAGAGCAGTTGCCCCAGCTCAAAGCCTTCCCTCTAATCAACCACTCAAGGCCCACCTGGAACAAAGCACTCCCAATTCACACTTTTCAAACAAACAAACAAAAAAACAAACAAACAAACAAACAAACAAAAGGTGTCTAATTGCAATGTATACCCTTAGAGACCAAACGCAGCCTATGTGGTGGCGGCATATTATCCTATGTCTCTCTTCTGCAGGGTTCTTATACCTTCCTCAGAAGCATCTGATGCTGGCCCATGTCAGAGACAGGATTCTGGACTTCATGGATCTTGGTTCTTATCCAGTCTGGCAATTCCTATGTTCCCACTGTCCCAATATATGGGAATTGCTGTCTTGAATCCTGGACA
This sequence comes from Dermochelys coriacea, assembly GCF_009764565.3. Classification (NCBI taxonomy): domain Eukaryota; kingdom Metazoa; phylum Chordata; order Testudines; family Dermochelyidae; genus Dermochelys; species Dermochelys coriacea. The sequence continues at coordinate 135,176,004 of NC_050072.1, read as the reverse complement.
AAGCAGTGATAATAGTATTAAGAATTCCCATCTTGTAAGCCATCAGGAAAATAAACACCTACTTTATTCCCCTGAAGAACTGGGATTCTAGGCTTTTCATTCATTATAGCTGGGGCTGGTAGCACCTCCTTTTATTAAAGTTGCCTGACATTTCCAATTATAGGGCCCTGTTTTTGTAGCTTTGCCAAACTGTAACTGTTCCAACTGTGGGTTGAATTTTTTCTTGCTGGGTGTCTGCCTCAGGCTGAATTGTTTGGGAAAATTTAAGCCAAAACAGTTTAGGTGTTTCTGAAAATGAGTCTAGGGAAAATAAAGTTCTTCAAAGTTAAAAAATTTCTGATGACCTTTCCTCTGGAAAGCATTCGCGCCCCCATACTTTGAAGCAGGGACTTAAAATCTGGCAGGGGGTTGGCCTTTGTGTTGAGAGGTGTGTTTAGTTCCATATGTTGACTGAGGCTGACCTTTACTGCCTCTTACTGACTTTACTAACATGAGCCATCCACACTTAGGCAAATAGTCCCTTAGAAATCAATGTATGACTAAGGACTATTGCCTTGAGTAAAGCTTGGCAGGATTGAGCCCTGATGTATGGTTAAAATATGGTTAAAATAAAATAAAATATATATATGATTTAATCAAATCATTGGTTTGATTAAATTAATTCAGAGAAGATATTTTCATTAATTTGGGAGGAGAGCTGGTTTTGTTGTCCAGGCACTGAGCTGGGACTAGGAGCTCTGATTTCAATTCCCAGCTCTGTCACTTCCTGTGGCCTGCAGGTAGGTCTCTTTGTTACTCAGAACCCCTGGATAAAATGGGCATAACAATTTTGTCTTGTCTGTTTTGACTGTCAGCTTTTCAGGGCAGGGATCATTTCTTAGCATGTAAATGTACTGTGTCTAGCACAATGAGGGGAGGCTGATCTTGGCTGGGCTCTACAGATGTTACTGGAATATAAATGACAATTTAAAATCTTTTAAATTCATACAATATTTGAGCATGAATATGCTCTGATGAAACTATGGTACAACATTTGAGAGTAGGTCTATTACAAATCAGTTGAATAGAGCTGAGCAATGTAATCATTTTAATATGGGTCCCACACACAGATTTCCACTGCAAATATAAATAAGCATGTGAAAACACAAATTTCTAACCACAAAAGGGCTTGTGTATGGGTCTGGATTTATGCAAGGACTGATTCACAGAAGAATTAAAGTTACAAAATACCTCCAAATCAAAAGTGAGGCAAAAGAACACGATGTTCATACAAATTTGGTGCCCATTAAAAGCTTACTTGTGTTGGAATCTCAGGGTAGCCTGGAAAGCTGGGCTATGTTGTTGTGGCAAGAACTTGCTGCTGCTATGAATGAAATCTATGTGTAAATAATGGAGCAAGTGAACATTGCCAAAGTAATAGGTTTCAGAATAGCAGCCGTGTTAGTCTGTATCAGCAAAAAGAACTGGATACTTGTGGCACCTTAGAGACTAACAAATTTATTTGAGCATAAGCTTTCATGGGCTACAGCCCACTTCGTTGGATGCATAGAATGGAACATATAGTAAGAAGATATTTATACATACAGAGAACATGAAAAGGTGGAAGTACTCATACCACCAGTAAGAGGCTAATTAATTAAGAGGAGCTATTATCATCAGCAGGGGGAAAAAAAACCTTTTGAAGTGGTAATTAAGATGGCCCATATTAGATAGTTGACACGAAGGTGTGAGGATACTTAACATAGGGAAATAGATTCAATTAGTGTAATGACCGAGCCATTCCCAGTCTCTGTTCAAACCCAAGTTAATGGTATCTAGTTTGCATATTAATTCAAGTTCAACAGCTTCTCGTTGGAGTCTGTTTTTGAAGCTTTTCTGTTGCAAAATTGCCACCTTTAAGTCTGTTACTGAGTGACCAGAGAGGTTGAACTGTTCTCCTACTGGTTTTTCAATGTTATGATTCCTGATGTCAGATTTGTGTCCCTTTGTTTTTTTGCGTAGAGACTGTCCGGTTTGGCCAATGTATATGGCAGAGGGGCATTGCTGGCACATGATGCCATATATCACATTGGTGGATGTGCAGGTGAACGAGCCCCTGATGGCGTGGCTAATGAGATTAGGTCCTATGATGGTGTCACTTGAATAAATATGTGGATAGAGTTGGCATCGGGCTTTGTTGCAAGGATAGGTTCCTGGGTTAATGTTTTTGTTGTATGGTGTATGGTTGCTGGTAGTATTTGGCTGGACCCATGGAAAAGAAGCCCTTGAGGAATTCCACCATGATTTCAACAATTTCCATCCCACCATCAACCTCAGCCTGGACCAGTCCACACAAGCGGTCCATTTCCTAGACACTACTGTGCTAATAAGCAATGGTCATATAAACACTACCCTATATCGGAAACCTACTGACCATTATACTCTTGGAGACAGAAATAATTTTGCCAAGGGATCCTGATCAGTGAGACATGCATGCACACACAGATACCCAAGCACATTTAGCCATGTCTACCCATGCAAACTCACTTATACAACCACATGCACTCAAATGTTTGCATACATCTTTTCACATTGTTTGCACATGTGTACACTTGCACACAAATGCACACCTATGCAAACACATTTATACATGCACACACTTCACATTTGTGCACCCACAAACACACACTCACATACTGATTCATGCCTGATGCTTTTCAAAGCACAGGAAAAGAACTGTGGAAAATGTGAATCAAGTGCAGTCACTTGACGTATAATACCTTTAAATCAATACCAGTACCAATAAAATGTAGAGGAGCAAAAGATAGCATGGAATAAGGATCAAGGCTCCATGAAAGATGGTATTAGCATGTTTCAAACTGAGTGAATGAAATCCAAGCAACAGATTTCTTTAATTCTCTCCAGGCCAGATTTGCTAACTCAGGGTAAAAGCCACAGAATAATTGAGGCCATTCTTCTCCATACAAGAGCAAGGATAGAATTTCTGGGATTTGGACAGAAGGGGTCAATATGCACTTAGGCCCATAGGTCCAGACTCTTGAAGACATTTACCTTTTATGCATCGCTATTTGAAGACATAGGGTGACCAGATGTCTGTTTTTTGACCAGAACACCTAGTTGAAAAGGGATCCTGGTGGCTCCAGTCAGCACCACTGACCGGACCATTGACTGTCTGGTTGGCAGCACCATGCAGTGGGGCTGGCAAGCTCCCTGCTAGCCTTCACACCACGTGGCTACCGGGAAGCAGCTGGCATATCCCGCCTCCGGCTCCTACGCAGAGGGACAGCCAGGTGGCTCTGCATGCTGCCCTGCCCCAAGCACCACCCCCACTGCTCCCATTGGCCGGGAACTGCAGCCAATGGGAGCTGCAGAAGCGGCGCCAGCAGATGGTGCAGTGCGCAGATCCACCTGGCTGTGCCTCCACATAGGAGCTGGAAGGGGGACATGCTGCTGCTTCTGGGAGTTGCTTGAGGTAAGCATCGCCCGGAGCCTGCACCACTAAACCCCACCCAGGCCCTAACCCCCTGCCCCAGCCCTGATCCCCCTATCACCCTCGAAACCCCTCACTCACAGCCCAGAGCACCCTCCCGCACCCCAAATTCATCATCCCCGGCCCCACCTCAGAGTCCACACCCCCAGCCGGAGCCCTCAACACCCCATACCCTACCCCTTGCTCCACTCTGGAGCCCCCTCCTACACCCTGAACAAATCATTTCTGGCCCCACCCCAGAACCCGCACCCCCTAGCCTAGAAATCATACCTCCTCCCATACCCCAACCCCGCGCCTCAGCCCGGAGCCCCCTCCCATACTCCGAACCCCTCAGTTCCATCCCCAAGCCTAGAGCTCCCTCCTGTACCTCAACCCCTTATTTCTGGTCCCACCCCAGAGCCTGCACCCCCACCTGGAGCCTTCACCCCCTTCTGCACTTCAGCCTAGTGAAAATGAGTGAGGATGGGGGAGAATGAGAAACAGACGGAGGCAGGGATGGCATGAAGGGGGGCAGGGCACGGGAGGGTCAAGGGTGTACGGTTTTGTGCAAGTAGAAATTTGGCAAAGATGCAGGTTGGGGATGTGTGGTTGATCTACTGCTTTCCTCCACACTTGGGGCTAGTACAACCAGGGATTGACTGCTGCCACTGCATGGTGTGGTGGGGAGGATGCCTCCTTCCCAAGCTCACACATATCCCACTATGCCAAGACCAGATACTGAGACTTTGGACTGGCAGCTGGAAAGAGGATTTGTCTCCCAGAGGGGATACTCAGTTTCCACAGAAGTTGGGAAGGTCCAGACTACGCTGACAGTGACAAAAAAAAATGATAAACCCCTATTAAGCCATTTTTTCCCAGAACTCTTTACAAACCCACAGGTTCCTCTCTTCTGGGGCAGGCGATCAACATGGGTTCTTGCTCTGACTTTCATCTGCCGGGGATGATGATCACTCAATAATTTGTTTGGGCAGGAGGGTGAGGATATGTAGTCACCAGTCCTGTCCCAGCACTAGGTCTACAGAGGCAGCATTCATTAGAGCAGCTGGTGACCCCTTATTTGAAGTCAACAATTTTTGACTTTGACTTATATTTACTATAAAAGTAAGAGTTAAAAGTGTATCAATGCTAACAAGGCTGAGCCTAGTTAATGTGTATGTGTGTTGAGAGGTTGATAAAGAAAACTTGAAGGGTGAGAGTGTGCAGGGAATGGGGGAGGGAGATTTTATTTGCTTTGGACTGTAATCAAATTTACATCACCTTACAGCCCCTCCTGATTGCTTTTCATAACCCCTGGAGACCCCACTGAATTAGCACACTAGATAGGGACTCTGAAGACATGGGTTCTATTCCCAGCTCGGCTACTGAGTTTGTATGTGTCTGTGGGCAAATCGCTTTGCTTCTTTGGGCCTCTGTTTCCCTTCTCCTTTGTCTGTCTTTTTTGGAAACCTCTTCAGGGTGGGGACTGTCTCTTACTCTGTGTAACTGCATAACTTAGCATAACGGGGCCTCTTGGAACTATTATAATACTAAAAAGAGTAATTCTGAAGGATAGCCAGCCATGTGAATTTGAAATGGTTTATTGTTGGTTGGTAGGATGATGTAAATCTGGGCTGGCTATTCTGTAGGGACTTTGCAGCAAGTGGAGTTATTCTGGGTTTACAGTTGGATTACTGAGAATTTATTCAATAGGATCTTCTTTGTTGGAAGGCAGCACTTGGGGGTATGTAAACCAGGTTATGTTTTGTTCCATTGGTATCATAGCCACAAATCATGATTGTATTGCCATATGAAAAGCTTTTGCCTAATAGCATGGGAATTTTGCTACAGCCATTTACATAACATGTACAGAATCACACACAATCATTGAGTGTGTGGGTTTGTCTAGATCTATTAATAGAGACAAAGCCACTTTTGTGTACTAATATTTGTTTTGTATGTAACTATACACATTTAAAATATCTGAGCATGTTTGATATGGACTCATTCTGACCAGGGGAGATGTTGCTGTGATTCTGTTTCTTGGCATTCGTCCATTTAAATGACTTGCAGTTATTCTGGACTTTTAGCTCCTAAGCATCTCAGCTGAGATGTTTTAAAAAGAGAAAGTAAAAGATTAAAAGCTGTGAGGCAGCATCTGAAAAGAATCTTCAGAGCCACTTTGTGCAGACACGTTTATTATTATTTTTTTCCATTGCAGCTATTTACAGGAGAGCCACTTTCTGTGTATCGTGCTTTCTAATTACAAATGTACATGGCTGTGACGAGTAAAGACTGTACTGTACATTGTCTGTAAGCTGTACCCTGCAGAAAGGTTTTTACATACTTAGGTTGGTTATTTTTTCCTACCTGCATTATTTCCTATGAACCCTGTACTATTCTCTCTATATATTTAGGGTGAGACTGAAGATGATATCAATGGAAAAATTCCCTCTGACTTCAAAGGGGCCAGGATTTCACCCTGTGCCTTTGGACTCAGCCTTGAGCATGTGGCAGAATATTCTACCCACATAAGGAAAAGGAGGACTTGTGGCACCTTAGAGACTAACAAATTTATTTGAGCATAAGCTTTCGTGAGCTACAGCCCACTAGCTCATGAAAGCTTATGCTCAAATAAACTTGTTAGTCTCTAAGGTGCCACAAGTACTCCTTTTCTTTTTGTGAATACAGACTAACACAGCTGCTACTCTGAAACCTGTCTCTATCCACACAGGTACTTATATTGGCCTCATTACCATAGGATCTGGGTGCCTCATTAAGGCAATCTATCCTCATAACAAGTCTGCAATGTAGTACCTAATTTTACAGATGGGCAACTGAGGCACAGATTATGTGATTTGCTGATCATGCAGGAAATCTATGTTTAGTTAGGAATTGAATTTACATCTCTTGAGTACCAGACTAATGCCCTATTCACTAGACCAACCTTCCTCCTTTGTTCCCTGCTTACTCTGTGGATGGGGAGGCGTAAGTTACTTTACCCCTTGCCGGGGTGCAACTTGCTTCCCCATCGCATCTGGCCAGCTATGATGTTTTCTCAAGGCATCCAGAAATAAGTCACCTTCTTTCCCTTCTGCCATAGCGAGAGAGAGATTTGTTGCTACTAAACTGGAGTGTCCAGTCACTCCAGTCTCTTAGACAGCCCAACAAACTCCCCAGGACTCTGCCTTTCCTTCCCGAACCCCCTGGAAGAGCATCTGATCCAGCCCTGTCACTGGGTGCCCACAGAAATACCAACTCCCTGTCTACAAAGAGAGAGCACGCTCCAGCCTGTTGGTTCAGCTGGGGATTCACATCTCCCTTTAGTATAACAGCACTGAGAGGAATTTATAATAAAACAGGAATGCGTTTATTAATAAAGAACAGAGATGTAAATGATACCAAGCATAGAGAATAGAAACAGAAAATGTTTAGGAATAAAACAGAAAAAACCCACGCATTTAATAGTCTACATGTAACCTTAGTAGGCTCCAAGCTTTGTCTGATGCACTTTTCTCACCTACAGCTACTTTTCAGCATCACCAACCCACATAGCTGGGGATCCATCATTCATGGATGCAAAGAGCAGCACTGACATCTTCACTCCCTCACTGATGGACAAGAAGATGCCCTTTTACCGCTCCTTATATTCCCCAGAGTTCATTGTCTCAAGAGTCAGGATGACCCCCTGATGTTCAGACCATGCTGTGTCCTCCAATGTGCTGGTGCCATATTGTTTCCACAACCTCCTGGTAACTGGTGTTTACCTCAGAAGCAAATGAACGGCCCATTGTCTCTGGCATCACCATGCTCAATTTACATTATAGACACAGGCAAACAGGCAAAACAACATTCCTTTGTCAAGGACAAATTTGTTTATTAAGTTTGCCCCCAAAACATACGTTAGGAACATATTTCCAGCACACATACATAACTCTTTACACGCCATCCATACATACAACATGCAATTATATTAGTGACCGGTGTGTCACCAGCTTTCATTTGACATTACACACAACGCTCTTTACAGGTAAATATTACCACAATAACGTTAGGCGTAGTGAGTTTGTCAAGTCTGATAGGAATTTACCGAAGAGAGGACCCTTGCCAGTTGGCATTGAGAGGCTCCCAGGGTCACACCAGCTCGGCAGGCAGATGCCTAGAGGAGGGTATGAGTCATGGCGCCTCCCATTTCCCACCCCTTCCTTTCCCTTCACTCACCGAGGTGGGAACACCAGTCATGAAGCTCAGAGAAGTGGTGTGTGTGTGGGGGGGGGGTCTTTGTAATTGATTTGCCTTTAAGAGACCAGGTTGTGATACACACCAGGAAGTGCAATTGGCTGGATCCTAGAGTGGTACAGGCAAAGTGATCTGGGGCCAAGCTGCAATACAGGTTGGAATCCCCCAGGTTGTGTCTGCATTAGCTCTTTCTGGGTCTGATACCAAAACAGGGACACTAGTCAGACTCCCCCACAGCTGAGACTTGGTGAAAGCAGTCCAGGGGATGATGGGATCTTCAGAATCTACCCCTTCCTTCATACAGATCTAAAAAGTAACCAGAATGATAGGCTTCTATTGGGGAACATTGTTTTGATTCTGGCTGTTTTGTCATCATTATTCAGCATGGCAATGGTTGTTTATTATTTGCAACTGCATTTACATTTGTAGCAACACTGTTTAGATCACAGCAAAATATTTGTTAGCAGGAATGATGCCGCAGCCTTGTTTAGCATGGTCTTCTGGGCAGTGTTTATATTAGTATTGATAATATTTTTTCTAGAGACATAGCAGCAGTGTTTATCACAACAGCAATAGTGTTTATCTGACCAGGATTGTGCTGAAACAAGTTTAATTGTATTAGTATAAAACATATCAATGCTGGGGCTGATGTCATGTGTTTAGCATCAATATGAAGGTTGCTAAGTATTGTGCTTTCAGATGGAATTAAAGAAGCACTCGGACAATGGAACATATGGAACACATTATGGTTTTTATGTTCCGGAGGATTAGTACATTTGCTAAGATTCTTTATGTGCTTTAGCATGTGCAGCAATACTATGTATTAAGAGCATTTTTTTCCTACTTAAACCTGAACCCAAATGTTTAGGGATTCTTTAGAAGCTTGACAGCTGGTTGTAGACTGCAAATATTATTCCAGATGTGCTTCTTAATGGGTTATAAAAGTAGCACACTGTGTATAGCAGGGTCTTACAAGTGATAGACTGTATATAAGGTGGTGCCAAATCCCCTATGTACTGCAGCCATCAGTCTATATTAGAGCTAGCGGAGTAATAACTGTGGTGAGGATCTGGATTTTATCTCTGCTTGATAGGGATGCCCTGATTAGCTAGTCATCTGAGCTGGAGCGTGATGAGGTCATGAAAGCAAATTCCATAGTCTCAATATATGGCATGTAACTGTACATAAGATATGTTGTTTTCCACGGCGCTTCAACCCTTCAAGTTGACTCACTTTAAAAACAAAATCCCTCAGTGAAACAAGCAGAGCTATTTGCCCACTCCAACTATATTAACGCTTTCGGGCTGGAATTTTCAAAGGCACATAAAGGAATGCGGTGCTCAACTCCAAATTATTTTCAATAGGATTTGGGCATCTGACTCCTTTTGAGCCCATTTGTAAAATCTCACACTCATTTCCTAGCAGGTTTTGCCCCACCCAAGTCTGATCTTCTCCAGTTTTTACTGAGATTTTTCCAACTGCAATTAAATCACAATACACCATTGCCAAGCAATAGCAGTTGTTATACGTCAAACCCATGCAGCAAAGTTTGCCTACACTGCTGATAATCTCCCTAACACAGTCAATTCAATTCCATCCTGAAGGCCTTTCCAGTGTAACCATTGAATGACCACAGAATCAGATTTGGCAAAGGGGAAGGAACCGGAATAAAGAATAGCCATATTTCCTTTTTAATATTCCTTGTGCTTCCTTGGGCCAGGTTCTGATCCACTTACTCACTGAGTAGAACCTTACTCCACAAATAGTCCCAATGGGTCCCAGTGAAGTACGATTCTGCTGAACATGAGTCAGGGTAGCAGAACCTTGCCCATAGTGCACAGAGGTTGATAGGCCCTGGTGCTAATGAGCTCCCCTGTGCTAGGTGTCTTGTGTTTTGGGGATTAAGAGAATGGAGTGGACAAATATATGGTTATGGGAGAAGGTTTTCAATAATGCAATTAATAGTAAGGCCCAGAGCCTTCCATTGAAGTCAATGGAAATTAGGAGCCGATCTTTGTGGATCTGGGCCTAAAAGCCTAACTCTCATTGACTTTCAATGGGATTTGGGCATCTAAATAGTATTTGTGCCTTTGAAAATCTCTCCCTCATAAAGCATTTTCAGAAATGGGACCGATTCCACCACTGCCTCACATTTTGTGTCATCATTTACACCTGTGCATGTCTGACATATTGCACAGGTGTAAGGGGATGATCTTGCACCACTACAGACTATGAGTGTTTTGCCATTAACTTCAATGGGAGCCAGACTGGCCCCTAAAATAAGTCCAGAAAGTGCAGGGATACAATGTAAGGGAAGAGTCTTGCTACATCACTGAAAATCCAGCTAAGATCTCCTACACTGACTATCATCTGAATGGAACTGATGGTAGGAGAGCTAGGTCAAGCTACCAAAGGAAGCAATGGATTCTCCTCCTTTTGAAGTCTTCAGATCAAATGTGGATGCCTTTCTAGAAGATATGCTTTAGCCAAACACAATGTATGCCTTAGTCAAGCACGACTACACTTTTGGGCTTATTGAGGGTGCGGGAGGGAATTGACTGAAATTCTCTGGCCTGTGCTATGCAGAAAGTCAGGCTAGATGGTCTAATGGTTCATTCTGGCCTTAATCTCTATGAATCTGGAAGTACCCCAGCAGGACACTTCACAGGACTCTCCCTGCTGGGATCAGTGGCTTAAACTTTCAGCTATGTGAGTTCTTATAAAGTCTGCCTGCAGGCCCAAGAGTGGGAATGAGGCGAAGTCAGTGTCTTTGGAGAACTACCTGGAGATGATCGCATAGATCAGGTAGAGCAGAGTAAATATTAGTATTTCCCTCAAAATAGCTAAATCCTGACTTCTCAACAGTCCTTTTTCTAGAGACAATGGCTACAATAGGGAAAGAGTGATTTAGAGAGAAGCTTGTTTTCTTTTCACCCATGGAAAACTTGAAGAATTGCAGCCTGTTCTAGTTATCACCCACACTGGAATTTCTCCAGGGTACTGGGATTAATAGAAAGTGCCATGGGAGCTTCAACAATGAGAAGCTGAGCAGGGTCCCAGTCCCGGCTCTTGGTTCATAACCAATGCAGAGGAATGAATATCATTTAATGAACAAGCACCACCACTTCCTTTATTTTCTACAGGTTTTCCCGTCCAAACATGGACCCAAGATCTGAGAGGGCACATAGTACATAGTAAGCTGAAAACTAGGAACCTTTTTTGTTTTCAAATGATTGGCAATGAATTGTGTATTTAAGCCAAAAATGTAGGAAGATCCTATGTGGGTCTGAAAAGCATCTGTGTTCAAAATTACATGTGCTTTGGCTCTGCTTCTTATTTTTCCCCTCTTATCAGCAATGTAATCAAGAAGAAATTCTTGGAAGACTCTCTTTGCCTGATCCATCCATTTAAGACAGAACTCAACAGCCATACTTGTACTTAATCAAGGTTTAGCAGGGATTTGGCATCCTCCAAAACTTGGCAATATCTCAGAAAGCATTTACCTGGAGTCAAGATTCTTAAACAATTCAGTCTCTAAATTGTATTCAGCTCTTTGTGGGATTACTATTTGTTAAATATTGTATCTTAAATATATTCAGGATTTCAAGAACAGACATTATAGTAAGTGTGAACATTTCAGAGGCCCTAGGGTCTTTTGGTACGGGAAGGCAAATGGGAATCAAGTTTTGAGAGTTCTGTTCCCAGGCTTGTCACTGACTTGCTCTGTGATGTTGCACAAGTTACTTACGCCAAAATTTTCAAATTATAGTGCCTAAAATTTGGCTTCTAAATTCATAAATCCATATTTCAGCATCTAATTATGCTGAAGCATGCATCTGATTTAAGAGTTTCTGAGTGTACCAAAATCTCAGGAGTTGGTATTGCAAGATTTTAGCCAGAAATAGCAAAAATCTTGCAAGTTTGAATGTGCTCAGGAGATATCCACCATCTGGAGCCAAAATCATATAGGATCATGGCCCATCTTGCAAAATTTCACGCCGAGAGAAATCAAAATTGGAAAATGCTCCCCTTCCATTCTATCTATTTTAGAGTTTTATACTGCTGTACATCACCATAGTAACTGAGTACCTTCCACATAACATCAATAGCAATAGTGAAGTCCTTAGTTGCCTTGCTGGAGTCTCCAGCACATCTCACTTTATAGGGAGAGATCTCTGCTTGTGGTAGGGTTTTTTTTGGGAGGGGGGCAGGGTTGGGGAGCACTGTGGAGGGTTTGAGAATAAAAGAAAGGGGTGTTCATAGTGTGAGTGTCACGATGGAAAGGCTTTCTCAAAGGGGAAGGGATTGCAATGTTTTCTCACGGTATTCATACTCTGGATTTGCCTGATCTCCTTTGGAAGATTGTTCCATAGCCAGCTCTCCTGGACAGAGAATGCTTTGTCCCCAAGCTTTGTCACATGCTGCTTCTTCTGGTGTGTGATCTGCATTATCCCAGAAGAGCACAGCTGTTGGTTCATAGACTGAAAGTCAGTCTTTGACATAGCTAGAGCTTGATCTATTAACTGTTTTAAAATTGGGATTGAGGCCTTAAACTAGTATTGGAAGATGACTGGGAGCCAGTGGAAGACTTGGAGATTCAAATCCAAATCACCCCAACATTCAAATGAGTTCAGATTTGAAGTTCTGCTTTGGCCTGTCTCTGTTATTTGTATCATTTTCAAATAAAATTGGAGAAATCTCCAAAAAGGCAGCAAATCTGAAGAATATTGATCGCTGTTACTGCTCTGATAAAAGATCATTAACTTGGAAACCTAAACCCAATGGGGAGTACATCTTACATTGTCCTACAGTCTGTGCAGAAGTCTCAGCATGGGCACTATATCCCTGTCCTTCTCTTTCCCTTCCAATCCCCTATTGACCATAGAATGGAGAGTTATATAAAAGCCGCAAAATTCCAAGCTATATGTAGCATAGAGCGGCTGTTTGTCCCAAAATACCACCGAGCTGACTACAGCAAACACAAATTACAAGCTTTACCTAATCACAGATATGCTACCAAGTCATTTCTGGTTTCCAAAAATGACAGTGAGTGGGGAGCACTCCTGCAGTTGCTTGCATTTGGTTCAATTTCTGCCTGACCTGCCTGCATCCTTCTCTAAGAGCCTTTGGTTTCAGAATTATCCCAAATAAAAGGGGTGGAGGGAAGAAAGGGGTAGAAGAAAAAAAACTGGTTTACAATACTCAATAGATCATCCTTGATTTTGCCTTTACTATTTAGTAACATCCAATGTCCTGTCAAGCTAAACAGTTATCACTACTCTATCTGTCTATTCTATAAACATACAGAAAAATTACTCCTGAGATCTAAGAAGGGAAAAAAATACTCAGCAGGTGTTATTTTCTCTCATGTCTTTTCTGTTCTCCTTTGCTAGATTCCTTTTTTTACACATAATATGTTTCCTCCCATTAACTAGAAATAAGATTGAGAGAAGGATGAGATATTTATTCACTTCTTGTCACTTGTAACTTTCTGGATAATAGCTTTTGGCTGAAGATCCCATGTGTTAAGTTGCTATCCTCAGAAATATACTAGTGTGCCAAAGAAAAACCAGAAAAGGGACAGTACTAACAACATAAGTGCATTGTTTTGCCAGTTTTGGATGCCCTAAAGATGCCATCAAAACAATCTCTGTAGCTTAGCAGGCTTAAAAAGCCTTTGAAGAGACATAGAAATATAATATTCCAACGATCCCCCCCAAAATTGACCAATGCAACACTCACAGTACATCTTAGATTTGTACATACAGACCTTTCTACAGCCAAGAATCTGTACATTTCTGCAGTATGAAAACAGGCTTTCCATGGCGAAGGAGAGAGACTTTGAAACTTGATAGCCCTTGTGATGAAGAATCAGACTAGGGGGAGCAAAGGGACTTCTATCCTAGAGATGAGTCATCTAGCTTGGATAGGCTGCTGGCATGACATTTCCATCCTAAATGAAATCAGGAAGTACAGCAGTTCTTGTGGGTTTGATCTCCTAGCTGATTCCAGATGGAAGAAACTCAAACTAGCATCCAAACATATGGATTATTATCAAGGGCCAATTCTTGATGTTCATGCCTCCCTCCCCACTCCCACTCATCTTGCACCACAGGCAAAACTCCCAAAGAAGTTAACAAGAGTGTTGCCTAGGCGAGGGTTGAGTAAAAACTTACTAAAGAATTCAGGATTTGGTTTCTGAATTTTTGGATTGATCATGGGGCTAAATCTCAAGATCTGGCACAACATTTTCGAAAGCACTTAACTGACTTAGAAGCCTAGGCCCCATTTTCAAAAGTGACTTAGGTACTTGGGCTCCGAAGGCAAGCCAATGGGACATAGACTCTTACATGTGTAAATCAATTTTGAAAATGGGACTTTACTGTCTAAAGCACTTAAGCTTAATTTCAATGGAAGTTAGATGTTGAAATCCCGTTGAGATTGTAGGCCTTAGGCCTTGCAGAGTTGAGCAGAGGAACAACTAAATACCTCTGTAAATTTGGACCTTGGGAGTCTACATCACATTGATTTTTGATGAGATTAGGCTCCTAAGTGACTTTCACTTTTGAAAATGAGACTTAGACACCTGAAGCTTCTGAAAATGCCTGTCGCTAGTGAGTCCAAAACTTTTTCTGTGCTGACATTTGAATCTAGTTCCTATAAACCTCCAGGGGCATCATAGTCCAAGTCAGCACCTCCACTCGGTATGTTTCAGTAAAGGATGAAGCCTCCCTGTCAGGGTGAAGTTGATGAACAAGATCCCAGCCTGACACCGCTCGGTCCCCATAGCAGGCTGTTTGTTTGTGCACCCTGGATTGCATAATGCTAAAAAGCCAACAGACAGTGAAGGAAAACATTTCTGTGGCTGAGCTGTGGCTACTGCTCTGAAAATACACTAAGCTACTCTCTGCCACAGGTCTGGGAAAGAGCCAAGATTCAGCTTGTTTCAGGTTCAGAACTCTACTTGATGCGTTTTCACTTGTCACACTCATGTGGCCACTCCCCTCCTGGGAAACTCGGTACGATGAGAATATGTCAAGAACAATAAACCTCCAAACTGCCCTGATTAGCGCCTCCATTGTCAAAGGGCTGTTGCACTGAGCCAGGCAAAATTGATCTGACAGGAGCTGGAAATGAGTCTGCTCTGCCAGGGCTGCTGCTGGTTTCACTCCTCAATGTACTGCAGGTATTGGCTAAGAAGCTGCACTTCCCTGACCTATTGCTAATGGACTCTCTGGGAGGCTGCATGATCCAGTGGATGGGAATGGAAGTCAGGCCTCTAATCCCTTGCCATGCGACGTGGGGCAAATTGCTTCACGTCTTTGTGCCTCCGTTTCTACAACAGCAAAACGAGGTGACTGTTACTTACACACCTCTGTAAAGCACTTGTGGCATGTTCTGCAGCAGTGCTGCCTTTTATTACTATTTTTACAAGAGTGACTGTTACGATCCTATTATACCAGCAAAGGACTTTCAAAGTTAAGCCACGTACTCAGCTCCGAGCCACAGCTGTGTCTGTGTACTGGGGGCTATGAGAACCTTCATAATGCCTTACTTCCTGCTTGTAACGCGCTTAGCACCCCTGGGCACTGGCATCAGGGTGTGTGGTGGGTTTGGTTTTTTTTTAAAATATGGAACGCTTCATGAATTTGAGTATCATCCTTGCGCAGGGGTTGCTAGGTACTATGTTTGAGATTTTGAACATTTTCAAGGGGATTTAGACATATCTTGTATGATGTGCCTAAATCCCCTAGATAGCTTGGAAAATATGCCTAAAAGCCCCCACTGATGTTAGTGTCCCATTGCACTAAGCATTTTACAAGGAGACGGTAAGAAAGAGTACCTGCCCCAGGTGCTTACAATGTAGACAAAGAGATGCATGATACAAGCATAAAATGGTAAACTGAGGCACAAAGCAATTAAGTGAGTTGCCCAATGTCACACATGGAGGCTGTGGCAGAGCCAGGAATTGAACATTGGTCTCAGGGGTTCCACTCCAGGATATTAACTAGAAGACTGTCCTTCCCACAGCAAATGGTTTTCACCTACCACCTATCTTACAAACCACACATTCCTATACCCTGTGGGCATCAATAAAGGGGAAGATACGATTCCAATCTTCTTTGCCTTTGCAGGTATAAGTGAGGCCATTCACAAAGCACCTTGATGGCAAAGCTTCTGCTCTCACCAAATTTGATCTGGGAAGCTGGCTCTCAATAGAGGGACTGGAGGTCTATTTATTAAGCATTCTATATAAGTTCTGAGCTCCCAGAAGTGTGTAGGGCACTCCACAGAGAGTTTGAGATATTTATGCTAAACCTAAGGGCATAGTGATGTTCACCTTTCACTAGAGGGGACTAAAAGTCATTGCCTTTTGAGGGCTGCTAAGAGCAGGATGGCCACAACACAAGAGGCACTTATTGGCAGTCTTAGCCCAGAGGTTAAGGATTGAATAATAATGGGGATTATGGTCCCTGTGGGTCAGAGTGGAGGCACATTGAGGTCTAGGCCAATGCAGAGAAGCTTGCACTGCCACTGCTCATATTGCTGAATATCAGAGACTGAAGACTCTGGGTCTGGTTTTCAGCAATTTCTGTTGACATCAGCTGGTGACGTGGCTGCAGCAACTCTGGAAATCAGGTCCTCAGTCTCCAGTGTCTTAGGCCAATTTCATGAGCACTGATGTTGAAGTAAAATGAATAATTAAGGGTAGCTATGGGGTAAATCAGTCAAGTCACAGGTGCTATTCTACTGTTGTACCAGCTGAAGATCTGGTTCATAATTCTCAATAATTATTTCCAAAAAGAGAAAGTAGGGAAAGAGGAAGCAACTCACAAAAATGGCATGATATAACATATTGGCAAGATTGCCTCTGAATGGAAGGATTGGTAAACTTTTCTTTAAGGCATTAGGCTAGTCACTCAGTGAACAACTGAGTGAGCAGAACCAAACGGTAAATCAAGCTGAGGGTAACAAACAGTTTTTTAATTGTTCTTGTAACTCCCATCTCTCTAATTTCCTTCTGTATTAGATAATGTGTTGTCTAATTTAAAATACTATTATAAATTGGATTCCCCACACTCCACAGGCCAACAATTCCAAGAGATTTCTCGTTTTAGTCACCTGCAGGTTTTCGCTGCTCAAATTGAAATCCACTGGATCGTGCTTTTCAGAAAGTGCTGAGTACCCCAAATTCCAGCTGAAGTTAATGGGAGCTGTGGATGGTCAGCACCACTAAAAATAACAGGAACTAATACATCTGTTGTTGGGCACCCAGAAATGGAAGCACCCAGAATTAGACACCATTTTGGAAAATTTAGCTGAAAAGATATTGGGTACAAATTGTAAACATGCCTAGAGTAAGAGTCTAAGTCGCATTGATAGTCCATCGCCCATGTGCTTCTGAAAAGTTTACCTATTAGCTCGTTTGGATGCATCAATACTTTCCTCTCTCATACACCACAGATGTGTCTTCTGCTGTTTTTTGTCCACATCTTGGTAGCAAAGTAGATGTTGATAGAGAGTGAACTATTAGGTTATGTAAATTGAACTCTCTTAATACTCACAATCCTTTAGAATTACTTCTACCTATGTAACAACATGATAGAGAGCCTAAGTAGATGTAACTTACAGGGGACCTGCTCCCATGAAGTTATTGAGAGTCTTACCATCAACTTTTAGTGGAGTTGGATTGGGCCCTTGGTGAGGAGCTTCAAGGAGTTTCATCTCCTTCCCTCTCACACACACACTGAGCCTGATTCTGCCATCCTTATGTACATTGAGTAATACTGTGCTCTGCAATTCATCCAATTCAAATCAGGGGAGCTGCTCACAGAGTAAGGTACTACTCAAACTGTGCCAGGATTTCAGAATCTGGCCCTTGACTAGTTTCATGTTTATGTGTAAAAGGTTGGGCAGAGCCCTAATGAAACCCTTCCTTGTGCTTCACTCTTTGACAGAAATAGAGGAGCAATGTTAATGCTGTTTAGTTTATTTAGGCATATATTTACAGAGTGTGACAGAACTGATATAATGATGATAATCAGACCTGACACAGCCTGAGCAGAAAATGTGCAGGAAAGGAGTGGCCTTAGCCGAGCCTTGACTCAAGTTTATCCACAGTCAGGGAAATCGTAACAGAAGGCTCCCTTCTGTCTTACAAACAAGAGGGCTCATTTACAAATGAGTAAGAAGCTCCTTAGTAAAGCAAAGCCACCGAAGCTAAGGCAGGAGATCTTTGTTCATGTGCATATGTCAGAATTATGTTGCAATCCTTTCCAAAAAAGTGGGAAAAAAAATAAAAAATCATGTTATTTAATAAAAATAAGAGTAATTTTTTTCACAATAGACTTTTTTTTAAAAAACACAGCTTTTTGCCTGGCTGCTTAGTTGCTGAACTTGCTGTCAGTTAGCCTAAGGGATCATTGCCGCTTTCCAATGACTACAAGGAGAGTGCTCATGGCAGTGGTGAGCAATGTACTCTGTAGTTATTGTTTGCAGGATTAGACTGTGAGAGGTCTAGTCCAACTCTCATTAAAATCAGTAGCAGAGATTTTCAAAAAAAGGAGCTGAAAAGTTAGGCTCCTAGATATATTTGTTAGTTGCTTGCCTGATTTTCAGAAACATTCAGCGCCCAACAGTTCCCATTGACCTCATGGATATACTTTTTTTTAAAAAACAAATAAGCATTCATTTCTAGGGTTTGCAGTATTATCAAGCCTAGAAGTTCAAAAATCATGATCCAGGCCCCCAAAATCATGAGATTGGCCTAAAAGTAATGAGATTTTTTTTAAAAATGAAATTGTTGACTTTTTTATTGGCTTTCTAATTTTCGAGACATTTCCTTTTCTCTGCCACCATGGGGGCTCAACACCGCCCGTCCCCTCGCTTTTTTAATTTTCTTTTTCTTTTTTTTTTTAATGAAAGTGGGGATTCTCATGCAATTGGTTAATCCCAGAAGCAGGGGTTTTCAGAAAAACACCAAATATCAGAAGACTTGTGATGAAATCAGGAAAGTTGGCTACATAGTGTTTGCACAGCCAGTGTCTTGCTGCTAGAATCTGTGGGTGAAATTGACTAGAAAAGAAGTATATGCAAAAGTAAATGTCACTAGTCTTTTTAATTATAATTCTTTCATATTACACAAACAGTAAATACGGTGACATTAATGGAAAAGACTCTTGACCAAAACGAGAATAAAATTAGGTCAACAGTAGAACAAAACTTCCCCCAGATTTGTGAATACGTTTGGTGTATGTTGGGTCCATCAGGTGTATCTTATACTGTAATCTAAGGCGTGATTGCAGCATGGGTAGATATACCTGCACTGGGGTCTGTTTGGAGGATGCGATATAACAGCTAAAGCTCAGATTCTGCCCTTCAACTCTATTGATTTCAGTGGGGGCGTGGGGTTTCACATGGCTATAAATGAGGGCAGCATTTAGCCCTAATTATGATAAAAACAGAAATTGTACACATAAACAGTTGACCAAGCCTCAGGTTCTACTAGTGAATTTGCCCCTAAATCAGAAAACTGTATGCTTATGAACACTAAATAAACAGATCAAATGTTTCAAAAAATACCTTTTTAAGTTAATAGCAAAAAATACTATTGGTCAGATCCTAAGGTAAGTATAAATCAGTGAAATTCCATTGATTTCATTGAATCAATGGCATTTTACACCAGCTGAAAATCTGGTCATATATCTAATATTCTATGTAATAACTGCTCAATTGCACCTTGATTTATCGCATTTTTAAAACCATCTACATTCATATTCATGACATTTTACAATGTTTACAATGGTACCTGGTGGCTATAGGAGCTCAGTACAGATTGTTGATATGCTAGTGAAAGAATTACAACAAATGCGTCCAACTGTCAAACGAAATGTGCGACAATCTTTAAACTGTTGGGGGGGGAGCAAAATATGAGTCTATATTTGAATCTGGAATGCTCCCAAATGGCAGCCAAATGCTTTTGCACTAGGCTACAGGTGTATCTTGCAAGAATAGGGATATGATCCTGTATTTGTTCTGCAGTTTATTCCTTATAGGCTTAAGGTTGGATTTTCATAAGTGCTCAATGTTGGCTGAACTCTAGAAGTCAGTGGGCACCTTGCCATTGACATCAGTGAACGTGGAGGTAGGCCAATGTTCAGCACTTTTGAAAATCCCACCCTTAGGGGTTTTTTAAAATTTTATTTTTAAATAGTTTTAGAAATATTGCTTAGCTTAATTTCAAATAAAAGACCATGGCCCAAATCATGTCCCTTTCTGCCTCTTTAGCTGCAAAGGGGCTGAGCAATGAATCTGGTGAAGAGCTCTTGTAGAGGAGTCAGTAGTCCCCTGTCTATCATGGAGCTATGTGCCAACTCTCTTGGTTTTATTTCATGCCTTGCACTATCCAGTTCCTGAGTCATGGGATTAGGAGAGACTCTCTGCTTTCTTTTTTTTTTTTTAAAGGAAGTTTCTGGCCCTTGTAGTTGTGAAGAAAAGCTTGAAAATGCTAAGTAAACTCAGAAAGCGGAAGAGAAATAAAAAGATGTCAACTTCATTTATTTATTTATTTAAATCTCATTATTGTCGGGTGGTCCTGACTAACCATTTTGGAACATTTGGTGTGGGCAATACTGGCTATAGCTTCCTGGATAAAGGAAGAGTGTTTGATAGGAAAGTGAATAATTAGAGATGACCAGAAAATGAAACTTCTGCCCTGCAGGAAGTCCTGACATTTTGAAATTTGTTTTAGTTGTGAAGTGGAACAAAGAGCCAAAATTTCAAAATGTACCACAGAATGGAAATTTTAAAAAAAATGTAGTTCATAAACATCCAAACATTTCATTTGGACAATGTCAAATCAATCCATTTTGATAAGGTTTAATCATTTTTTTCAATGAGATAAAAATGTTTCATTTGGGGGTCTAAACATGAAATATTACATATATAATATTAAATATAATATATAAATATAATTTAAAAGTCAACAAAAAATGAAATGATAGTCAACAAAATGTTATTTAAAAATGTTTCAAAAGAAACAAAAGAAAACAAACAATGAATTTCAACATTTTTCTGTCAAAAATTTCATTGAAATCAATGCATTCCGCTGAAACATTTCCATTTGGATGAATCTGTGTTTTCCAATAGAAAAATGTCAGCCACTTAGAACATCAGGGTTAGAAGGGACTCAGGAGGTCATCTAGTCCAACCCCCTGCTCAAAGCAGGGCCAATCCCCATTTTTTGCCCCAGTTCCCTAAACGGCCCCCTCAAGAGTTGAGCTCACAACCCTGGGTCTAGCAGGCCAATGCTCAAACCACTGAGCCGTCCCTCCCCTCCTCTGAATAAGCCTAGTAATGGTTCAGACATAATTGATTATTTTTAGGTGCATGTATTAGACCAGTGCACCTGTGCTCTAGTTGCATAGACAACTCTTTTTCTCTGTTTTAAACCCATACAAATGCAAATGGACCCACATTACATGTAAGCGCTCCTCGTGCACCAAAACTGAAACCCTAAGCCCCCAATCCAAAAAAGCCAGGGAAAATAGACAGGCCTGGCAACAACTAATCTGAGTTCTGTGGGAGTGAGCATCTTTTGTTGACAGATTTCAGAGTAGCAGCCGTGTTAGTCTGTATCCGCAAAAAGAAAAGGAGGACTTGTGGCACCCTAGAGACTAACAAATTTCTTTGAGCATAAGCTTTCATGAGCTACAGCGCTCACGAAAGCTTATGCTGAAATAAAGTTGTTAGTCTCTAAGGTGCCACAAGTACTCGTGTTCTTTTGTTGAGAATACCCTAAATACACTCCTTCTCATTTAAACCTCAGGTTGTTAGCGTGAGTGCTTCGCTTTATCTCAACTGCTTCAGTTACGCATAAGGGGCTCAATCCTGAGCCCTTGATAGGGCAGCGCAAAGCGGACAGAAAGCTGCCCCAAAGAGGAATCCCTCCCACTCTGTCACAGAGGACTTTTCAGGTGATACAAGGCCAGCATAGCAGGTTCCACACCAGCCTCATCATGGTTAGTTAGTGGCAAGGGGGATTCCATGGCTCTGGGGGACAGGGGGCAGAGTCCATGATGCCGTTCCAGATCCTTGACCTATGCAGCTGCTGTGTGCAGACGACACAACTTAGAACAGTCTGGAGGCCTTCCCAGAAACTCTCGGCATCGTGCAGGACTGAGCCCCTAAAGAGCAATAAAACATCTGTGCTAGCTGTTAAGCTCCTATCCCCATTGGCCTGCCCTGCATCCAGTGGAAGATGGAGCCAGTGAGAGTAGTAAGCAAAGCTGACACCGTAAAGGAGCCATTTTACAGCATCAGTTAGTGACTTGATTTTCCGCCTGCATACATGGATGCCTGAGAATCACAAATAAAACCCAATGAAGCTTCAAAAGGATATGTGTGGGGGAGGAGGGAGGAGGAAGGGGGTCATTATTTTTGTAGCAAAATTGAAGGATTTTGCAAATATTTTGGCGGGGCAACATTTCAGTCCATGTTACTGACTTCTGCAAATTAGCCATACGGTTTTTACCCCAGATTTTAAAGTTCATCAAAGTTTCCAAACAGTAAAGATCCATTTTGAACCAGACTAAGTCAGTTTGTGCGTATCACAAATTTATAACAAAGTCACCTCTTCAAAAACATCTCCACACCCACCACTCACCTCCCACCTTTGCTTTGCTGTGAACCGGGCCCAATGCCAAAAAACATTGTCTTCGCTTTAACGGAGAAACCTTTGCACACAGCTCTAGTTACACGCAGGCAGTTCCCTGGGGCTGTGAGCAGGACTGGAGCTGTGTTGGAGCCCGCCAGGTCTGAGCCCATGCCATTGAGAAATTAAGCTTGTTAGCTCCCATAATGGGAAATCAGATTAAAATGAAAGTGTCTCCCACTAGCTGGTTTCCAGCACTAGATGACTTGTCCCCTTCCCAGAAGAAGTTTTTAACACTTCATTGAAAAACAGGCCTGGTGATTTTTCTCCTCCAACTGGTGGTTCAATAGGTACTAAATTCTTGGTGTAAGCAGGGAATAGTTCTGCTGTTGTGGGGAACTTTCCTGGCTTCTGCCCTACCCCGGTGAAGTGGGCTAGTGAAAGAATCCGAGTCCTCGCTCCCACTTCCTTTACCCAGTGGCCTCCCTGCCCTTGAGGACTCCCCTTCCCCTCTCCTGTCTGGCAGAGCCCTCGTAACCCCAACAAGGCTGGGCCCAGGATTCCTGGGGGGCTCGACCCCCAACCCTGCTGTGGTCACCTAGGACAGGGGCTAGGGTGTCCCCACTCCGAGTTACTCTCTCTGCACTGGGCACTTCTCTCACCCACTGATCATTACATACAATTTAAAGCAAATGCAAGTTATTTAATCAACAATTAATTTTAAAAAGACTAAGGAAAAATGGGAAAGGTTAAAGGAAACACATCACCCCGCTCTGTGGCAGGGAACCTCACAGACAGTGTCTCTGGAACGTCAGGGCCGTTCACAGTCTGTTCATTGTAAGTCCCCGGCCTCCTTCTCCGGCCCTGGCTGGGCTGCAGGGATGCTGCGGTTTGGACACTTGCTCTAGTGGTGGCCGCATGCTCTCAGGCTCTCAGTGGTAGGACCCTTCTTCCCAGTGTCACCCCCACCCTGTCGGGGTTACGATCCAAGCCTGGCCTGCAGAGCCTCTTGGCTGAAGCGTCTCCCTGTGCTGGGCCCGCTGCTCAGGGTCCCCCTCGCTCTCCCCAGCTGCTCACCACACCCAGCTCCAGACTGCTCCAGCCCCAGCTGCACCACTCGGTCTCTGCACTGCTGCTGCTGCTCAGCCTCCAGCTCCCTGGGCTGCTTCTCTGGCCCCTCTGCCTCTGGTTGCTGCAGCTCTGCTCCCAGGACAGGTCTGCTCTGCAGGCTGCTTCTGTGACTCTGTTCCCAGCATTGACCTGCTTCCTGGGCTGCTTCTCTGGCCCCTCTGGCTCTGGTTGCTGCAGCTCTGCTCCCAGGGCAAGTCTGCTCTCTCTGGGTTGTGCCTCTGGCTTTGGGGCTTCAGTTCTGCTCCCAGGATAGGGTCTGCTCTCTCTGGATCTGGCCTGGCTCTGCTCCCCAGCTCAGCTTGCACCCCTGCTTTCTCCTTAGCTGGGACCCACTCTGTCTGACCCAGGCAAGTCCAGCTCACACGGAAGAGGGGACCTCCCTGGCCTCCTGACTCCCTGATTAGCCTGCCTGCCCTGTCATTCAGGCTGACCTGAAGCATTGGCCTCTCCCCATTGTTCCTGGGGACGGTCAGCCTCAGGGTGTTGATTCCCCATCGACCCCCCCTTTTAGTACTGGGAGCTAGCAACTAAAACACCCCCACTGAATGTTAGTAAGCGGGCAACAGTCCCCTTACACTGGCATTTTTAATTTCAGGAATTCTCTGCTAGCTTTTCCTGCTTTTCCCACGTCCATCGGCCAGCCCTCCCTGAAAAGCCCTGCGGCATGATGGCCTTTCCTCTGGGAAGGATGAGTGCTAGGGGGACCTTTGCTGTCATGAAGTGGGCTGGAAGCACTCTCCCCACACTCAAACCCATCACACGAAATCACTTAGGTCCTGATCCACCAAAAACGTAAATACATGCTTAACTGTATTCATTCAATGTGTCTCATTGACTTCAATGGGGCTACTCATGTTTAAAATTAATAAGCCGTTGCTGGATTAGGACCATAGAGGAGTCAGCCACAGAGTCGCTAGAGAGTAACACAAGTGAGGTTCTCTTCCTGTCTGTCCGCTTGGCATCCTATTATCCTGCCTCCCCACAGAATTCTCACTTCCTACCCAGGGTATGTGAGCAAAGTCTAGGGCTCAGATTCCCCTCTCAGCAGTGCATTGTGCTGCCACCAACTGTCCCCATTTCCACTGCAAAGGTCTTCCTCCCTGGCGAGCATCTCCAACAACCAGATTTACACCATTGCATTGCAAACCACTTTTCCCTGGACCTTTGTTACTGCTTTAATTAGCAATCAGGAATGTTTCTTCCTTTAATTCAGATTTGTTCAGTGCATCTGAGGAAGCTCCAGAGCCTGTGAATCTCAGTCCAAGAGGAGCAGCTATGTGATAGCTTCTTTGTGATTTTCTCTTTGCTGTGATTAGGAGACTGAGGTTAAGGTTTAATACAGACTAATCAGATCCTGATCACTACCCTCAATGGGAAATCTCAGGATGGAAATGTCCTATGCAGGTATTTACTCTCATGCTGTTGGGAGTGACTCAAGACCATGTGTGCCAACCTCAGGGCAGACCCTGCCCCCAAACTGGGGATGTGGTCTATCATTAGATTTCACTAAGCCAGTGACAAATGTGAACTGGATCACTAGAACAGTTTTACCCTAGAGTCACAGACAGTCCCCTTAACCTCTCCTGTCTATGTTGCTACCCAGGCAAGCGCAACTTTGTGGTAAGTGGTCACGAACACCAAAAATCACAACATATTGAGGTTGCTTCCTGTCCCAAGAGATCAGTCACTTACCCCAGATCAGTTGGAACCCTAGATTTTATACCAAATACAATGTCGGTAGCCAGCCCTGCAATAAACTATCTAAAGGTTTATTAACTAGAAAAAAGAAATGGCAGAGTTATTTACAGATTAAAGCAAGCATATAAACACAAACGAGTTGCAATCTAAATCCTAAGAGTGACAAAGCTGTAGTGATCTGTCAGTTCAAAATGTCTTTTAGGGCAGACCTACGGGTAACCCCTATCTCTCACTTCACTTTAGTGTCTCTGGCCCTGTGAGCATTCAAACACTCCTTCATTCAGCCTCCAAGTCCATTGTACAAGCTTCCTTGCATATAGCATTTTCAAGGTGTGATAGGGCCTTTGTATTGTGATGTTCCTTGATGGGCCATCTGATTTTAATAGTTCTTCTGAATAGGCAGGGGAAACATGCGTCCTCTCAGTTCACAAGTTTAGAGCCAACATTTTCAAGTTACAAAGCAAAACTTACATATTTCCTTTTAGCCTGGAATACTGACATTAGAAATAAGATCAATGCCTGCAGCAACTTACAAACATTCTATAGAGTTTAAACACTAAATACATTCTTATCAGACTAATACCTGTTTTGAGCAACACTAATACATAAAAAGAAAAGGAGTACTTGTGGCACCTTAGAGACTAACAAATTTATTTGAGCATAAGCTTTCGTGAGCTACAGCTCACTTCATCGGATGCATTCAGTGGAAAAATACATAATACATAAGTGAGCTGGTCTGGTCTCCAGCTATGAGTCTGTCAGTTCTTAGCTAATGCCTGCAACCTTGGTAAGAGCTAACATCTGGCCTGCCAGCGTCACATTTACATAGCACCCATCACCTTAACATATCCAAAAAAGTTAATAAATCTATGCTTACCTTAGGCAGGGAAACATTGTCATCCCTATTTTACAGGCGAGGAATTGAGGCACAGACAGACTGATTAATTCACTGTCCAGTGTCACGCATGAAACCTAGTAGAGCTGGGAATTGAGCCCACAACTTCTGAGACCCAATCCAGCATCTTAACAATAACGTTAGAACTTGTTACTCTTCTGTCCAAGACTTGAAGTTTCCTATTGCATGTTAATGACTATCTAGATGAAACAACTCATTCTTTAATCTGCATTCATGCTCCTGGGGTTTACCTTTGCGGTGTGACAAGCCTGGATTCCTATCCAACCCATTGAGGGATTCCTTCAGATATTATAAACCCGAGTTAGGTCACTAAACAGAAATTTTTTCTAAGTAAAATATGTTTAAGTCTTGAAATCTTCCCAGATGGCCTTCATATGCCAAAGAGGCCTCTGCACACTTTAAAAACCTTCTGTGAGATCAGTGAATCCAGTATTTTAATGAGATCTGACCACAAACTGCAGCGGTTATTCTTTGCACGTATTAAAATTGTCTCCAGTAACATTTGTGTCAATGGCACTTTTGATGTTCCACTGAAGTGAAATATTTGGCCAGTGTGCCAAGAATACCATTTGTAAAAGGGGACAGAAAATACATTTCCTCCTCGTCTTCCAGTTGTAGTGATCTGTGATTCAAGGATCACCAGGCTCTGTGGGTGGAATTCATCCCTGTGCATAAGGCCTATTCATTGCTAAAGCTCGAGTTTTAAAGTCACTTAAATTGTGTGGACTGGTGCTGGCCCTCAGCATAGGACTGAGGTTGGACTGTTGTTGCTCAGTGGGTCTGTTTGATAAGAAGGGTGATTTTCAGGGACCCTTACTCTGACCTTGTCTACACTGGAAAGCTGTACTGTTTTAACACCACCAATATAGTGAAAGCAGGACAACCCCCGAATGCTGACACAGTTCTATCTGTTTCATACAGGTATTGCAATTCCTGTGTGGGAAGGGGAACAAGCTCCACAAGTATAAGTCATCTTTATACTGGAATAACTGTACCCCCACTAGGGCTTATACTGGTAAAAACTCACACACCTTCTAACCAAAATAGTTATACCAGAACAAAACCCTGTGTAGACTAGGCATGAAACCTAGCTGCTGGTGTCTTTGGGACATGCATCCGCTCTCTCTTTCTCTTACATATGCTTGTGTGTGCACATGCACACTGGGTATGTCTACACAGCAAATAAAAACCTGTGGTTGGCCTGTGCCAGCTGACTCAGGCTCGTGGTCTCAGGCTGCGGGGCTCTTTCATTGCTGGGTAGATTCTGGCCTCGGACTGGAGCCTGGGCTCCGGGTCCCTCCCACCCTGCAGAGTCCTAGAGCCCAGAAGTTTACACAGCAGTGAAACAGCCTCACAGCCTGAGCCCATGGGTTTTTCTTTGCTATGTAGACAGACCCTCAGAGACACCCAACCGTCCTCTCATGGCAGAAACTGTTCAGTAAACTCCGTTGTGTCTGAGTTTCCTGAGGTGTTTTTTCCCCCTACTCAGCACCACAGATGCTTCAGTTACTTGTTTTAAGAGACAAGGGGAAATCCTATGAAGATGCCAGGGACATTCATACAGCATACAGGTCAAAGGAGAAATGGAGTCACTTTTTGAGACAAAGGGGACATTATTTTTACTACGGCATAAACTATTCCCTCCCCTGCCCACTCTGGCACTAAATTCCTTCAGGACTAATATGGACTCTTGGAAAGCGTGGGGGGGGGGGGGGGGGGGGGGGAGTGGAACCACCACAGATAGGCAGCTGCTCTTAGGTGTGTGGTAAGCACACTTTTATCACCATGGTAACACCTATAACATGGTAGATGCTGTGCAAACATAGAAGACGACACATCCTACTACCAAGAGTTTACAGTCTTGTATCTTAAGACAAGTAACTGCAGCGCCTGTGGCGCTGAATAGGGGAGGGGAAAAGTACCCTAGAAAGTCAGACAGAAGTACACAAGAGAGTCAGTGTGTGAGAAGAGAGAGAAAGGCACCAGGTGGGGAAGTGACTCACCAAAAGGTCATGGAGCAGATCCGTGATAGATCCAGGGATAGAACCAGCTGTTCTCTTTCCCCTATCCCTATCCACTGAATCACACTATCTTTCTGTTGGAGAAATGAGATCAGCATTTCTAGTCCCAAATTTCTCTTGATTTTTTTTTTCCTGTTAAGGTTTTAAAGAACCTTTGTAAATGTAAACCTTATGGGCTTGCTGGCATGCCAAATATTTGTTTGCTGATACTTGCGCTAGCAGACAGTTGTCCTGTCACCTACATGTAAGACAAGCCTATTTTAGAAAATGTGGCAGATGATTATAGTTCAGGTTTCTCTGACCATTAGAGTGCCCACTAAGGGTATGTTAGGCCACCCACCCGTCTTCAGAAGTGGTAAGTAGTCTAGTTCAAGAAGAACTGCAAGGTATCCAAAATGTTTCAGCCTAGAAAAAAAACCATTGAAATAAGATACTACAGCTCACTCCTTGCATTTTTATTTCAGTACCCTGCATCTTTTCCAGTCGTGCCTGTCTTACTCTCTTTTTACCCCTGAGTGCATAGATGATGTGTCACACTCAGTTACATTAATATATCCCTTTATGAAAAACAGCATGAAATGCATGCAGCAATGGAGTGGTCAAGCTTTCAAACTCTGTAATGGTGAGGAAAATGAAAGGAAAGCAGCTAAAGAAAGACTTTCAGTTAAAGCAAACTGGAGAGTTGGTCTTGTGGCTAAGGCACAAGGGTCTGGGTTCAATTCCTGCCTCTGTCACAGACTCTCCGTATGAGCTTGGGCAAGTCATTAAGAGTTCAGTTTAGCAAAGCCCTTACATATGTACGTCCCGTTGACTTCAATGGGGCTTAAGCTAGTTCTTTGCTGAATAGGGACCACAGTCTGCCTGTGCCTCACTTCCTCATCTCCAAAATAGGGATTGTAATGGGGTCTCCAGGCCTGACCAGGTAAAATAGGTCAATAAATTTACAGGCTGCTCCTGGAGGGAAGCCAAGGTCTGGTAGGGCCTAATGGCTGATGGAGCCCGCTGGGATAGGTATAAAGTGAGGAAGTTGGTGGTAAGAGGGGGCTGCAGGGAGGAGCTCCACAGACACTCCCTAGAGAGAAAGGGAGTTGGCTAGGGCTGCATGCATGCAGCCTGCAGTCTCTTTCTGATAGACGGCTAGATGCTAGGGGGGAAAGTAAGCCCTGAGATCCTGAGATCCTTGGGACTACAGACGCTGGCAAGAATGTGAGAGGAGATGAAGTAGCCACGGGGAGCAGAGGACACTCAGGTGGTAACTCACGGAGTGAGGGACAGAAGATAGGGAAGAAAGATAGGAAAGAGCCCTGGGAAACAGCAAAATGGTTGGTGCTTGAGCACACCATGGTTGCTGGGCATAGGATCCCTGGTCTGGAACCCGGAGTAGTGGGCAGGCAGGCCCAGGTCCTCCTACTGGCCACTAGGAGAGTGGCACAAACTGAGCAGTGGCTCAGAAGACGGACTGAGACAGTTTGTCCAGGGGGACTTTATTACCCCAGAAGGGAAGGACTATAGTGACCTTGCTGAGGGGCCAAGTCATGAAGAGAGAGTAATCTGAGTCCAGAGAGAGACCCCAGGGCGAGCAACCAAAGGAGGGGCATCAGAGCAGCTGAGAGCTAACCCCCAAATGAGCTACAAGAAGGTACCCTCGAAGTGAGTAATAAACAGGGATATTATAGAGCTGATCAAAAATTGGTCCATGGAACAGTTTTTCAGGAAAAATGCTATTTCATCAAAATTGAAACATTTTGCAGGGATATATCAATTAGGATGACATTTTCAATGGAAATGTTATGAAACTATTTGAAATTGTAATGGAGTGTTTCATTTCCGCTTTCTCGTTTTGTTTCATTTTGACTTTCTCAATGATATCGAAACAAAATGTTTCAATAAGGTTGCTTTGCTGTTTCCAAATTGAATTTTTTCAGAATTTCTGTTCCACAAAATACTTTGAAATGTCAAAATTTCCTATGGGATGGAAAAATTAACTTCCCAGCTAGCTCGAGGGTAGCACCTTCGTATGTCTGAGCTGTTTAGACTGTAAGTTCTCTTGGGCAAGAATTGTCTCTTAATATGCATATGTCATGGAAGCAACACCATTCTCTCAGTGTCCCTAGCCTCTGTTTGCCAGAAGGTGGAAGTGGACAACGGGGGACAGATCACTCAGTGACTGCCTGTTCTGTTCATTCCCTCTGAAGCACCTGGCATTGGCCACTGTAGGAGGACAGGATAATGGGCTAGATGGACCATTGGTCTGATCCAGTGTGGCCATTCTTATGTTTATGTACATGTAGACCATAAGAACATAAGAATGGCCCTACTGGGTCAGACCAAAGGTCCATCTAGTCCAGTATCCTGTCTGCCGACATGGCCAATGCCAGGTGCCCCAGAGGGAATGAACAGAACAGGGAATCATCCAGTGACCCATCATCAAGTGATCTATCCCTGTAATGGGAATTCCATGACCTCCCTTGGAAGTCTATTTCAGAGTTTAACTACTCTTAGAATTTAAAAAAAATTCTAATATCCAGCCTAAATCTCCCTTGCTGCAGATTAATTCCATTACTACTTGTCCTACCTTCAGTGGAGATGGAGACCAGTCAATCACCATCCTCTACTAGGATTTTACATAGAGATAGCTGTCTAAAGTTAGGTGTTTTGATGTAAAAACACAAATCTTTTTTGCAATGAAGATATAACCTTAGAGGAGAAATTGAAACAAGAATAGATTCATGGAAGGTGAAAACAGGAACTGGCTACATCAGTCAAATTTCACAATTTTCTTCTATGCAAAGAAAGTATCAGGCATCTGCAACACTCAGTGTTTTGAACTATCAGTTTAAAATTAACAATATGAACATTTTTCTGAAAATAGATTTTTTTTAAAAAACAGCTCTCCTGGACATTTTGCCATAGACAAGATGTCTTACAAGATTAGCCACTGTATCCAATCACTGCAGTAGAGAATGGGACTGAAGCATACTGTGTTCCTCGGAATAATATTTTGGACCCTAATTTTCTAGAGGGCTGTCAAGGTTCCTTCCCCACTCTGAACCCTAGGGTACAGATGTGGAGACCTGCATGAAAGACCCCCTAAATTTTTCTTACCAGCTTACATTAAAAACTTCCCCAAGGTACAAACTTCGCCTTGTCCTTGAACCCTATGCTGCCACCACCAAGCATGTTAAACAAAGAACAGGGAAAGAGCCCACTTGGAGACATCTTCCCCCAAAATATCCCCCCAAACCCTACACCCCCTTTCCTGGGGAAGGCTTTATAAAAATCCTCACCAATTTGTACAGGTGAACACAGACCCAAACCCTTGTGTCTTAAGAACAATGAAAAATCAATCCGGTTCTTAAAAGAAGAATTTTAATTAAAGAAAAGGTAAGAGAATCACCTCTGTAAAATCAGGATGGTTAATACCTTACAGGGTAATCAGATTCAAAACATAGAGAATCCCTCTAGGCAAAACCTTAAGTTACAAAAAGACACAAAAACAGGAATATACATTCCATCCAGCACAGCTTATTTTACCAGCCATTAAACAAAAGGAAATCTAATGCATTTCTCGCTAGATTACTTACTAACTTAAGGAGTTATGAAGATGCATTCCTGATCTGTTCCCGGCAAAAGCATCACCCAGACAGTTTCTGTCCCCCCTCCCCCCGTCCTGATTTGAAAGTATCTTGTCCCCTCATTGGTCATTTTGGGTCAGGTGCCAGTGAGGTTATCTTAGCTTCTTAACCCTTTACAGGTGAAAGGGTTTTGCCTCTGGCCAGGAGAGATTTTACAGCACTGTATACAGAAAGATGGTTTCCCTTCCCTTTATTTTTATGACAAGGGCAAAAGACCAGGACTTCATGCAAAAATGGATATATGATCATGCACCTAGGGCTTGATTCTGCAAGGAACTGAATCTTCTAGCCCTGATTCAGCAGAGCACTTAAACATGTGCTTAATTTTAAGCATGTGAGGCCTGTTCTTTGCTTAAATTAGATCAACCCAGCTATGTCACTCAGAGCTGTGAAAAATTTTGTACCCTAAGCAATGTAGTTAGGTTGACCTAACCCCCAGTGTAGATGCAGCTACATCGATGGAAAAGTTCCATCGACCGAGCTATGGCATCTCATAACCCCCCCTTCTGTTGATATAGAAAACATCTACGCTATGGCACTATAGCTGTGCCACTGTAGTGCCAGAGATGAGTAGTACACGCATACTCTGAGTAATCCCATTAAAGTAGTACTTATTACATATTTGACTTTAAGCATATGGATAAGTGCTTTGCTAGGTCAGGGCCAGAAGACTAGTAAGGATCAACTCTCTAATCTCAGCATTCATTTACTGCAAGTGGAAGCATAGGTCAAGTATTTGTATGCCCTAATAACCAGTTAAAATAATGCAGCATTTGTGTTCAGCTGAAGAAGACAGTCATAGTTCTGTGTGCAAAGCCATTTGTTCTCACCCACCATATTTTTGAGCCCAATCATAGTACTTCCATACAAAATTAGGTGTACAGTCAGCCTCATTTTTGTGCACAATGGTGGTCTTCTACTTTTTAGAAAATAAGGCCTTTGGTGTCAGAGGATGTGCTGAGCTCTCTGCAATAAGAACATGAGAATGACCATACTTTGTCAGATCAATGGTCCATCAGCCCAGTATTCATTGCTAGATGCTTCAGTGGGAGTGAACAGAACAGGGCAGTATATCTAGTGATCCATCACCTGGCATCCAGTTCCAGCTTCTAGCAGTCAAAAGTTTAGGGACATCCAGAGCATGGGGTTGTGTCCCTGATCATCTTGGACCTATCCATGAATATAAGAACATAACAATAATTAGGCTTACTATCCAAACTTGAAATCATGTAGTTTCCAAACTTGATCAGCATGGGACTGTTTTCCGTGCCATGGAAACATTCTGATCAGTTACTAACGCATTATAGAGAGGTCACTCAGTCTCACCCAGATATAGCATTTCATTGTTTTGAGATCATATCACATCAAAATGGTAATATGAGTCTATGGAATAGTATGCAGTATGTTAAGCCATAAATAATTCCATACAACCACCTAATCCCCCTGTTTTCAGCCACGGATGCAATAACTGTGTATGCAAAAATGGAAAAGCTATTATTTGCACATACAAATAGGCATTCTGCATGTACATCAAGCACATGCAGCCAAATAAAAAGTGTTCTCATTTTTGTATAAAGGAGCAGTGTTTGGCATGTCCAGCACATGCAAGCATTTTTGTAGGCACAACCCTTTCCCCTGTGTCTGAAAATTTGGTGCTAAAGATGACATACTTTTCTTACTGCCAGATTAAATTATTTTTAGCATTGTAGCTACAGGCAGGTAGGGCTTTGAACTGCAGGGAAGTAAAATGATTATTAATTTATTAACATTTTTTCACCTAGGAATCTTACAAAGTCACAACAATATAGCAGCATTTTCACAGAAGAAATTGACTTACATTTGTCTGTCCAGATGAAAATGTAAATAACTGTGTGCAGTGGCAATTTTTGGTTTTGTGCATCCACAGCTGCTTATGGAAAGAAGATTAAACAGTTTTTGCAAATATGAAGCTAGAACCTTAGATGGTATAAATTGGCATAGCTCCGATGTAATGACTATTTACACCAGCTGAGGTTCTAGCACTATGAACCTCTGCCAAGCAGATGATGAATATAACTAGGATGATGAGAAATAAAGGACTGTATGAAAAACACATACATTCCAATCACAGCTTGCAAACCTTTGCAAGATTTTGGCTGAAGTAAGAGAGACAGCACATCCTGCTTACTGACCTAACGTGGGACTTTACCCACCGAATAAGAGATGTCCCTTAAAATAAAGGTCAACTGTTAATCTACACAAGGTCCTGACTCCCTGTGGTTCCAAAAGCTCCAGTGGTGTGTTTGTCCTGGCCAAATCTCAGATTAGGTAATTACATTCTACCTAGATACATTACTCACTGTAGTTTTAATGAGATATAAGTATATTATTTGTTTTCCCTCTTCTGCTGTTCTGTAGTATTGGGATGCACTGATAAGTTCACTCCAGATGTGGCTTAATTTCATCCCAGACTCAGTGGGTATAAAATAATTCCTACTCAGGGCTGGATCTTTCTCCCATTTAAGTCAATGGCAAGTTCACCACTGACTTCACTGGGGAAAGAATCAGAACCACTCTATTTAAAATTTGAGAACCTTTGGAAAGGAAAAATGTACACACACATACTCACATCTATTCTCTTCAGGTTCTTATATCGCCCCATCACTATGGTATCTGAGCATCTTCCAACAGTGCTTTAAGTGACATCCAAAAACAACAACGAGTTCTTGTGGCACCTTAGAGACTAACACATTGATTTGGGCATAAGCTTTCCTGGGCTAGAACCCACTTCATCAGATGCATGGACTGAAAAATACAGTAAGCAGAATATATATTCTAGCACGTGAAAAGATGGGAGTTGCCTTACCAAGTGGGGGGTCAGTGCTAACGAGGCCAATTCAATTAGGATGGATGTGGCCCATTCCCAACAGTTGACAAGTAATTACAAAAAGTAATTTTCCCTCTGTTGATATTCACCCCTTCTTGTCAACTGTTGGGAATGGCCACATCTACTCTAATTGAACTGGCCTCATTAGCACTAACCCCCCACTTGGTAAAGCAACTCCCATTTTTTCATGTGCTATATATTTATACCTGCCTACTGTATTTACCACTCCATGCATCTGATGGAGTGGGTTTTAGGCCACGAAAGCTTATGCCCAAATAAATGTGTTCATCTCTAAGGTGCCACAAGGACTCCTCGTTGTTTTTAAGTGACATGATTGACCTCTATCATGGATAGCTCTTTCCTCCTTTCTTTCTTCCTTTCCTTGAGTTTACATGGTTAAAAAAATGTCTGGCTTTTGGATGCTATGATTTTATGAGTAAAAGCAAGTCTTAAGGCATGGGCCTAGCTAATGGAGCAGAAGGTGGTGAGCTTTGCAATGGTTCTTAGACTCTGAAGAATTTATTCCACAGGTCAAACATTCAATTCATCCTCCATTATCAGTTCAGCTAATGCATTTATATACAAACCTTTAGGGCATGTTTACAGTGCAGCTGGGAACTTGTCTCCCAGCTCAGGCAGACAGACTCTCACTAGCTCTGCTTGAGCTAGCATACTAAAAAATTCCATGTGGACATTGTGGCATAGATGATGGCACAGGCTGGCCTCCTTTGAGTAAAAGCCTGGATCATACTCAGGTGGCTAGCCCATGATACAGTACATGCTGCCATGTCCACACTATTTTTAGCATGCTAGCTTGAGCAGATGTAGTGCATCTGTCTACCTGAGCTGGGAGGCAAACTCCCAACTGCAGTGTAGACATATCCTTACAGATTGGCCTGTACAATTATAATAGTGCAGTATACATCATTGGCATACAATTGTATGACATTGTGGCACTCACATATTATAGTGATGAATGTGGTATAAAGCCTACAGTGGCAGACAAGACAACCACTGAAGTTTGGATCAAAGCCTGGATCAGACATTCACAGCTGGCCCCCAGCTCTGAAAAACAGAGGCCAAACCCAAAGTCTAGTTCCACATCCCTGAATTTTGGGGGCCATTTGGACTCCTATCTGGATTCTTGCTACTACTCAGGCTCATCTCAAAAAAGACATTGCTTTTTTCCCATGGTGGAAAATGAACCCATCTGAAAGGTATCAAAGAGGGGGTGGTTTGGAGAACAGCTGCTGTGAAGCTTTGGAGACCTAAAGGAATTATCTGTGAATAAACAGCAGTGGCCCATCCGAATATTAATCAGCCATGTTTGCACCCCTTTGGGTTTGAATACACCTGCTTTCCTTTGTGGTTGTTTCTCCATTCATACTTGTCTTCTACGATTATCTTTACCCGTGTGATTCCGAATGCTATTTCCCCAGGTTTGTGGCAGACGGTGCAAGCATAATTCGTTTCCCACCCTTATTCAAGAGGCTTATGGAGCGTGGTCAGACTGCCAAGACTTCTTGTTGGAAAATGTCAACCAAATATAGAAGGTCTGGACAAGAGCTGAATACTTTTCTTTCCCCTGCTGCTGTCTGTGTTTAAGTTTGTCTGCAGCTGCTGGAGTTACACAGAGCCTGAAAGAAAGAGTGACCACTTTTATTTTTTGACTGGGTTGTGAGCCAGTCTTACCACAACGCTATTTTGTTATGGTTTTAAAAAGACCATAAGGGGAACCTTTGAAAAGCTACTTAGTCATCCAGTTAGGGACCATTGACTTCCTGGACTTTTTCACTCCTCTCTATGTCTCTCTCTCTCCCTCTCTCTCTCACGCACACCCATGTTTAATAGAGATTTATTCACCACTTCCTACACCTCAGACCATAAATCATTGTCAATTATGGTGTGCATTTGATAGGCATTTCCTAGTTGCTTCCAGTTACTCACTTGCACAAAACAGGTTTTCCTATCTTTTACACTGAAAACAATCGCAAGGGTAGGTAACTTTCAAATTGATTGCAAAACAGATAGACATCTGTTAAAC
Source organism: Dermochelys coriacea (assembly GCF_009764565.3). Taxonomy (NCBI): domain Eukaryota; kingdom Metazoa; phylum Chordata; order Testudines; family Dermochelyidae; genus Dermochelys; species Dermochelys coriacea. The sequence goes on along the minus strand of NC_050072.1, from coordinate 135,139,335 downwards.
CTATTACAGCAGATTTTTTTATTTATATATATATATCTTACAAAATAGAACATTTGGTGGGATCAACACAGCTATCTAAGTTTTAAAAAACAGTGCATTTTATGGGCAATTAAAAAGAAAAAAGATCTTGACCATGTTTTGTTTTTGAACTGCATTTAGGCGCTAGCCTAAGATTCAGGAGATCTGGGCATAATTCCAAGCCACAGACTTTCTGTGTGACAGTGGGTAAGTCTTGAAGGCCCCTATTCAGTATAGCACTTTCACACTGGTTTAACTTTAAGCATATGCTCATGTCCCATTGATTTGAGCATTGCGAAATACGGGCTTTAAGCATTCTGTGCCTCAGTTTCCCAACTGCAAATTGGGGATAATATTCCCTTTCTCTCGCCCGTTGTCTGTCTTGTTAGGACTGCAGGTTCTTTGAGGCAGCGACTGTCTCTTACTATTGGCCAGTTCCAAACCCCACTGAATTTTACTCTGTTCTATATAGACTCTTATCTGTTGTCATCATCACAGTAGGATTGCATTAAAATTACTTAATTAATGTCTGTCTGTCACATCTGGTACATTCTCTCTAGCCTCCTCTCCCCAGGGGGTGAATTGTATGTTTAGTGTAGGGTTTTGTTTTGGTAGGGTTTTGTTTCTGCTTTTGTTCTTGGAATGCACTGGAGACAATATTTTATTACAGTAGGTGGAGAAAGCAACAAGGGAAGAGATTGTTCTAGATTTGATTCTGACAAATAGGAAGGAACCGGTTGAGAATTTGAAGGTGGAAGGGAGCTTGGGTGAAAGCGATCAGAGTTTTTGATTATAATGAATGGTAGGAGGCGAAACACCAGAATGAAGAGAATGGTCTTCAAGAAGGCAAACTTTAGCAAACTCAGAGTATTGATAGATAAGATCTTGTGGGAAGCAAGTGTAAAGGGGGGAAAAAGAGTCAGGAGAGTTGGCAGTTCTTTGAAGAGGCATTATATTAAGGGCACAAGAGTGAGCTATCTCAGCGCATAGAAAGGATAGGATGTTTGTTAAGAGACCATCCTGGCTGAACCAGGAGACCTTCAATGGCCTGAAACTCAAAAAAAGAATCATACAAAAATGTGGAAGCTAGGTCAAATTACAAAGGATAAATATATATAAAAACTCACAAGCATGTAGGGACAAAATTAGAAAGGTCGAGGCACAAAACGAGATTACATTAGCTAGGGACATGAAGAGTAACAAGAAAACATTTTACAAATAAATGAAAAGCAACAGGAAAACCAATGATAGGGCAGGCCCATTACTCAATGAGGAGGGAAAGGCAATAACAGAAAACGCAGCAGTGGCCAAAGTGTTAAGTGCTGGTTTTGTTTCAGTTTCCACCAAAAAGGTTAGCAGTGATCGGATGACTAACATAGTGACCATCAGTGTAAATAGGGTAGGATCTGAGTCTAAAATGGGGAAAGAACAAATTAAGAATTACTTAGACAAGTTGAATGTCATCAGGTCAGCAGGGCCTGAAGAAATACATCCTAGAAGATGTAAGAAACTGGTGAAGAGATCTCTGAGCCATTAGTGATTATCTTTGAGAACTCATGGAGGACATAAGAGATTCCAGAGGCCTGGAAAAGGGCAACTATAGATGCTCATCTATTAAAAAGGGGAATAAGGAGAACCCAGGGAATTATAGACCAGCCATCTTAATTTTGGTACACAGAAAGATAATGGAGCAAATAATCAACCAATCATCTGTAAGCACCTAGAAAATAATCATGTCAAACCAACCTAATATCCTCCTTTGACAAGGTAACAAGTCTTGTGGAAAGCAGTAGCTGTGATACATCTCAACTTTAGTAAGGCTTATGATACCATCTGACATGACCTTTTCATAAACTAGAGGAATATAACCTAGACAAACCTACTAGAAGTTGGGTGCAGAACTGGTTGGAAAATCTTACTCAGTAAGTAGTTATCAATGGTTCACAATCAAGCTGGAAGAGTACCTGGATCCAGTTATATTCAATATCTTCATAAATGATTTGGATAATGGCATAGTGACTACACTTATAACATTTTTGGATAATACTAAGATGGGAGTGGTAGCAAATGCTTTGGATGGCAGGATTAGAATTCAAAATGATCTTGACAAACTGGAGAACTGGTTTGAAATAAATATGATGAAATTCAATAAGGACAAATACAAAGTACTACACTTAGGAAGGAATAATCAATTGCACAAATACAAAATGGAAAATGACTGCTTAGGAAGGAGTACTGCAGAAAAGGATCTGGTGGTTATAGTGGATCACAAACTAAATATGAGTCAACAATGCAGTATTGTTGCAAAAAAAGCAAACATTCTGGGATGTATTAGCAGGAGTATTTTAAGCAAGACATGAGAAGTATTTCTTCCACTCTATTCAGCACTGATAAGGCCTCAGCTGGAGTACTGTGTCCGGTTCTGGGCACCACACCTTGGGAAAGAAGTGAACAAATTGGAGAAAGTCCAGAAGACAGCAACAAAAATTATAAAAGTCTAGAAAACATGACCTATGAGTAGGGTGACCAGACATCCCGTTTTTAAAGGGGCAGTCCCATATTTAAGCCTTCCTGCAAGTGTCCCAACTTTTTCTTTAAAACGGGCCAGACGCCCACCCACCTGCGATGAGTCGGAGGGATGGGGGGTCCAGTAGCCAGTGATTGGGCTGAGTGTGCAAGGCTGGGGGTGGGGTGAAGATGCAGCATGCAGGGCCGGCCGCTCCCCCTGCTGGTCCATCACCGCAGCCCCCACTGCGTGCCGGCTCTCGGCCATCTGGGCCCCACCCCCATCCTGTTTCTGGCCGGCACTGGCTGCGCGCTGCGAGCTGCAGTGGCCAGTGAGTGTGGGCAGGCACCAGGCAGCAGCTGGTTAAGTGTCGCCTCTGCTGCCCACCCGTCTGCCCTTTACATGCTCCCCCTCCCACTGCCCTCTCCCTGCTTTTCCCCTTCACGCCCCCAGCCCCGCAGCCCTGCTGCTCCTCCATGTCCCCCCGGCGGGGCACCTCCCGCTCCCAGCCCTGTGCGGAGAACCAGCCCCTGGTCCGAACGCTCAGCTCACCAACAGCCTGGCCAGCAGGCTCCTTCCTTCTCCCACCGCCTCTGGCTGGACCCGCACCATGTGGAGCCCTGCATGTGTCAAAGCCCCGCACAGCACTGGCATGGGGAAGCCTCTTCACCCCTCAGCTAAACTCTGGAGTGGTGGCGGGGGGTGTGTGTGTGAAAGTGATTTCCAGCCTGTTCACACCCCAACCCTGCAGGCTCTACAGCAGCCCCCCGGGCAGGGGTTTAGCATCCTCTTCAGCCCCCCCCTTCCACCACCCTAGTTCCTGCTCCCAGGGAGCGCAGGGCTGCTCCATCCTGTCCCCTAGACACCCTCCCCTGCTGAACCACATCTCTGGCTGGGTTTGCTGAAGCCCCTGCAGTCAGGTTCCCTGGGCTCTGGTGCATAATGCATCCTCAGGGCTTAACCCCTTCTTGCCTGCGCTGTGACCAGGGGGCTGGGTTATGTCGATGGCCAGCAGCAGCCTGGAGGTGTTAGCTGCCTTTCAACGGGGGGTTGGGGGGAAAGCAGGTCCTGTCCCTTTCTTCCCATGCAGTGCCAAAAGGCTGCTGCTGGTCACATTCTGGTGTGAACCCTGACAGAAATCTGGGGAGTGGGGGCATGTGACCTTGCGTGGCTCCCCAGCCCCCTATGTGCTGCCTTGGGAACACGCTGTGCCAGGTGTCAGGAGAGGCAGGTCTGTCCCATGGGCCCAGCCAGAAGTGGAGGGCAGAGGGCCCCAGGCAGGGAGGGTCAGGTCAGTTGATCATCCCCCTTTTTTGAGACAGAGGTGTATGGGAGTGTGTGTATGTCACCCCTCCCCAAGTGAACCCTAAAGTCTTAAGAACAAGTCTTAAAGATAGGATGGTAAATAAAAAGAATCTAACTACTTAGCATTTCTTTTTAATAGAGGCTCCGCCTACTTGATGTTAATTTGAACGTTTGTACTGCATAGATTGCTGTTGAACTCACTCGAATACAAGTAATTTTACCAGGTGTCCTGTATTCAGCATGGGGAAATATGGTCACCCTATCTATGAGGAAAGATTGAAAAAAATGGGTTTGTTTAGTCTGGAGAAGGGAAGACTGAGTGAGGACATAACAGTCTTCAAGTTCATAAATGGTTATTATGAAGAGGAGGGTGATAAATCATTCTTCTTGACCACTAAGGACAGGACAAGAAATAATGGGCTTAAATTGCAGCAAGGCATATTTAGGTTAGACATTAGGAAAAATTTCCTAACTGTCAGGGTAGTTAAGCACTAGAATAAATTATCTAGGGAGGTTGTGGAATCTCTGTCATTATAGTTTTTTTAGGAACAGGTTAGACAACCCCTGTCAGAGATGGTCTACGTAAAACTTAGAATCATAGAAGACGACCTCAGGAGGTCGTCTAGTCCAATCCCCTGCTCAAACCAGGACCAATACCAACTAAATCATCCCAGCCAGGGCTTTGTCAAGGCTGCCTTAAAAACCTCAAAGGATGGAAATTTCTCCATCTCCCTAGGTAACCCATTCCAGCGCTTCACCACCCTCCTAGTGAAATTGTGTATCCTAATATCCAACTTAGACCTCTCCCACAGCAACTTGAGATCATTGCTCCTTGTTCTGTCATCTGCCACCATTTAGAACAGCCAAGCTCCATCCTCTTTGGACCCCCCCCCCTTCAGGTAGTTGAAGGTTGCTATCAAATCCCCCCTCACTCTTCTCTTCTGAAGACTAAATAATCCCAGTTCCCTCAGCCTCTCCTCGTAAGTCATGTGCCCCAACCCCCTAATTATTTTAATTTCCCTCTACTGGACTCACTCCAATTCCTCCACATCCTTTCTATAGTGGGGGCCCCAAAACTGGACACAATACTCCAGATGTGGCCTCACCAGTGCCAAATAGAGAGGAATAATCACTTCCCTCAATGCTCCTACAATGCAGCCCAATATGCTGTTAGCCTTCTTGGCAACAAGGACACACTGTTGACTCATATCCAGCTTGTTGTCCACTGTAATCCCCAGGTCCTTTTCTGCAGAACTGCTGCTTAGCCAGTCAGTCCTCAGGCTGTAGTGGTACATGGGATTCTTCCGTCCTAAATTCAGGACTCTACACTTGTCCTTGTTGAACCTCATTAGATTTCTTTTGGCCCAATCCTCCAATTTGTCTAGATCACTCTGGACCCTATCCCTACCCTCCAGCATGTCTACCTCTCCTCCCAGCTTAGTGTCATCCGCGAAATTGCTGAGGATGAAATCCATCCCATCCTCCAGATCATTAATGAAGACAAAACTGGCCCCAGGACCAACCCTTGGGGCACTCCACTTGATAGCGGCTGCCAACTAGACATCAAGCCATTGATCACTGCCCGTTGAGTCCGACGATCTAGCCAGCTTTCTATCCACCATATAGAAAAGGAGTACTTGTGGCACCTTAGAGACTAACAAATTTATTAGAGCATAAGCTTTCGTGAGCTACAGCTCACTTCATCGGATGCATGCATCCGATGAAGTGAGCTGTAGCTCACGAAAGCTTATGCTCTAATAAATTTGTTAGTCTCTAAGGTGCCACAAGTACTCCTTTTCTTTTTGAGAATACAGACTAACACGGCTGCTACTCTGAAACCTGTATCCACCATATAGTCCACTCATCCCATCCATACGTCTTTAACTTGCTGGCAAGAATACTGTGGGAGACCATATCAAAAGCTTTGCTAAAGTCAAGGTATATCATGTCCACCACTTTCCCCATATCCACAGAGCCTGTTATCTCATCATAGAAGACATGTTGACTGTTCCTGATCACTTTCCTCTCCTCCAAGTGCTTCAAAATGGATTTCTTGAAGACCTGCTCCATGATTTTTCCAGGGACAGAGGTGAGGCTGACCAGTTTGTAGTCCCCCAGATTCTCCTTCTTCCCTTCTTTAAAGATGGTCACTATATTTGCCTTTTTTGCAGTCGTCCAGGTCCTCCCGGCTTTGCCACAAGTTTTCAAAGATAATGGCCAATGGCTCTGCAATCACATCAACCAATTCACTCAACACCCTTGGATGCATTAGATCTGGACCCATGGACTTGTGCATGTCCAGCTTTTCTAAATAGCCCTTAACCTGTTCTTTCACCACTGAGGGCAGCTCACCTCCTCCCCATACTGTGCTGCCCAGTGCAGCAGTCTGGGAGCTGACCTTGTCTGTGAAGACTGAGGGGAAAAAAGCATTGAGTACTTCAGCTTTGTTGTGCTTATGTCTACACTGCAAAAAAAAAAAAGAGGTTCATGCTGCTCGCATTCCTGTGCTGAAAAGAGCAATGTAGATTTTGGGTTCAGGCTGGAGCCTAGGGTTTGGAACCCAGCAAGTGGGGAGGGTCTCAGAGCCCAGGCTCCAGCCCAAGCCTGAGCACTTACACTGCTATTTTTAGCTCCATAGCGCTAATTCTGTGAGCCCATATCAGTTGACCTGGGATCTGAGACTTGATGCCGCAAGTGATTGTTTTAAAATGTGGACATACCCATTAATTCTGGCAGTAATAAGTGACTTCAATCACCTTGATACAGCGGTGTACAGACATTCCAGGAAGTTTTTGGAAGGTGTAGGGGACAATTTCCTGGTGCAAGTGCTGGAGGAACCAACTAGGGGCAGAGCTCTTCTTGACCTGCTGCTCACAAACTGGGAAGAATTAGTAGGGGAAGCAAAAGTGGATGGGAACCTGGGAGGCAGTGACCATGAGATGGTCGAGTTCAGGATCCTGACACAGGAAAGAAAAGAGAATACGGACCCTGGACTTCAGAAAAACAGACTTTGACTCCCTCAGGGAACTGATGGGCAGGATCCCCTGGAAGAATAACATGAGGGGGAAAGGAGTCCAGGAGAGTTGGCTGTATTTTAAAGAATATTTATTGAGGTTACAGGGACAAACCATCCCGATGTGTAGAAAGAATAGCAAATATGGCAGGTGACCAGCTTGGCTTAACAGTGAAATCCTTGCTGATCTTAAACACAAAAAAGAAGCTTACAAGAAGTGGAAGTTTGGACAAATGACCAGGGAGGAGTATAAAAATATTGCTCGGGCATGCAGGAGTGAAATCAGAAAGGCCAAATCACACTTGGAGTTGCAGCTAGCAAGAGATGTTAAGAGTAACAAGAAGGGTTTCTTCAGGTATGTTAGCAACAAGAAGGAAGTCAAGGAAAGTGTGGGCCCCTTACTGAATGAGGGAGGCAACCTAGTGACAGAGGATGTGGAATGTACTCAATGCTTTTTTTGCCTCTGTCTTCACGAACAAAGTCAGCTCCCAGACTACTGCAGTGGACAGCACAGCATGGGGAGGAGGTGACCAGCCCTCTGTGGAGAAAGAAGTGGTTCGGGACTATTTAGAAAAGCTGGATGAGCACAAGTCCATGGGGCCGGAAGGGCTGCATCCGTGAGTGCTAAAGGAGTTGGCGGATGTGATTGCAGAGCCATTGGCCATTATCTTTGAAAACTCATGGCAATCGGGGGAAGTCCCGGACGAGTAGAAAAAGGCTAATGTAGTACCCATCTTTAAAAAAGGGAAGAAGGAGGATCCTGGGAACTACAGGCCAGTCAGCCTCACCTCAGTCCCTGGAATAAATCATGAAGCACATCCTCAAGGAATCAGTTCTGAAGCACTTAGAGAAGAGGAAAGTGATCAGGAACAGTCAGCATGGATTCACCAAGGGCAAGTCATGCCTGACTAATCTAATTGCCTTCTACGATGAGATAACTGGCTCTGTGGATGAGGGGAAAGCAGTGGACGTGTTGTTCCTTGACTTTAGCAAAGCTTTTGATATGGTCTCCCACAGTATTCTTGCCAGCAAGTTAAAGAAGTATGGGCTGGATGAATGGACGATAAGGTGGATAGAAAGCTGGCTAGATTGTCGGGCTCAACAGGTAGTGATCAATGGCTCCATGTCTAGTTGGCAGCTGGTATCAAGTGGAGTGCCCCAAGGGTCAGTCCTCGGGCCGGTTTTGTTCAATATTTTCATAAATGATCTGTATGATGGCATGGATTGCACCCTCAGCAAGTTTGCAGATGACACTAAACTGGGAGGAGAGGTAGATACGCTGGAGGGTAGGGACAGGATACAGAGGGCCCTAGACAAATTAGAGGATTGGGCCAAAAGAAATCTGATGAGGTTCATAGATTTTTTTTGAGCCTAAATTCATAGATACAAAGGTCAGAAGGGATCATTCTGATCATCTTGTCCGACCTCCTGCACAAGAATCTCACCCACCCACACCTACGAAAAACCTCACCTATGTCTGAGCTATTGAAGTCCTCAAATCGTGGTTTAAAGACTTCAAGGAGCAGAGAATCGTCCCTCAAGTGACCCATGCCCCATTCTACAGAGGAAGGTGAAAAACCTCCAGGGCCTCTCCAATCTGCCCTGGAGGAAAATTCCTTCCTGACCCCAAATATGGCGATCAGCTAAACCCTGAGCATATGGGCAAGATTCGCCAACCAGATACTACAGAAAATTCTTTCCTGGGTAACTCAGATCCCATCCATCTAATATCCCATCTCAGGGGATTAGGTCTATTTACGCTGAATATTTAAAGATCAATTAATTACCAAAATCACATTATCCCATCATACCATCTCCTCCATAAACTTATTGAGTAGAATCTTAAAGCCAGATAGATCTTTTGCCCCCACTGCTTCCCTTGGAAGGCTATTCCAACAAGGACAAGTGCAGATTCCTCCACTTAGGACGGAAGAATCCCATGCACCGCTACAGATTAGGGACCGAATGGCTAGGCAGCAGTTCTGCAGAAAAGGACCTAGGGGTTACAGTGCATGAGAAGCTGGATATGAGTCAACAACAGTGTGCCATTGTTGCCAAGAAGGCCAAAGGCATTTTGGGATGTATAAATAGGGGCATTTCCAGCAGATCGAGGGACGTGATCGTTCCCCTCTATTCGACATTGGTGAGGCCTCATGTAGAGTACTGTGTCCAGTTTTGGGCCCCACACTACAAAAAGGATGTGGAAAAATTGGAAAGAGTCCAGCGGAGGGCAACAAAAATGATTAGGGGGCTGGAACACATGATTTATGAGCAGAGGCTGAGGGAACTGGGATTGTTTAGTCTGCGGAAGAGAAGAATGAGGGGGGATTTGATAGCTGCTTTCAAGTACCTGAAAGGGGGCTCCAAAGAGGATGGATCTAGACTGTTCTAAGTGGTAGCAGATGACAGAACAAGGAGTAATGGTCTCAAGTTGCAGTGGGGGAGGTTTAGGTTGGATATTAGGAAAAACTTTTTCACTAGGAGGGTGGTAAACACTGGAATGCGTTACCAAGGGAGGTGGTGGAATCTCCTTCCTTAGAAGTTTTAAGGTCAGGCTTGACAAAGCCCTGGCTGGGATGATTTAGTTGGGGATTGGTCCTGCTTTGAGCAGGGAGTTGGACTAGATGACCTCCTGAGGTTCCTTCCAACCCTGATATTCTAAGATTTCTCTGATTCTATGATCCTTTAACAGCCAACCCTTTAGCTTTGACTATTTACAGAACAGGTGGAGCAAGCTGCAATTTTCAACCTAAACTGATCAGAGAAGAAACCCATAAAGAGGTGCGTGATTCAGTCCCATGAGAATAAAATAACGTAATAAAAATGTAGGGATTGTAAATTGGGGTCCAGATTCTCAGCTGGTATATACCAGCGTAGCTCCATTAACTTCAGTTACTTACACCATTTTCACCAGCTGAGGTTTGGGCCCACCATGTAGGAATTATAGACACTGCACGCCTTTATGGGGGAAATTATAAACACTATATGATCTCCTAGGGGGGATTATAGGCTTGATTCTGCAAGGTGCTCAGCACCATTTCTATCAATGAGAGCTGAAAGTACTCAGCACCATACAGCTGTCAAATCCTGTACTGTCCTTTGCCACATTAATACCTCAGAAAGGCCAATTTGCAGTTATTTGGGATAATTTAAATCTACATTTAAACTCTCAAACATTTGGGAATTTATTTGCTTTCTGACACTTATTTTTAAATAACATTTACATTCTCTTTTCTTCTTCAATTAGTTTATAGCCTTAACTCTGGGTTAAAGTTTTTATTTTGCTGGACTTTCATGTTAAGTGTGAGCTTTCAAAGTTTGGCCATTTGAAAATTTACTTCATTAAAAATACTAGTGATCAAATAGGAATTTATTAATATTTATTGTTTGTGCTGCATTAGTACGTAGAGACCACAACTGAGGTCAGGGCCTCATTTTGTTAGGCACTGTGTATACACACAGTAAGACAGGGGTTCTCAACCTTCTATAAAAACTCCACAGCCCACTTGTGCCACAATAACTGGTTTTCTGCATATAAAAGCTGGGGCCGGCATTAGGGGGTAGCTAGCAGGGCAATTGCCTTGGGCCCCATGCCACAGGGGCCCCCCGAGAAGCTACTTTGCTCAGGCTTCAGCTTCAGCTTTCTGCCCTAGACTCTAGTGAGTCTAACACTGGCCCTGCTTGGCAGACCCCCTGAAACCTGCTTGTAGCCCCCATGGAGGACCTGGACCGCTGGTTGAGAACCACTGCAATAAAAGACAGTTACTGCAATCTACACAGACAAAGCAGTCAGAGGGTGAGAGTGAAAACAAAAGCATAGAGAGATGACATGGCTTGCCCAAAGCACGAAGCAAGTCGGTGCCAGAGCTGGGACTAGAACCCAGGGCTCTTCCCTATAATTCAAAACTAGCTGAAAAAACGTGGTTCAGATTAAAAATTGTCTCTGTTTGGAGACCAAGTATGGAAAATGTAATCTCAAAGGAGAAAATTTCAGAAAGATATAAGCAAATATAATCAGGGATTTATACTTTAAACTATTTTGTAACCCTAAGGATACCACTCACTACCAGCACCAATATGTTATCTATTACAGACTTCTATTTAGTGACAGAAAAAACAGAAAAAGATTGCATTCATCTAACTAATAATTTTCCATGAGAAAAAAAGAAGAATGTTTAAGGGGAAGTGAAAAAAGAAAAGGAGTACTTGTGGCACCTTAGAGACTAACAAATGTGCCACAAGTACGCCTTTTCTTTTTGCGAATACAGACTAACATGGCTGCTACTCTGAAACCTAAGGGGAAGTGGTGGTGGTGGTGGTGGGGCAGGAGTGTGGGGGTGGGGAGGCTTGTTAAAAAGTTCCAAAGACTTCATGAAATGCAAAACTGCACTGGATTCTCCAGTTACTTGTGCCGAACATAAAAATCTAAACCTTTCCCAAGAGAACATGCAGATTTGGGGCTTGATTTTGGTCTCAGATACACATTTGCCACTCCAGCTGAAGCCTTGCAAGCATGTGTTTGAGGATGGAATTTTCACCATGACGGACCTGATCCTGAACCCATTGCAGTCAACAAATAGATTCCCACTGAGTCCCATGTGCTCACATCATTATTGGATGGCTGTCATCATCAGATAGATTCTGGCAGGGAAAGTAGACTAAAAGTCAGCAAGACTTGGTGTATGACGCTGAAAACTTGCGTAAGAAGAACAGCCGGAAATAATACAAGAATACAACAAGCTCAGGCATAATTTTTGCCCTCCTTAAAAACAATTGGCATTGATTAGCGTATGCCAGAGAATGTGCTGTTCAACTCCGCAGTTTCCATTCCAAAAATACTGGCAACATCTCTCATCTCTATTCTCAACACATTGATGGATGGTAGCAATTAAGCAGAGTAATGGATGTAATGTGTTGTAACAGCACTCCACACAAGGCTGACCAACACCACCTCTTCCCTTGTCCCAATTACTCTGGAACCCCATCAGAAATCGAAAGCTGCACATTACAGGAAACATACTCATTTATCTTTCGTTTTTGGAGTAAATGGATATATCCACAGACCTTGAAGAAATCAGTGTTTGCCGTTCAAACAACAAGTACAGAATTATAGCCCGATTGAAAGCACACTGAAGCCAATGGAAAGACTTCCATTGACTTCTATGAGCTTTGAATTAGGGCCTTTCTGTGACTATGATTGTACCTTCTGTTATAATAGGCCTTCCCATTTACATATTTTGGTGTCCTGGGGGACGGGAGACCCTCAAAGTGCTGAAATGAAATTCAAATAAATAAGCGGCAGCGAACCAGCGGAGCAGCGGGGACAGCAGAGCAGCTCACAGCAGGAGTTTGCCTGGGAGTTCGCCTGGAGTGAGCCCAGTGAGGCTTACATCTTGCCAACGTCTCTGAGGAAGCTCATAGTAGGTAGGTGATATGGAAGGGGGGGGTTCAGCTGTTGTGACCTGCACTGGATGTGCCATGTTTGTCTTTCTTCCACAGGACAGAAGCGACTTTGTCTGTACAAAGTGCAAGCTGGTCTCCATATTGGAAGAGAAGATTGAAGGTCTGGAGCAACAGGTAACGACCCTGCGTTGTATACGAGAGACTGAGGATTTTCTGGACCAAACTCAGGATAGCCTTCTAGGGGCACAAAGCTCTAAAGATATAGAGCAGGTTGCACAGAGGAGCCGAGAGGCCAGTGAAGAAGCTTGGCAACATGTGACCTCCAGAAGAGGTAAGCGGAATGTCCGGGTTCCAGTAACACAGACACAGGTAACTAACCGCTTTCATGTTCTCTCCACAGGTACCATTGCGGAGAGTGGACCAGATGATATGTCTGGGGGGAGAAAGCAGAAGGAGACTCCGCTGGTTGGGAGGCATGAGATGCGATGTCCTGAGGTTGGGGGTTCCACGACCACCACTCCCAAGAGGAGAAGGCGGGTGGTGGTGGTCGGGGACTCTCTCCTCCGGGGGACTGAGTCATCTATCTGCCGCCCTGACCGGGAAAACCGAGAAGTCTGCTGCTTGCCAGGGGCTAAGATTCGTGATGTGACGGAGAGACTGCCGAGACTCATCAAGCCCTCGGATCGCTACCCCTTCCTGCTTCTCCACGTGGGCACCAATGATACTGCCAAGAATGACCTTGAGCGGATCACTGCGGACTACGTGGCTCTGGGAAGAAGGATAAAGGAGTTGGAGGCGCAAGTGGTGTTCTCGTCCATCCTCCCCGTGGAAGGAAAATGCCTGGGTAGGGACCGTCGAATCGTGGAGGTCAACGAATGGCTACGCAGGTGGTGTCGGAGAGAAGGCTTTGGATTCTTTGACCATGGGATGGTGTTCCATGAAGGAGGAGTGCTGGGCAGAGACGGGCTCCATCTTACGAAGAGAGGGAAGAACATCTTTGCCAGCAGGCTGGCTAACCTAGTGAGGAGGGCTTTAAACTAGGTTCACCGGGGGAAGGAGACCAAAGCCCTGAGGTAAGTGGGAAAGCGGGATACCGGGAGGAAGCACAGGCAGGAATGTCTGTGAGGGGAGGGCTCCTGCCTCATACTGGGAATGAGGGGCGATCAACAGGTTATCTCAAGTGCTTATATACAAATGCACAAAGCCTTGGAAACAAGCAGGGAGAACTGGAGGTCCTGGTGATGTCAAGGAATTATGACGTGATTGGAATAACAGAGACTTGGTGGGATAACTCACATGACTGGAGTACAGTCATGGATGGTTATAAACTGTTCAGGAAGGACAGGCAGGGCAGAAAAGGTGGGGGAGTAGCACTGTATGTAAGGGAGCAGTATGACTGCTCAGAGCTCCGGTACGAAACTGTGGAAAAACCTGAGTGTCTCTGGATTAAGTTTAGAAGTGTGTGCAACAAGAGTGATGTCATGGTGGGAGTCTGCTATAGACCACCGGACCAGGGGGATGAGGTGGATGAGGCTTTCTTCCGGCAACTCACGGAAGCTACTAGATCGCATGCCCTGATTCTCATGGGTGACTTTAATTTTCCTGATATCTGCTGGGAGAGCAATACAGCGGTGCATAGACAATCCAGGAAGTTTTTGGAAAGCGTAGGGGACAATTTCCTGGTGCAAGTGCTAGGGGAGCCAACTAGGGGGAGCGCTTTTCTTGACCTGCTGCTCACAAACCGGGTAGAATTAGTGGGGGAAGCAAAAGTGGATGGGAATCTGGGAGGCAGTGACCATGAGTTGGTTGAGTTCAGGATCCTGACGCAGGGAAGAAAGGTAAGCAGCAGGATACGGACCCTGGACTTCAGGAAAGCAGACTTTGACTCCCTCAGGGAACAGATGGCCAGGATCCCCTGGGGGACTAACATGAAAGGGAAGGGAGTCCAGGAGAGCTGGCTGTATTTCAAGGAATCCCTGTTGAGGTTACAGGGACAAACCATCCCGATGAGTCGAAAGAATAGTAAATATGGCAGGCGACCAGCTTGGCTTAATGGTGAAATCCTAGCGGATCTTAAACATAAAAAAGAAGCTTACAAGAAGTGGAAGGTTGGACATATGACCAGGGAAGAGTATAAAAATATTGCTCGGGCATGTAGGAAAGATATCAGGAGGGCCAAATCGCACCTGGAGCTGCAGCTAGCAAGAGATGTCAAGAGTAACAAGAAGGGTTTCTTCAGGTATGTTGGCAACAAGAAGAAAGCCAAGGAAAGTGTGGGCCCCTTACTGAATGAGGGAGGCAAGCTAGTGACAGAGGATGTGGAAAAAGCTAATGTACTCAATGCTTTTTTTGCCTCTGTTTTCACTAACAAGGTCAGCTCCCAGACTGCTGTGCTGGGCATCACAAAATGGGGAAGAGATGGCCAGCCCTCTGTAGAGATAGAGGTGGTTAGGGACTATTTAGAAAAGCTGGACGTGCACAAGTCCATGGGGCCGGACGAATTGCATCCGAGAGTGCTGAGGGAATTGGCGGCTGTGATTGCAGAGCCCTTGGCCATTATCTTTGAAAACTCGTGGCGAACGGGGGAAGTCCCGGATGACTGGAAAAAGGCTAATGTAGTGCCCATCTTTAAAAAAGGGAAGAAGGAGGATCCTGGGAACTACAGGCCGGTCAGCCTCACCTCAGTCCCTGGAAAAATCATGGAGCAGGTCCTCAAAGAATCAATCCTAAAGCACTTAGAGGAGAGGAAAGTGATCAGGAACAGTCAGCATGGATTCACCAAGGGAAGGTCATGCCTGACTAATCTAATCGCCTTTTATGATGAGATTACTGGTTCTGTGGATGAAGGGAAAGCAGTGGATGTATTGTTTCTTGACTTTAGCAAAGCTTTTGACACGGTCTCCCACAGCATTCTTGTCAGCAAGTTAAGGAAGTATGGGCTGGATGAATGCACTATAAGGTGGGTAGAAAGCTGGCTAGATTGTCGGGCTCAACGGGTAGTGATCAATGGCTCCATGTCTAGTTGGCAGCCGGTGTCAAGTGGAGTGCCCCAGGGGTCGGTCCTGGGGCCCGTTTTGTTCAATATCTTCATAAATGATCTGGAGGATGGTGTGGATTGCACTCTCAGCAAATTTGCGGATGATACTAAACTGGGAGGAGTGGTAGATACGCTGGAGGGGAGGGATAGGATACAGAAGGACCTAGACAAATTGGAAGATTGGGCCAAAAGAAATCTAATGAGGTTCAATAAGGATAAGTGCAGGGTCCTGCACTTAGGATGGAAGAATCCAATGCACCGCTACAGACTAGGGACCGAATGGCTCGGCAGCAGTTCTGCGGAAAAGGACCTAGGGGTGGCAGTGGACGAGAAGCTGGATATGAGTCAGCAGTGTGCCCTTGTTGCCAAGAAGGCCAATGGCATTTTGGGATGTATAAGTAGGGGCATAGCGAGCAGATCGAGGGACGTGATCGTTCCCCTCTATTCGACACTGGTGAGGCCTCATCTGGAGTACTGTGTCCAGTTTTGGGCCCCACACTACAAGAAGGATGTGGATAAATTGGAAAGAGTACAGCGAAGGGCAACAAAAATGATTAGGGGTCTAGAGCACATGACTTATGAGGAGAGGCTGAGGGAGCTGGGATTGTTTAGTCTGCAGAAGAGAAGAATGAGGGGGGATTTGATAGCTGCTTTCAACTACCTGAAAGGGGGTTTCAAAGAGGATGGCTCTAGACTGTTCTCAATGGTAGCAGATGACAGAACGAGGAGTAATGGTCTCAAGTTGCAATGGGGGAGGTTTAGATTGGATATTAGGAAAAACTTTTTCACTAAGAGGGTGGTGAAACACTGGAATGCGTTACCTAGGGAGGTGGTAGAATCTCCTTCCTTAGAGGTTTTTAAGGTCAGGCTTGACAAAGCCCTGGCTAGGATGATTTAACTGGGACTTGGTCCTGCTTTGAGCAGGGGGTTGGACTAGATGACCTTCTGGGGTCCCTTCCAACCCTGATATTCTATGATTCTATGATTCTATGATTCTAAGGGTCTAGTGCTGTCCTGCCTGACACCTGCTCAGCTCCAGTGAAGTCAGCGACATTGCCATGGTGCAGAGTGGAATTTAGCCTATAAACTCAAATGTACAAAACACCAAACCAAACCTGGAGATGCTCCGTAAGTGTCCGCTGTTCAGAGGGCAGCTGCTCTGCAAGTTTTAAAAATCATGTCTCTTTAAGGTGGTTCATCTTGGGCACGCAAAACTTGACGACTCCAAAATCACTTGGCTTTATATTTTATAAATACTACTGAAGTGTTTTAGAGATACAGAGCCAGATTCTGATTCCACGCCCCCCGCCACACACACATATACACTCACTTTCTCCAATGCTTCGAGTACCCATGAGATTGCAGAGTAGCAAGAAATCCAGCCACCTCAGGACATCTGTGTTGTGGTGGAAGTAACACAGAGCTGGCCTAGCCATCCCTACAACGCTCCCCCACCCGCTTCTGGCTCCAGCATAAGGGATAACGCAGGGGTGTGGTCAGATTGCTGCTGCACTCTGGTAACCCCAGCCCGTGTAACAGGATTGTGCAGGGCTAATTTCTACCATTATAATGGGCCCTGAGCCATGGCCACTGCAGAGAAGCCCTGCTCAAGGGACAGACCCAAGAACAAACTGTGACTCAGAGTGACAGTTCCTCCCCTGCTCCCACTTGGCTCTGAGGGGGGAGCACATTACTTCATCCCTTTTGGGGGAGCTGCTCACTGAACTCTGTCCACCCAGATAGCTACTCTGGCTGGCAAGTGGGAGGGCATATCCAGGCCTCTTTCCCACTCCTAGTCCCGCCCCCACCACGTGTTTTCAGGGCAAAGGAACAGGTAAGTAGCCCTTGATCTCCTCCTGACAGCCAGAGTCACCATCTGAGCAGAACCAAGCAGGGTTTACACCCAGTTCCTCTCCAGCATGGGAGAGCAAGGACCATGACAACCTAGCTCTTGGTGTATAGAGATTAGGGAGATCTGCACTCTGGATGTTGGAAGAACTGGGTTTTGTCCCCAGCTCTCCCAGAGTCTGTTTCCTCATCTGCAAAGGGCAGATGACACTTGACTAGCTGACAATTCCATGAATGTTTGGAAGAGGCTTGGAGAGCCTCACAGCAGTGCAAAGCATCCTCCGCATTGGATCAGCAATTGGTGGCAATGTCCTTGCCAATTCTATACATGGGGAGTGGCACAGACACTCTTCTAGCTCCATTTTAATGTCTTTTCCATCTGCTCCAATGATTGAACTAACTGTCTCAAGTCTGGAGCTTTCCCAAAGACCTGAATGGCCCACAATGCCTTTGGGGGGGGGGGGAGTCATACTTAAGTGACTCTGGTTGCTGGCCACATTCCACTCTATTCCCCTTCTTTTAGACAAGTGTCTGTGATATTTTACAACTGGATTGAGTTAGAAGGACTATGTTCTGGCTGGCTGGAGAATTTTTTTAAAATATATTTTAGTCTCTCACTCACATGCTTATGTTGGAGAATTTTTGTCTTTTCTTCACCTCACTTTGTTAAAAGAAAATGATTGGCAAACTGCACACTAAGCAGTAGAGCTGAGAGCAGGTGCTCTAATGTTCAAAACACTTGGTCTTGTCACCTATGATGGATGCATCAGATGTCCTGACAAGAACCTCTTGCTGCAAACAGGGTACTGGAGACTTGGAATTCACTGAATTTCAGAGCCAAAGGTATTGGCCTTGAATGCTTCAGGTATCAGCAATGTCCATTTCACATCTTTAGGATAAAATAATATTTGTGGTGTGAATTCTGAGAAAAATCTCACCACCAAAACCCCATTGAAAAAATTATGCTTCACTCTAGTTAAGCATTCCTTTTCAAGGCAGCACTTATGCACATCCTTCACTTTAAGCAAGTGATTAAGTCCCGTGACATTAAACGTAAGCCCATGTTTAAGTGCTTTCTTAGATCAGGGCCTTTTTGCTGAAGGTTTTTTGGATCCAGATCCTCAGCTGGTGCAAACTGGCACAGCTCCACTGAAATCAATGGGGCGATGCCAATTCACACCAGCTAATGATCTGGCCCAGTTATATTCCAAACATTCAGCTATAGACTTCTCAGTGTTCAGACTGTTGCTTACAAAGGGCCTCTATAATTTGAAACTCTGTTATAAAATAAATATAATACTTAGGTATCTTCCTTTTATACCGGGGGTGTTACTCATGATTACCTTTGGAATGACTCATTCTCAGATATACTTGATGGGTGATTTCACAGCATTTCCCTTTAATACATGGACATGTCTGCTATAGCCTCTGTTGCAGGTTCTTTTTTTGCTTCCCAAAGGAATACTGTGATTGTTCATTCCACCCTGGATGACAACAGCAACTGGCTGCGGGGTACTGCACACATCTCTAGCTATCCATCTTCAGTGCTAAACACAGTCCTAAAACAAAAGGGCCCAGATCCTCAGCAGGTGTAAAGTGATGTGCCTCTATAGCAGGACTAATTAATACCGCCAAAAGATTTGAGCCAACAATTTTTTCTAAAAGTTCTCCAGTTTGAAGAAAGAGTGTCAGAATGTCTCTAGTTGTTAAAACTGGGTGTAGTCAGCTAGAAATCCTGGGTTGTATTCCTGGCTTTTCTGCCTACTTGCTGTATAACCTTTGGCAAATAGAGAAACTGAGGCACAGAGAGGGGGCTAGCTGTAAAATGAGTCTAATACTACTTTCGACCTCACAAAAGCTGAGAATTAATTAATGTAATATGCATTGAAATCTCTGAATGAAACTTGCTATGTAAATACAAAGTATCTTTATTAATAAACAAATTAGGGAACCTCTAAATCTAAGTTCTTCTCTTCCCATGTTATGATTATATATAGCCATGCACCTAATAGATGTGTGATCAGTAAAACCACCACTGAAACCTTTTTAAAAGATATTGTCCAATTTATCTTCCCCTCTCTCCTCCTAACAACGGTCAGCCCGCTTAATGATCCACAGATATTTTGGCTCTGATATGCTGTTTAAATGCATTTCTCCATACATCCAGAACTGTTCTCTAGGGATAGGTGTTGTGAAAATTCCTTGCAATCTTCATTTTGTTTTGCATTTTAAATATTACAGGATGACAAAGGCTAAAGGACTTTCAAAAGCCTGACATCAACCAGTGGGAATCTGAGCTGCACTTGGGTGGAACTTGGTCTTTTTGACTCACTGAAGAGATATTTGTAATATATTGGAGCGATATTAAATGCCTAACTAAATAAATAAATAAAACCATAAAACTGAGAGAGAATTTTCAAGGATGGACTAAGAACAGACCCAAGCCTTTAGCCAAAATACAAACTCAGCCTGACCAAACTTTTTTTTTTTTTTAAAGCTTAGAACAATTTGGATTGCTTTCACGTGCCCGCACTCTCAGGATTGTTCAGTTTCATTGCCCTCTGCCCTTCCTTTTTCCGATTGGAACTAGAAGTGGATAATTTTAGCCCGGTTTCACCGCTCAGCGGTTTTGTTTAGCATCTAAAAATTGCAGATGCTTTTCCAAATGGAACCTTCTTTGGTGCACTTGTTGCTAGCTAGTACGTTTCTGACACAGGCTTTAACATATAATTGCCACTTGTGTTAAAAGCAGACAAGCAGCAAAATATTCACATGGAAAATCAATCTCTATGACACTATCTTAATCAAAGGGCCTGCACCTTGTTTAGTCATTTAGACTTGTACAAAGTGGCTGTAACATTTATGTAAACTGCTACCATTCCGATTTACACCTTTTACACCCCGTTTGCACTGGGATAAATGGTGGCAAGGCGGCGCCTTAAAGTGAGTGTAAAGATTCTTCAGGCCCCTAGCTGACATAGCTATGCCAGCAAAAGCCCTAATGTAGATACAGTTATCTCAGCAAAGTCCCTTTGCCAACTAGCCTCTTTCAGTTAGGGAATGGGCAGGAATAAGCTATGCACTATAAACTGATTCACCACTAAGGGGGCTTGTCAGTATAGCGCTACCCTTTCTAGGGGAGCCTGGTCTACATTACAGGATTGATTTTGATTTATACTAAGGCCCCGTTACTTCATTCGGGCAGCATAAAGGGGCCTTAAAGTGGGCATAAATTGCATTTACACACCCAATGCAAGGCCCTTTATACGGTCAGAGTGGTGGAAAGGGGCTTAGGCATGGTCTACAGCGTTTTTGAACCAATATAAATATTTCAGTGACAGGCTGTGATTTTTTTTTAACTGGAATATTGATGCTCATAAAACCCCTAGTGTGGACACAGGTATAGCATGTTTACACCAATATAGCTGATCCCCCTTCCTATTCTGGTATAATTAAAGTGGTCCAGCCTTTGTGCGTATCCAAGCCCTGAGTGTAAGTGAGAATCAGGCCATCTCTGGTTCCAAACTGGATAGGGTTTGGAGGGAAATTTTGCTAATGGAAAGCAAGACAAAAAGGCCCCTCAATGGTAAGCTGCAGAAAGCTTGTCATGCCACATCCCACAATGTGAAAAAAATACTGGGGAGAGGGGATTTATGTCTTTCCATTTTATTCTCTGGTAAATTTGACAGGCTGACCTGCAGGGGCAGATTTTTGGCAGCCCTGTGCAGGCCGGCGAGAGGAGTGAGAGAGTGCAAGAATTTCTCCTACGCTTTGTGCCTATGCTCAGGGGCCAGCCATAGTTGATACAGGGAAGTAGAGCTGACCAAATAACCGATTACTCTGTTAGGTGTCTGAGCCACAAGAACAGGGAGGAAAAAACTTGTGGCAAGTCAACCTGAAATGGAAATGTTTCCGTTATTCTCACCACAAGAAAGCAAAACATTTTCATTTCAGTCTGGAAGAAATATTTCATTTTGTTTTGGGATGTGAACCCTTTTTTTCTTGAATTACATCTAGCTGCATAGCACAACAAACTGTTGTTTTGAAACAAAACGTTGAAAGGTTTCCTTTTCAAAATGGCAAAATGAAAAATTTGGGTTTGGGCAGGGGATGGGGGGGGGGGGGGTTTGGTTTGCTTTTATGTTCCACAGCATAGCATGATAAAAAAACCAGCACTGCATGTAACAGACTCTGTTACAGAGAAAGCAAGTGTAATTTTGGCTTCAGTTTGTTACAGCCTACTCCCGCACAATGAACACTGCTAACTGCTGTGGCTTTGTCCTCAGACTGTGCATTGACCCCTGCTACCCCCTCCAAGCCTGACCTCACCTGGGAAAAGAAAGGCATTCAAGGCTAAAGCTGCCACACTGTCCTTAGCTCACCCCAGCGCACTCTTCCAGCCTAGAGTTTAGTGGCAGTGTAATGAACGCCCATGCAGCACCAGAATGGGAGTCGGAGACTGAAACTTGATCCCTCGCTCCAGTCACTTGGGAGTGTGGTGAGGACAGTGAGTCCAGCACTTTGGATAAAACAGTGCAGGGACACTCCTGAGAGCCTAAGGGCAGCATCAGGAGGCAAGGGAGTCATTAGCAAACAAGCTGCTGCTGGCAGCGGTGGGCTATGATGTCAATGAAACCCTCCCAATGCCCATAGTGCTTTCTGAAAAGAGAGTCTACCAGTCACCTTTCAGTATTGAGTAGGTAAGGGCCAGATTCTCAAAGGCACTAACAATGCACACAGGGGCCTAGCAGGATTTCCCAAAGCTCCTACACAGGTTAAGTGATAAGCTCCCATTGATTTCAATTAAACTGGGGAAAAATTGGCTAGCTCCACTTGGAAACAATCCTGCCCTGTCCATAAAATAACACCACTCTATGGAACAGCTGTAAGGCACAGGACAGTAGAGCAGAGCGGGATTCAGGTTAGCCACCTTGGCTTCTCCCTGGATAATGATGATGGAGCAAGTGTCTTTTTAACACTCATGTAGTTATACTGACAAAGGTAAGTACATGATTTAAATGATTAATTATTATTTTATTACAGTTGCACATAGGGGCCCCCATCATGGAGTGGTGCCCCATTGTGTTAAGTGCTGTACAAACATGAGACCCTGCTTCTAAAAGCTAACAATCTGAGTAATATTAGAGTACTATTTACGTAATATTGGGCTCCATTGAAAATCCCAGCTATGGCTATTAAATGGGAACTGTGTGTTCAATGGCTAAGATTACATTTTCTTTTTAAATACTTTGGAACTGATCCTTTTCTCAGATACACTGGTGTAAATCAGGAGAAACTCCACTGAAGTCAATGGAGTTACAGTGGTGTAGAAATTACTTGAGAGGACAATCAGGTCTCTTTTTTATGTGTGTTCTTTCTTCATAGACCAAATAATCAGTTTCTGAGTTCTGCATTAAGGAATGTCAAGGTATAACTTTCAGCATTTAATTTTAGAATAAAGAAAAGGAGTACTTGTGGCACCTTAGAGACTAACAAATTTATTAGAGCATAAGCTTTCGTGAGCTACAGCTCACTTCATCGGATGCATTTGGTGGAAAAATGCATCCGATGAAGTGAGCTGTAGCTCACAAAAGCTTATGCTCTAATAAATTTGTTAGTCTCTAAGGTGCCACAAGTCCTCCTTTTCTTTTTGCGAATACAGACTAACACAGCTGCTACTCTGAAAAGAATATCTGAGGAACAGTGGGGGGTGGGGCGGGGGGGGAGAAATAACATGGGGAAATAGTTTTACTTTGTGTAATGACTCATCCATTCCCAGTCTCTAGTCAAGCCTAAGTTAATTGTATCCAGTTTGCAAATTAATTCCAATTCAGCAGTCTCTCCTTGGAGTCTGTTTTTGAAGCTTTTTTGTTGAAGGATAGCCACTCTTAGGTCTGTAATCGAGTGACCAGAGAGATTGAAATGTTCTCCGACTGGTTTTTGAATGTTATAATTCTTGACGTCTGATTTGTGTCCATTTATTCTTTTATGTAGAGACTGTCCAGTTTGACCAATGTACATGGCAGAGGGGCATTGCTGGCACATGATGGCGTATATCACATTGGTAGATGCGCAGGTGAACGAGCCTCTGATAGTGTGGCTGATGTGATTAGGTCCTATGATGGTGTCCCCTGAATAGATATGTGGGCAGAGTTGGCAACGGGCTTTGTTGCAAGGATAGGTTCCTGGGTTAGTGGTTCTGTTGTGTGGTGTGTGGTTGCTGGTGAGTATTTGCTTCAGATTGGGGGGCTGTCTGTAGGCAAGGACTGGCCCGTCTCCCAAGATCTGTGAGAGTGATGGGTCGTCCTTCAGGATAGATTGTAGATCCTTAATGATACGTTGGAGAGGTTTTAGTTGGGGGCTGAAGGTGATGGCTAGTGGCGTTCTGTTATTTTCTTTGTTGGGCCTGTCCTGCAGTAGGTGACTTCTGGGTTCTCTTCTGGCTCTGTCAATCTGTTTCTTCACTTCAGCAGGTGGGTATTGTAGTTGTAGGAATGCATGATAGAGATCTTGTAGGTGTTTGTCTCTGTCTCAGGGGTTGGAGCAAATGCGGTTATATCATAGAGCTTGGCTGTAGACTATGGATCGTGTGGTATGATCTGGATGAAAGCTAGAGGCATGTAGGTAGGAATAGCGGTCAGTAGATTTCCGATATAGGATGGTGTTTATGTGACCATCGCGTATTAGCACCGTAGTGTCCAGGAAGTGGATCTCTTGTGTGGACTGGTCCAGGCTGAGGTTAATTGTGGGTTGGAAATTGTTGAAATCATGCATTCCTACAACTACAATACCCACCTGCTGAAGTGAAGAAACAGATTGACAGAGCCAGAAGAGTACCCAGAAGTCACCTACATTCAAAAACCAGTTGGAGAACACTTCAATCTCTCTGGTCACTCGATTACGGACCTAAGAGTGGCTATCCTTCAACAAAAAAGCTTCAAAAACAGACTCCAATGAGAGACTGCTGAATTGAAATTAATTTGCAAACTGGATACAATTAACTGAGGCTTGACTAGAGACTGGGAATGGATGAGTCATTACACAAAGTAAAACTATTTCCCCATGTTATTTCTCCCCCCCACCCTACCCCCACTGTTCCTCAGATATTCTCAGATTAACTGCTGGAAATAGCCTATCTTGCTTGTCACCATGAAAGGTTTTCCTCCTTCCCCCCCCCCGCTGCTGGTGATGGCTTATCTTAAGTGATCACTCTCCTTACAGTGTGTATGATAAACCCATTGTTTCATGTTCTCTGTGTGTGTATATCAATCTCCCCTCTGTTTTTTTCCATCAAATGCATCCGATGAAGTGAGCTGTAGCTCACGAAAGCTTATGCTCTAATAAATTTGTTAGTCTCTAAGGTGCCACAAGTACTCCTTTTCTTTTTGCGAATACAGACTAACACGGCTGCTACTCTGAAAACTGCATTAGGTGCTATACAAAGTAAGAGACTGTCCCTACCCTGAAGAGCTTACAATTCAAATAGACAAAGGCGGTGTGACTGGAAGAATCATTATCCTTATTTATCGATGGAGAACTGAAGCACAGAGAGATTAAATGATTTCCCCAGGGTCATACAGGAACTGTGTGGCAGAGCTAAGACTCAAACCCATATCTGCTGAGTCCCGTTCCAGTGCCTTAGCTCCAGACATCCTTCCTTCCTCGGCCCACGTTAACAAATGATTGGTTTGGTTTTTCCTTAGTTCATGCAGGGAGAACCTCTCATCTCAGCTGGGGCAATATTACTAATTAGTACCTTGTACAGGAAGTCCAGTTCTGTTTGACAGGCTTCACACCTAATGCCTACAATGTCATTCTGTATTTACAGGATGTTTTTGTTTACATAAACAGCACTTCCCTGTGTAGTCCTAAACTGGGGTGATGCATTTGCCCAAATATGGACTGTCTGGGATACTCTCCCCAGCTGAGATGAGAAGTCACTCATTTCATTTCACTTAGGCCAGGCAGCTGAATAGGGGTTTCCAGTTACACTAATGTTTACAGTCATTGGTTTTGCAACATTACCAACCTCTGGGAATGAAAGCTCGTGGCAAGGGAGTCATTGGGGCTGCACAGCTTGAGTGGGAAACATGATCAGAGAGGTGAAAGTTTAGTTCTTCTTTCCTCACGCCTCTCATTCTGAGTTTCTATCTCATGGTCCATAAAATACAAGCTCAGATGGAAAACATTCCAGCTTCCTCTGGGGATGCTTGGAAGGCTGTCAAGAGCTCCAGGCCAATAGCAATGCTCTTGCTGCTAGCCAATAACAAGCCAGGCTGCTATGTAAGGGGTAAGACTCAATGTCCCAAACTACACACAGGGGATGGAAAAACCTGGTTTCAGCTCATTGACTATTGGACGAGCTCAAAGTACACATTGACTTTGTGATGTGTCCATACTCATGCCTGCTTAATTAATATAGGAAGTTGTATGCCTTAAACAATTAAATGGTGTTCAGCACCTATGGATTTCAGAGCAGCAGGAATGCTGTGAAGAATCCATATCTACTTAAATCAAATCAGAGGCATGGATGATCGGAGGAATCAGACTGTGAACATAAGAACATAAGAATACTTGAATGAGTAAGTGATTCATGTGCGCGATCATTCCTTAGCTTGCTTGTTTATTTTAAATTGGAAACTTGCATTTCCTTCCTTTTCATGCTGCTAAAAGGAGTGATAAAGAAGACAGAGATGGGTTTAGGGATCAGGATCCACATTCACATTCCAAATTCCAAAAAAATCTGGATTTGATTGGATCCAGGTGTTTTTTGTTTGGTTTGGGGGTTTTTTGGCCCATCTCCAGAACAGCCTGTATTACACCTCTGATGCCACAATTAAGCCTATTCTAAGTCAATCAACTTCTTTGTGAAACTCAGAAAAAATCATGTATCAAAACGATGCAAATGTTTTGAGTAGTTTTCATGCCAGCCCACTCAAAGCTTTCACTTAAAACTGAGCCCAGGTTTGCTCAAAATATCAGCCAACTTTTTAAAAAATTTCTCATGCATGTTGAGTCTGGAATGAATTACAAGCAGGTGAGTTTCAAGGGATTTTGCAGAGTTCTCTAGTCAAAACTGTTTAAAGAAGATTTGTTGCTGTACAAGTGCATGAATTAACTATACATAAATTATAAAACTACTTTTCTCGATACAAGTGCATCAGTCTGTGGAAAGTCTGCTCATTTATTATTCCGCCCCAAAGAGGAGAAAAGGATTTTGATTTTTAAATTCATACTTGGGCAAATTATTTTCTAAATGCAAAGTACAACTGCACAAGAAGCCCAAGCAACACATTTTATACACAACACTCCTACTGCCCTTGAGCCCCACCCAGAGCTGTTAAAATACATGCTCAGACATAGGCAGCGTGCTCTCACGTGTGCAGCATACACTCACACCCTCCGTCAAACACAGTGCATCCCATCTCCTTCTCATATATACATTATGATAGGCCAGATCCTCAGCTGGTGTAAGTTGACTTCAATGGAATGAAGGCAATTTACATCATCTGAGGATGCAATGTCCGTTCTTGCAACACTCCCTGTTACTCATAATCATTCATGCTATAGAGGAAATCAAGCCAAACTATTCTCTATTTCAGATATGCAACACCTTTCTTGGGTTTCCCTCTTCCGGCCAATTCCTTTAATGTATTCACTTGTCCCATGAATGTATTTGCTCTTGTTAATGCCCTAGGACCCTGTGTCCGATTCTTCTCCATGTGCTGTTGGATAGAGGAGGCCCCTGGGGACACACTGGTAAGGGTGAGTGTCAGAAATTCACTTACTTCAAATAAATCAACTGACTAGTTATTAGGGAAAGTTTTGGAAAGTATGAGGATGATGTGGACTCAATATTGCTCATTCTTTTTTCTCTTACTCCTTCTCACGTTGTTGTGTTAGTTTGAGTCATCTCTCTATGTTTCAAAGGGCTGTTTGTTTTATGCCTCAGCTGTCCTGTGAAGCCTGCTGTCTTTAAAGATGTTCTCTGCTTTTACTGCTGAAATCTAATTGCATCTCTCTGGGCTTTAAAAAGAAAAATATAGTATGACACTATGTCTTAATTCCAGGAAAAACTGATGCTGTACTGAAGGTGCTACTCTATTTTCTCTCTGTGTCTCAGATCCAAAAGCAAAATGTTCCTTGCTTCTATCAAATAATGATATTTTTCTGCTTTTTGGAATGCCAGTTTC
Source organism: Dermochelys coriacea (assembly GCF_009764565.3). Taxonomy (NCBI): domain Eukaryota; kingdom Metazoa; phylum Chordata; order Testudines; family Dermochelyidae; genus Dermochelys; species Dermochelys coriacea. The sequence continues at coordinate 135,112,012 of NC_050072.1, read as the reverse complement.
ATTGAGCTAGCTGGTTCCCATCACCTCATTACCAGAAACATTTGAGCTATACAGTTCAGTTCTGAACAGCCACAAGGTCCCGGCTTGCTGGGACCCAGGTTTTGCTTTGGGGCCTTCTTTGCCTTTACATCTCACCACTAAATAGCCAAGGAGTGTAATGGCCTTATACAGCTTGCCCTCAAGTGTTATCCCAGTTAGAGCCCCCTTGCGGGGAGGGGGGGACGGGACATTGTTGTGACTAGATACTGAAAGGTACCAAACTAAAATGACTCAATTGTGTTCCCCAGAGGTGCAGGCCACCAATTGATGGATACTGCCTGGCAAACACAGTTGGCCATGCTCTAGTCATAAGGTAAATGGCAGTATAGTTATGGGGAGGAGATCATTTTGAATCCAAGTGCAACGTTAATTGGAAAGGTCTAATATCCTTTTTGGTGAAGGGTGTTACAGCAATGACAGTCAATGGCCGTAGTCTGCATCCTGATATTATGGGGTAATAAATTCTCCAGCCCTCGGGGTTTTTAAATCAATTTCAAATGTCTTTCTAAAAGATATACTCAAGTTCAGCCACAAGTTATTGACCTGGATGTGGGGATCACTGGCTGAAATTCTATGGCATAGGTTATAAAATCATAATGGTGCCACCTGGCCTTAAAATCTGTGAACACACGAAAAATTCAGAAAGGTAATGAAAAAACTCCTGCATGGCCCAGTTCAGAAGAAAAACGAGATCATTAGAGTCAGCTCTGCACGCTGGCAAAGTCCAAGCTTCAAGGAATGCAGGTGGGACAGGAAAAAGAAATAATTTAAGCTCGTAAAGGAAAGGAAATGCAAAAAATATTCTGTAATTTCCTAAAGCACATTTTTGGACTGGTGTCATAGTCCTGCACACAGAAAAGATTCTGTTTGCTGGTAACAAATAATGGGAAAGTGGACATTTTCCAGTGCTGTCAAGTGCAGTTCGGGTGGGAATCTCAAAAGCCCTTGAGGCAATTATCAGCACAGGATTTTCAAGAGTTTTTGAAAATCTCCTCTATGACTTTTCTTTTTTTCTTGCTCTTCCATCAAGCATCACAAATGAAGCCCTTGGTTAGAATAGTGCAGTAGTCTTTGAAGGAAGAAGCTGATATATCAGCTGCTTTGGCAGATTAGAAGGGGAAATGACAATGAAGGGAGACCCTTTTTAACTCAGAAATGGTTTCTCTCTGTTAAAAAGGGCAACATGCCCTTTGTATACCATCGAGCTAGCGTGCTAAAAATAATAGCCTAGGTGCAACTGGGAGCAGCGGGAGGATCTAGCTGCCCCAAGGACAAACCTTGCTGGACTCCAGGGGTGTGTACTTGGACAGCTAGTCTGATCTCCTGCTCCTGCTACCACAACTACACTACAATTGCTCACACACTTGCTCAATGAGAGCTAGGACAAGTATGCCTCCTCAAGCTGGAAATCATACCCCCAGTTCCAAGTGTAGACATACCCTTATATCCATGCTGCGGTAATTTCAACCTTGTCTTATAGCTGTGAAAGAAAGGCCAAGCCAAAGAGGTGGAAGAGTGTAGTCTAGGACACCTTTGAGCTATTTTGCATATAAAAGACCAAGACAAAACTATGCATAATGAGGCTCTGTAAATAGTTGCACAAATATATCGATACAATGCTTATGAAAGCAGTACTTGTGAAAGCACAGCATTGTTGCGCTGGACACATCCTCTACATGATAGAGCACCAGTCATCCAACAAAAATGTTCTATGGTAAATTTTAATAGGCAAAAAAACAAAGATCAAGCCACCAACCGAGAAATCAACATCGGGGCAAGCCACAGTAGCAAACAAATCAATTTGCAAGCCAAAGTAACATCTGGGGCAGAGTGTTTTGAAACAAGATGCATTAACCAAAATCAGATAAGATTTTGTCAGAAAAAGGAACAAGAGTTAGAAGCGCAACTAGCAAACGTCACAGTATTTCCCTGTCTGACGCATGGAAAAGTCTGTAATCCAAGAACTGGATTCTTTAATCACCTAACAAAATATCTTGTTAAACTGGTATGAATGGACACGAACCTTGTTGAACCTGTCATCGTTAACAGAACGAACTGGTTGGAAAGTGGTGGTGGTGAGGTTGCAAGCTGAAATTTTGACTTTTTGTCAAAAAAAAAAAAATCAAAACTAGATTTTGTGGTGGGTGGGCGTGTAAGGGGTTTCACTTGCTGAAAACATTTTGGGGTGGGATTTTTTTTTTACAAAATAATTTTTTTTCTGTTTTCTAATGAAAAACAAATTTTTCAAGAGAAGAAGCTGCTTTCTGTGAAAATATTCTTTTGTCAAACAAAAAAATCAATTGGAAAAAAATGTTTTGGTAGAAAAATGTTGAATAACCCTAGTTTGCATGTTTTTATTTACTCTATTTTTCCAACTGGGAAGCACCAGATACATCTATATGATGAGTAAAGCTATGATTATGTCATGGGTATTTTTAGTAAAATTCCTGGACAGGTCACAGGCAATGAACAAAAATTCACAGCAGCCATGATCTGTCCCTGACTTTTACTAAAAACATCTCTGACAAAATGGGGAAGGAGGAGGGTCCTCCAGCACCCTGCCCCACTGCAGGAAGTGGCAGGTACTTGCAGCCCCTTCCCCCCGCTGCCGGAGAAGGCAGCTGGGGAGCTCCAGGGGATATCCCCTCCCAGCAGCAGTGGTGGCTGGGGAGCTCTGGGGAATCCCCCGCTACCTTCTGAGGCAAGGGAGTGCCAGAGAATCTCCTGCTGCCCTGTGGGGCTGGGAGCTGGGGGACAGCTGGGACCTGAGTGGGGGAGCCCCCTGCTTCCGCCATGGCTGGGCTGCTGCGGGAGAGTCCCCCCACTCCACCGCCACTGCGGCTGGGCTGCTGCAGGGCCCCAGTGTCACGGAGGTCGCAGAAAGTCACAGAATCCATGATTTCCGCGACCTCTGTGACATACTCTTAGCCTTAATGATGAGCGACTAAACTGGTATGAACGGACACAAACCTTGATATTGCCTAAAAAACAGTTTATCTACCATATGGAGAAGGAACCCAAACCAAAAATATCCCAAAGCCTTGTTATATTCTCACTATCCTAAACTGAATTGCTTTATAACCAGATTTGTACCCTGAGGAAACAATTGAACATTGAACAATTGCTAATTATTTTGTTCAATGAATTAATTATTTTCCCCTGTTTCCTGATGTAACCGCTGCTCTGTGTTTTCTACAGATCTTCCTCAGAAAAAATTGCATTAGGACCTACAATAAATATAATATAAAATAAAGCCACGATTCTAAACCTGGGCCAGACGGGTCAAATGTTGTTCTTGTTAGTGCTAGAGCGGATTGAAAAATAGAATTTCCATTTTACAGAAAATCCCATAATTTCAACCTGGGGTAGGAATCACCTGAACTGCAACACTCCATAGTGCCCTGTGCTGGTTCAGGCAGACTCCAATTAGGAGCGACTGGACCCAAAAATGATATATATTTTGTTTGGATTCGCCCCAAGGAAAACTGACAAATTTCTGCAAAATCGACATTTTCCCATGGAAAATGTTGATGGTATGGAAATTACATTTTTTGTCTAAAAGACATTTTGGCAGGAAATTGCCAACCTGCTCTAGTTGGTACTTTGCTCTGTGAATAGTGCATTCAGATGGATGGTCTCATGGAACTCTATGGAGCAGAGTCTCAACTGATATTAGCTATATTGAACTACCCGGGTTTACACCAGCTCAGAATATGGCTATATGACCCTACTCTCAGAATTAGGTCCTGTGCACTCTGAGGAAGAGTGGCACAATCTGGCGCTCTAGGAAATATCCTCTGCTGCATTTCTATTTAAACACTGATTTCAAATCACTCACTAGACTGTTGTTTCCAAAGAGTTGTAAAAACAGGAATATTTCACTAATTTGTTTGTTCTCCATGCCAAACAAGTGAACTCTGATTAAACCATCTTTTCCCCATCAGCATTCAGCTTATAAATTTTATAGCAGGATGTCCTTATTCCAACTAATTTTTTTTAAAGTGGCGTTAAAGGCTATTAATTTCTCTGTGGTTTTAGTGAAGGAAAATGTTATTTTCTGTGTTAACAAAAACGAAAAATATTCCTGTTCCTGGCGTGAAATATATATTGGCACTTCATGTCAACTCATACAGTTACACAGTAAGACCCCAATGTGAAGTCCCATCATTCATTGGCACACAGTAACTGCTAGGGAAGTCATTGAAACGATTGTCTAACGTGAATGCCATTACACAGCTCTCAAAGTGGGTAATGTGCAGGATCTTCTCTTTTTCCTGCCCGATTTTTGTGCCTGGAAGATGCTTCTCTGTTGATCAGCAAATACTGTGTGCTGGTCATAGCCAGGGGACTGGCAATTAAAAGTGCCCTTGGATAGCAGAGTGACATGAGGACCCTGGAATAGCTCATTTTAAAAATAGGTTTGTATTGTTTATATTTGGCAGTATGTGGAATGGTGTTTCAACATTTGGTTATTGTTAGTTGTTTGTATTTTCTTTTTGTAAATAGTTATAAATTATGTAATAAGAAAAATGGGAGCTGCCTCATTAAAAATAGGGAGGGGGCACTTGAAGAGGGCTCTGAGCACTGTGATTGTGGCCATGTGAGGAGTGGGCACAGGAGAGGACTCAGCCTATGAGAAGCTCCCAAAGAAATGTGTTAGAATTCCCATAATAAATAGTATTCCTCTTCAAAACTGAGCCTTCTTGTTGAAGGCGCACCAGTGACATTTGAATAAGCACATTTGAAATCCTCATATAGCATGATCTGCTTTACAAACATTACATCACATGATATCACATATCACTGAGGGAAATGTTATTACTAGAGTTGTGCACATAACCCATTTTTCAGTACAATGGCTGAACGAAAAAATCAGAGAAAAAATTTGGTTTGGGTCAACCCAAAATAAAAAAAAATGTTTGATTCTTTTCCAGTGAAATGAAGAAGTTGACAAAACTTACATTTGGGTTCCTTTTTGAGGTTTTTTAATCTTTTAACAATTTTTTTAAAATCAAATTGAGTGAAATTTCAAAACAAAATGTCTTTCTGAAATGAACAGTCAAAATGTTTCATTTCAGAAATGCTAAAACAAACCATTTTCACATTCCCAGAAAAATATTTTCAGCTGAGACAATTTGCTGAAATTGATCCAAATTGTTCATCAACCCAAATCTGTATTTTTCAGCAAAATACTACTACTAATAATAATAATTTGCACAAAACATTTCCCCTAGATCTAATCATTACTTAATTTTACACATGAGGAAGCTGTTGTTTAAGGGTGGGATTTTCAAAAGCATTCAGGGATGACCTATATTAATCCCATTGGAATCAGTGGTAAAACTCCAACTGACTTATCATAGAATCATAGAAGATTAGGGTTGGAAGAGACCTCAGGAGGTCATCTAGTGCCATCCCCTGCTCAAAGCAGGACCAACCCCAACTAAATCATCCCAGCCAGGGCTTTGTCAAGCCAGGCCTTAAAAACCTTTAAGGATGGAGATTTCACCACTTCCCTAGGTAACCCATTCCAGTACTTTACCACCCTCTGAGTGAAATAGTTTTTCCGAATATCCAAACTAAACCTCCCCCACTGCAATTTGAGACCATTGCTCCTTGTTCTGTCATCTGCTACAACTGAGAACAGTCTAGATCCATCCTCTTTGGAACCCCCTTTCAGGTACTTGAAAGCAGCTATCAAATCCCCCCTCATTCTTCTCTTCCGCAGACTAAACAACCCCAGTTCCCTCAGCCTCTCCTCATAAATAACGTGCCCCAGACTCCTAATCATTTTCATTGCCCTCTGCTGGACTCCCTCCAATTTGTCCACATCCTTTCTACAGTGAGAACTACAGTTGGTTGAAGCTTGGAATTTCTGATCGGGGGAAATTCTGACATTTCAAAATTTCCTTTTGTCCCATCTTTAAATGAAAATTCAAACTTCTTAAATTTTCTACAAAATTAGAACGGGGGGAAGATTTTTGAATGAAGAGTAAAAAATGCAGTTTTGATCAACCTCAAACTATTCACAAATTGGACACAAATAGTTTAGACCATTCACAAAATGGCCAGCAGGGGGGGTGCTGCTACCCCCTCCACTTTTGTACCCCGCACTGCACTTACACTTCTAAGGTCCAGGTTCCAATCCTTGCTCTGGAACAGATCTAAAATGGACATCTTCAAATCACTGAAAATATGTCCCCCTTTGCTTCAAACTAAACATTGGGTTTTTTTTTTAAATTCCTTTAGGAACTGCCAGCAAATCAAAGAATCAGTTATTCACCGAGCACTACTGAAAATTCTGCGGGGGAGGGGAATTGTTTCAGAAATATCAATATGACTTTATTAAAATTTTTCATTTAGATAAGGTTGAAATTCTTCATTTTGTCTTTATCATTTTGATTAATCTATTATTTTACATTCCCTGGGCCTATACCACAAAGCCCTACTTCCTTTATTGTAGAAGGCTGGTCTTTCAGTGAAAGCACTGGCTTAAGACAGAGATGATCTGGGTTTGAGTCTCAGCTCTGTCACAGGCTGAGTGACATTGGGTATGCCACTAAATCGCTCTGTACTTTAATTTTCTAACCTGTACCTGCTAATTTTGTGGTGTGGCAGGAGATGACAGTTTCTTTGAGATCCAAGATTCTGATCAGAACGAGAATTCAATGTCTGGGAGGAAGTCAGAGTAAGAAATAATGAATACAACTGTGTTGAGGAGGTTGTGTTTGAATGCAGATTAAGGCAATGGTAGAGGCTTAAATTTAAACTAAAACTCAAGATTCAGGTTCAAAACTAAATATGATCTAGGTTTTGGATCAGATGGTGCCAAAATCTTACTTAATCTTTTAGTGCTATTTTGCCCCCAAAAGATTAAAATATTATGAGAACAATGGTTTGTGGGTGAATTTTGGCTTATTTCTAGTCAAATCTACAACATAGGAATGAAGGTATCGGGGGAGGGATAGCTCAATGGTTTGAGCATTGGCCTGCTAAACCCAGGGTTGTGAGTTCAATCTCTGAGGGGGCCATTTAGGGATCTGGGGAAAGAAAAAAATGGGGATGGGTCCTGCTTTGAGCAGGGGGTTGGACTAGATGACCTCCTGAGGTCCCTTCCAACCCTGATATCCTATGATAAGGATTATGCCCAATAGAGCTAGCACAGATTCCATAATCTCATTGTATACAATACCCAGGAAATCTTGTCTATTATTTATATTGTGTTCTGCATTCTCCCCCTAAGTTGTTCAAATAGAACCTGACTTCAATATTTGTGAGTTAGGGCCCAGGAAAGACTCCTTCCAGCTCCCGGACTATATTAAATGGTCAATTCTCTGTAACTTTAAGTCTGTAAACCATGATTTGAGGACTTCAGTAACTGAGCCAGAGGTTAGGGTCTATTACAGGAGTGGGTGAGGTTCTATAGCCTGAGATGTGCCGGTCAGTCTAGATGATCATGATGGTCCCTTCTGACCTTGAAGTCTGTGTGAGTCTATGTTCAGAAATGGGAATGTGAACCTGTGAAAATCTATTTGAAGGGGTTTGAATTCACGATTGCAGTTTTGGCCCATGCCTAGTTAGGAGAATGTTTTTTGTGACAATTAAAAATGAAAGCAATAGCTTTGACATTTCTATTGAGAAATTCTACCATTTTCTCCTTCAGTGAAAAACCATTCTCCTGCTGGTACCGGACAATGGAGGAATATACTACTTAACTGAAAATGATAGAAAGTTTGGTACGTTGACCCATCCCATCCCCTGATTCTTTATGAACTGCTTAATAATTATGGTACTTAGCTCTCCTATAGCACTTTTCTTCAGGAGATCTCAAAGTGCTTTACAAAAGAGGTCAATATCATTATCCTCATTTTACAGAGAGGGAAACTGAGACAGAGAGTGGTAAAGTGACTTGCCCAGGGTCACCCTGCAGGCCAGTGGCAGAGTTGGGAATGGAACCTAAGTCTCTTGACTTCACTGCTCTATCCGCCACACCACAATGCTTAGAGGGAGAGCACAGAGCTCTGTTTAAATTTTGTTTGAATTTGTATAAAAATAAAAAATAATTCCCTGGGTCTGGTATACAATGGTATTATGGACTCTGCACTTACCATATTTGGCCCAGTCCATCTTTCCTTCAGAGAGGAGTCTCCTACGGAATCTAGTAAGCAATCTGCATCAGGAATGCAGAATGAAGCCCAGAGGGAGAACTCACATACACGCATGTGGTACACTTTCGTGACTTCCTTCGTCCACAGAGATTTAGGCCCTGATGCTGCAAGAACTTACTCACCTGCTTAACTTTATTCATATAAGTAGTCCTATCGATTTCAAGGGCGTTACCAGAATGCCTAACATGAAGCACGTGAATAAGTGGAGGCAATGCAGGCTAGTGGATTGGGCACTGGGCTTGGAGTCAGGAGACCTGGAGTTCATGCCACCATGCCATTAACATGCTCAGTAACTTTGGGCAAGTCTCTGTGTTTCTGTTTCCACTCCCAACTTTGGTCTATTTAGATGATAAGCTCTTTGGGGCAGGAACTGTCTCTTACTACATGTTTGTACAGCACCTAGCACAATGGGGCCCTCTTGGTGAGAGACTCTAGGCACTAACACAGAATATGTCTATGCAAGAGCTGCTACAGATGCCCAGCTATGGAGCTGCAGCTGTGTTCGGGACTGCTATAGTGTCGTTGCTTCCTACATCGACAGAAGGAGTTTTGCCATCTATGTAGTTAATCCGCCTGTCCGAGAGATAGTAGCTAGGTTGATGGAAGAATTCTTCCATGGACCTAGCTGTGTCTCCACCAGGGGTTAGGCTGACCTAATTACATTGCACAGAGTGCAAAATTTTTCACAGCCTGAGCAATGTAGCTAGGTAGATCTCAGTTTTAGGTATAGACTAGGCCATAATTTAAATAATAAATAAATAGTAATAAGTGTTTGCAGGATCAGGAATTTCTAGTATCATCTCCACTACGGCCTTAAGCAAACCAAATAGAAGCCCACATGCTAAATCTTGCTAACATCTGCCATCCCCCAGATAACAAAACAAAACATTGTTCATATTTCCATCTCACTGAGGACATAGGCAGGCATCAGCATATTTACTGTGTGTTTCCTATTTGGTTTTGTTAACAAAACAGTGGGGATCATACTGTACTTAAGACTATAAGCAAGTAAATCTTTCTTAAGGAAGAAACACACGTGCAGATATTTGATCCACATTGTTTACAGTCTTCTCTGAAAACATTCTAATGGCTCTCGTCACAAGAAACTCTCTGATGCCTTTTGCCAACACAAAAATCCAAAGGAGTGGAACTTTTTTTTGGAATTGGACATTAAAATTCCCTGCAAAGCCATCATCTTAGAAACTGTTCTCATGGAGCTATGTAACATTCAATAATAAACACAGCAGTTTGTTTGACATTAAATAACAAAAACTGTTTTTGAAAAGATAATTTTATGGAAACAATGTATTTCGAAACTAATTTGTCACGTCTAATGCCAAACCAAAGCAGGCTATAAAGAGACAGCTTTCCTGCTACAGTGATATATGGCCCTTTAAATAAAATATAACACAGGGTGCATTTCTTCGCTTGGCTTTTATCTCTGCATACAGTGTGAAAGTGCTTATTTAAAATGTTTCTGCTTGTTTCTTAATTAAACATTGATGGGTCAACGATAATGGATATAGGGAAGTGAGTTGGCATTCTGGCAACTTGGGATGAAATCCTAGCCCCATTGAACGCAATAAGAATTATGCAGTTGACTCCAATGGATCCAGGATTTCACAATGGATCCAGGATTTCACCCTTGGGTTCAATTCCTGGCTCTGGCATTGACCCACTATATGGCAAGTCATTTTAGCTCTCTGGGTCTCTGTTTTCCCTCCAACTCTTTGTCTATTTATATTGTAAACACTCACTGTTTCTCACCAGGTGTTTGTCCATCACCTTGTGGAATTGGCCCCCCATCGTGGTTGGGGACTCTAGGTGCTACTGTAATACACATAATTAATAACAATAATGTGCAGGCTTAAATGCCCATTGTCCACCACTGAGCAAACACAAAGAAAACTCATGCATCTGAAGAGTTTTCTCTTTTGATTGTTGAAAAGAAGTATCTTTTTTCTCTATTTCTCCAAAAATGTAGTATTATAGGCTCACCTAGTGAATGACATAGATTCAAGGTAATAATTTTCATTAATATGTAAAATTGCAATGAGCTGTCAAAGGAATTCTTAAAAAATAACAACATACAAACACACAACCAGAAAAGCCGTGCACCTCTGTCTTCTGACATCACATGTTACTCAGATCACAAGGAAATATTTCCACCGTGTGGGAGGTAGGAAAAGGAGCCAAGGAAGTGAATGTCAGAAATGAGGGGAAAACAGCTCTGAGCAGAAAAGGGCAGGGAATGCTGGTTCGTGAATGAAAACAGCCACAAAAATGTCCCTGTACAGTGGGGCCTAATCCAATACCCAGTGAAGTCGATGAGAATCTTTCTCATAGGAAACTGAGTCAAAGTATTCAGTATGAATGTGTGTGGATTTTTACTACTCTGCAATACAAGAGTGCCTATCCGCTGCCCTCGGTGCACTCGACAATCTTTTAGAAGATGCACTTAAACAAGTGCACATACATGGACCCATCCACTATCCTGAGGTCAAATCAGACAACCCAACAGCAAAGTGAATCAATTAACCTCCCTGCAAAATTGCTTGGCCCACATGGACTACTGCCCCTTTTCCTTACAACTAAGTGAGGAAGGAGGGTGCTTGGCATGTGCCCTGCATGCTAACAAACTCAGGCAATAGGGGGAATGATCTCTAAAGGCTTGGACAATTTAAAGACATCCCAACTGTAAAAAAAAAAAAAAAAAAAAAAAGGCCCACTTTCAATATCCTCCAACAGCAGGTTGATGTTTTATCAGCCAAGCTGGTACTGGAAACAATCTATCCAGACATGAACATTTGAATATTTGTTCCTTACTGATATCCTGTTAGATTAGTATAATAAAGGCTACCTTTGCTAATATTTACCTTGTTATCACCCATGTACATATCTTGCCTTCTTTGTTTGCACTTCCCCTAGCAAATTTGCATAGCATTTCCCTACCCCCACTTAAGCTCGCCACCCCAGTGTAATCTACAGCCAGAAGGTGTGTGCTGAGAACTCCAGTACCTGGCTATCATGCTGAAGTTGCCCAGATTCTATACCAGCTTCCTTTTCACTGCCCCTTGCTGAGAATGGCAGGAGTGATGCTGAAGGAGGAACACACTTTTAAAAAACTGAAAAACATAATAGTTCATATTCTGTCTCAAGTTCCACATGTGCCACCCGCTGAAGTCACTGGGGTTGCAACTTTCATGGGTATAACTGGGAGCATAACTGACTCACCATCTTTAACAACAGACCTGCCAAAACTTTTAGGACCTGGTCTTCATGCCCACTAAAATCCATGGCAAAACTCCCATTGACTCCCAGGAACAGGAGCTGCTGGGGGAAAGTTACAACATCCAGAGACAAAGGACTAAGCCTCAAATCTTCAAAGATATTTAAGCACCTAATTCCCATTGATTTCATTGGGAGTGAAATGGCTAAATACCTTTGGGGATCTAGGCACAAGGGTCTTGATCCTTCATTTGCTCGAATTGAGATAGCTCATCAAAGTTAAGGATGAAATTGTTGATAGTTCTGCATGCTGTGATACCACCATGACGTGTGTGGAGCATGGGTAGAGAGATAGGATTCATTAACTGGATTCGCTATCTGACCCTCCTATCTAATCCATTTATCCATCAATCTAACCCATCTAATCCACCCATTTGCCCAATAAGAATGTAAGAATGGCCATGCTGGGTCAGACCAATGGTAGTCCACTATGCTAGGTTCTGACAGTAGCTATCTGAGGGCCAGAAGGAATGAACAGAGCAGGGAAATGCATCGAGTGATCCATCCCCTGTCATCCAGGCCCAATTTCTAGTAGTCAGAGGTTTAGGGACATTCAGAGCATGGGGTTCATAAAATCATAGAATATCAGGGTTGGAAGGGACCTCAGGAGGTCATCTAGTCTAACCCCCTGCTCAAAGCAGGACCAATCCCCAATTTTTGCCCGAGATGCCTAAATGGCCTCCTTAAGGATTTAATTCACAATCCTAGGTTTAGTAGGCCAATACTCAAACCACTGAGCTATCCCTCCCCCCAGGGTTGGACCCCTGACTATTTCAGCTAATAGCCATTGATGAACCTATCATCCATGAACTTATCCAATTCTTTTGTGAACCCAGTTATTTTATATGTTGCTTTCACATCATCATAAGTTGCTTTCACAACATTCCCCAGCAATGAGTTCCACAGGTACTTCCTTATGTTTGTTTTAAACCTGTTTCCTATTAATTTCATTGGTTTCAATCCAACAGATGTACAGAGCAAATAGAGAGAAGAAATACAAAATGAGATCAAGTCCAAAATTAGGACAGCTTTTGAAAAGGGAAGACATAAAAATTAGGGATGGATGACCCAGTTCAGAAAAAATATTCTGACCTTTGGCCATTCTTAGAATGAGCTCTACCCAAACTTTTCCTAAAAATATAAATTTGTCTGTCTTAGTAATTTTAATTTATTTATTTATTTATTTTGCATGCCTGTGGCCTGCTGAGTACTGGCCCAGGCCAAGACTGGAAGTGGCAGGAATGTTAGAAGATAGCCTGGTCTTGTGTGATAACCAGCCCAATTGTGCTAGGTCAGGAGCTTCAAATAACATGGTTAAGATTTAAATAAGCATCTGACTTTTTCACTGCTTATTAGAACTGAGCTCTAAAATGTTTGATGTTCATCCATGGCTAATAAAGATCCAGCTATTTATAAAAGAAACTATTTACTTTTAAATAGACCGAATAGTTACTTGATTATCATTTTTTGGTTCATGGCCAGATTTTCAAAAGTGCTTAGTTCTCAGCAGCCCCCCATTGAAAATGATGCCCCTGATTCAAGAAAGCACATGGGCATGAACCTGATCAATGGCCCATTGAATTCAGCCTTAAGACTCTCATTGACTTCAGAGAGCTCTGGATCAAGTTCCGTGTGCTTAAGTTCTTTTCTATTCAGGAAAACACTTAAGAACATCCTGACGTGCTCTCCTGACTAGGGATGCTATCCTGAATCAGGGCCTATCAGAACAACTGACTTTAGCAAAGCTTTTGACAAGGTATCCCACAGTATTCTTGCCAGCAAGTTAAAGAAGTATTGGATGGATGAATAGACGATAAGGTGGATAGAAAGCTGGCTAGATTGTCAAGCTCAATGGGTAGTGATAAATGGCTCCATGTCTAGTTGGCAGCCGGTATCAAGCGGAGTGCCCCAAGGGTCGGTTTTGGGGCCGGTTTTGTTCAATATCTTCATTAATGATCTGGAGGATGGTGTGGATTGCACCCTCAGCAAGTTTGCAGATGACACTAAACTGGGAGGAGAGGTAGATACGCTGGAGGGTAGGGATAGGATACAGAGGGCCCTAGACAAATAAGAGGATTGGGCCAAAAGAAATCTGATGAGGTTCAACAAGGAGAAGTGCAGAGTCCTGCACTTCGGACGGAAGAATCCCATGCACCGCTACAGACTAGGGACCAAATGGCTCGGCAGCAGTTCTGCAGAAAAGGCCTAAGGGTTACAGTGGACGAGAAGCTGGATATGAGTCAACCGTGTGCCCTTGTTGCCAAGAAGGCCAGTAGCATTTTGGGCTGTATAAGTAGGGGCATTGCCAGCAGATCGAGGGACGTGATCGTTCCCCTCTATTCAATATTGGTGAGGCCTCATCTGGAGTACTGTGTCCAGTTTTGGGCCCCACACTACAAGAAGGATGTGGACACATTGGAAAGAGTCCAGCGGAGGGCAACAAAAATGATTAGGGGACTGGAACACATGACTTATGAAGAAAAGGAGTACTTGTGACACCTTAGAGACGAAAAAATTTATTTGAGCATAAGCTTTCGTGAGCTACAGCTCACTTAATTGGATGCATCTGATGAAGTGAGCTGAAGCTCACGAAAGCTTATGCTCAAATAAATTTGTTAGTCTCTAAGGTGCCACAAGTACTCCTTTTCTTTTTGCGAATACAGACTAACACGGCTGCTATTCTGAAACATGACTTATGAGGAGAGGCTGAGGGAACTGGGATTGTTTAGTCTGAGGAAGAGAAGAATGAGGGGGATTTGATAGCTGCTTTCAACTACCTGAAAGGGGGTTCCAAAGAGGATGGATCTAGACTGTTCTCAGTGGTGGCAGATGACAGAACAAGAAGCAATTGGTCTCAAGTTGCAGTGGGGGAGGTTTAAGTTGGATATTAGGAAAATCTTTTTCACTAGAAGGGTGGTGAAGCACTGGAAAGAGTTACCTAGGGAGGTGGTGGAATCTCCTTCCTTAGAGGTTTTTAAGGTCAGGCTTGACAAAGCCCTGGCTGGGATGATTTAGTTGGAGTTGGTCCTGCTTTGAGCCGGGGGTTGGACTAGATACCTCCTGAGGTCCCTTCCAAACCTGATATTCTATGATTCTATGAACTGGGAGATACTAGGTGCTGATCATTTCTAGAAAATCTGGCAATTCTGGCTGATTCAGGAAGTTCTTAAGCACATGCATAACTGTAAGTATATGTTGTAGTTCATCCCTATTCAACAAAGGATTTAAGCACCTGGAAAAGGGATGGACTTAGCACATGCTGAAGTTTAAGCATGCGATTTAAGTGGTTTGCTGAATCTAGGCCTCAATTAAGTGTCTAGATGGGAGCTGTGGTCTTTTGAGAATTTGGGAAATTGCATAGCCTTGTCTCCACTAGAAAGCTTTACTGGCAATAGTTCTACTGGCACAATGCCACTGACAAAACTATTTCAGCAGAATATATTCACTCTCGGCCAGTTGTGCCACTGCACTGTGTCCACACAGCATCCAGATATATCTCTGAAAGGAGTGCTGCACTGTGGCTAGGAATCCCAGAATCCTCTGCACCGCATTCAAGAACAGTGCCTTGTGTTCCTGTGTATTGTAGGGTACCCACACTCCTCCCAGGGAACTCTGAGAATTGGGGCTCAGATGCCCACAATTCCTTCTGCTCCATCACATAAGCACACCCATTTTACGTGCCGTTTTTGAATTTGCGGCTGCAAACAGGGATGCAGCACAGAGGAATTCAACACTTTTCTTTACTGTAAGGACCAGGCCCAGGACTCTGGGGTATTTGCAAGGCTGCAGCGCTCAAAGGGTACATCTACACAGTGAGCACCGCCGGCAGCACCGAATCTCGGAGTCTGAACTGACAGACTTGGGCTCACGAGGTCACGCTATGGTGCTAAAAATGGCAGTGTAGACACTGCAACTCGGGCTCTGCAGTCGGTGGGGGGGGGAAATGGGCTTCGGAGCCCAAGCCGTAACACCTGTGCAGCTATTTTTAAGCTGTAGCATGAATCCTGTGAGCCCGAGTCTGTCAACCCAGCCTCTGAGACTCACTGCCCCTCACTGTGTAGATGTATGTATCCAAACAGACTCAGCTGAGGGTAAGTAGACAGTGAAGGCAGCATCTACACTGGTTCAGCTTTTCGTGGAACGACTGTGTGTGTGCTGAGCACTTTTGAAAATCAGGACCTTATTTTTCAATTCTCAGTACCTAAAGAGAGACTACACAGCCCATGAAAGGAGCAAGCTTTAATCTGTCTTTAAAACAAACTATCTAGTGATTAGTTTCAGAGTAGCAGCCGTGTTAGTCTGTATTTGCAAAAAGAAAAGGAGTACTTGTGGCACCTTAGAGACTAACAAATTTATTTGAGCATAAGCTTTCGTGAGCTACAGCTCACTTCATCAGATGCATTTGGACCAAATGCCACAAGGTGCCACAAGTACTCCTTTTCTTTTTATCTAGTGATTAGTCAATCTCACTCTATGATGTTAAGGTTTAGAAGCATTTTGGTGGTTGATCAGCAGATACACTCTACGCATACTGTAAATAAGAGTCTTCATATGTCAAAGAATTAATGGATTTTAAGGCCTTACTTTTATTATTATCACAGTTGTGATTGAGAACCCAGTTTCCTCCATGTCTATTTGAAGCGGGCAAATTTGGTGTTGCAAAGGGCTCCTCTGATGTTCTGTCAAATTTCCATGCAAATAAATCTCATTTCGCTGATGTCTGTAAAGTTTTGCTTTATAGCAGAGGTCTCTCAGGGAGCTCTGTCTTCAATAAAAGGGGGTAGAAGTGGAACTACTAATTTAGTTTCTTTAAAAGGCATGTATTTTCATGCACATTAAATCCATCTGTTTCTGAAATGTATGCCTTTCTTCAATGTGTAATTTGATAAAACCGAAAAGAAAACCTCGGAGCTCCAAACTTGAAACAGAAATAGAGCGAGAACAGCTGAGAACTTTACTAAAGGGAAAAAAATACAACATATTTTTAGAATGCAAAAATTTTAAAAATACAAACAATGGATTTTGATGCAATCTGTCCGCAAGTCATTAAATTCACTGAAAAAAACAAAAACAGAAAATACATTATCTATTGCTGTTATTTATTTTTTGTATTACTGTAGTGCTTAGAGGGCCCAATGACAGATCGGGACCCTATTGTTCCAGGCTCTGTACAAACAGACCCTGATCCTGCAATAGGGTCTGCATGGACAGATGCTTGTATCTGTGTGGAAACTCATTTGCTTCAATGTGAGTGCAAGATCAATTCGCTCCGGGTCAAGGCCCGAAGTACAGCTTGGAGCATTAGGGCTTAAAACTGTGTCAGGATTTTTTTCTTAGTAGTAACAGTATGATCGTCAGGTCTGACCTCCAGGCCATAGTATTTCACCCCATGTATATCAAACCCAGAGCAGGCAAACCTCTTTGTAAGCAAATGGACAAAAACTCTTAGAAAATATCCGTCCAATATCTGTACAGACCACATATCCAAGTTAGCAGTGGTGGGAAGTTTGGCGACCTATGCATTAACTCCTCTGCCAGCATATGTTATTCAGTGACACAGAAATTGCATTCACATACTTCATGGGTGAAATGCATCTTGCCATACACAAGCAAAAAACCCTCTTGACTTCAAGGAAATAAGATTAGACAAAGACTAATCACAGCAGAGTCTCAAAAGCTCCTCTGCAAAATGATATAATGCAAGGATCATAGGGACAAGCACAGGGCTAGTTACATGACTCCCATGAGCAGGATCTGGACCTGTGTTCCTGACTGTTTCTGCAAAAAGAAAAGGAGTACTTGTGGCATCTTAGAGACTAACAAATTTATTAGAGCATAAGCTTTCGTGAGCTACAGCTCACTTCATCGGATGCATTTGGTGGATGCATCCAATGAAGTGAGCTGTAGCTCACGAAAGCTTATGCTCTAATAAATTTGTTAGTCTCTAAGGTGCCACAAGTCCTCCTTTTCTTTTTGCGAATACAGACTAACACGGCTGCTACTCTGAAACCTGACTGTTTCTGGTTGCTCAGAAGCCTTTGGGTTTCTCTTGTAACTAAGCTTTGTCTACTCTCATTTCTTCAAAGAAGCTGAGAGATTTATGCCTTTGTTTCCATGCATGTACTATTTTAAAGCCAGGTTTTAAAAAGTGCTCAGAACCCGCCCCCTCCCTCCATCGGGGGCTGGGTTTTTAAAGAGCTTGATTCCTGTTTAGGCATCTAACTGAGGTGGGCAGACTTTCCATAGCACTGAGCATCCAGCAACTCTTAATGAGAGCTTCTGGCTGCCAAAATCTTTGGAAAATCTAGCTCTTAATTTCCTTCAATAGTATTTTGGGTAGCTGAGATCTATACTAGAAAAACACAACAGGGTTTGGGTGGGCGTTCATTCCAGTCAAATGTAATACTGATTAAAGGAAAATGCTAAATAATAGAACTTAAAAATACAATTTTTTTCTCTGGGTCATTCTGCTTTCAAACATGTTTAGCTCTTCAATACAATCAATATTTGAATGAATGACATACAAATAGCATACCATGTCAGAAAAATATCCCATCACTTTAAAATAAAGAACATTTTGTTCTTTCCTTAAATAGTTTTGGTGTTATATTAATACAACACTTTTCACCAGAAATGAGACCCTTGTACTAGAGTGATGGAAAAAGTGCCTAGTGTAAAAGAGAATGAGATACACTGTATTTATTTCAGGCAATAAAATTGATATGTTAATAATCACAATGAGGGGCAGGAAGAAATCAAATAGACTGTTAAAACACAATGTATTTCCAGGGTATAAAGTTTACTTTCCTGATGAAAAATCTTTCATGATATCAGTGAGAGCTGATAGTCAGGCTCCTAAGTGAGTTTGGTGCTTTTTAAATTTCACCCAAAATCTTTTTTTTTACAGCAAGTTGAAATTGTTCACCATGTCCTCAATGTGACTATACAGAATCGCATGATAGGTCTCTTGTTTCTATAAATTTATTCCACAGACAGCGACAACTGGAACCGAAAATGCCAAGATCTAATTAAAACTTCGAAGCCTAAACTTTCGTTTAAAGTTTGATTTGACATAGCAGGCTTTTCCTTCACAGTTTTCGGCAGAAAGTCAAGGTCCATACATAAATATAGCAAATGTTCAAAGTACACCAAGCAGGAGCCTGTAATTCACAATTTATACTGCTTGGAAGTTGTGCAGTGGTTTCATACTTTTTTTCTAAATTTGTGGGCCACAATTAGGGCTAAATATAAAAACAACATCTATAATTTTTACGCATTTTTTCATAACTGTGAAAAGAGCAACTTCTTTGATTTTTGTTTCATATACACACCAAACATCCTAAGGCCCCATTTTGCTTCTTTAAATTTTGTTAAGTAATTTGGTTTGTTTTCTCTTAAGCAAAAATATGTGCCAAGAATTGAGCTTTATATGAGATTTTATAAAATTATAAAATTCCACCACCCAATGCGAGCAGATGGCTCCCTGTTCATTGCATCTGCTGTTTGTTTGTTTATTTGTGTGACTTTGTTAATGTTAATTTGTTGTTTATTTTTGCTCATTCTTTCTGAGAGGTGAACTCATCTCTTTGCTTCATTGTCTGTTTAAATGCTTCTATATCTCTCTGCAGTTTGAGAATAGTTCTGCTGTTATAAAATGGCCGGCTGATAACTGGGTTACATTTTCTGGTGTATTTCTGAAAGCAAACTGGTAACTAAGCTTAGAAACCATACTGCAGGGAGACAGGCTGATAAAATTGTGTTTACATTGCTTTTAGTCTTTCTTGAGATACAGGCACTGGTTTTCATTTACGTGAAAGCCCCTTCACATCACTCTGGCAGTATAAAACAGCATTAAATGGGAGCAAATGTAAATGGTCCTCTACACTTTAAAGTTTTCCCAGCATAACTATGTCTGTGAGGAGGGGCGATTTTTGCCCATACAGTTATACTTGTAAAAGCCCTATTGTATCAGTTATACCAGTATAAAGTTGTCTCGTATTGATATAGTTTATTTTGATTCCAGTCCTGGAATAAGCTATACTGGTATAAGCATTTTTATATCAGTATAATTGCATTCATATGCCCCTTCAATTTAACTATAACGGCATAGTTAAGCAGCAAAACTTTAAGTGTAAACAGGTCCTTACTGTAAATAAGAATCAGGCCCCTGGGCTGTTACTTTCAGATATTGTTTGAAGAGAGAGCAGTGCTTGTTTATATCTCTATGACAAATGTATCTCACTGGGTTCTTTATACCAGTTGAGAACAAGACTACTGCAATGGTGCGTTGAAGTCCAACGTGCCGAAGGAGCTATTCTGTTATAGAAGCGGGTTTACCGAATGTTTATAGAGCTGAGGTAGAAGGAAGGCTAGAGCACAAGGCCAACCATGAACGAGGATGGAGGATGCAATCCTGAGCAATTTAAGAAATCTAATCCTTCCCGTACTGACTCTTGCCAAAGGAAGATGACTTGCAAGGGAGCAATAAAGATGGAAGTCCATGGCCATGCACCATAGCCACGTGAATCTACTGCTGCTGAGATCTTCACAAAGACTAGCATAAAATGTTTGCCTTTAATTTAAAGGGAGGCATCTCTGTGTGTGTTGGGCTCTTAATCACTTTAATATGTTTCCCATGCACCATACAGCTTAATCTGATCCTTGTCATAGCCTGGTTGTGTTGAGTAAGGGATCACCACAACACTTTCACTGTTTCCATGGCAACAGACTGTGATGCCACAAACAGAAGGGCCTGTGAAGTAACAAGTTTTGAGTTCCCAAGAATGAGCTACAAACACAGGGAGAGAAAACTCACACCTGTCCCTAGCAAACGGAACTATAGAAATCAATCACCCGTTTTATAATTCCTTTAAGGCTTATTATTGGGCTACAGAATAAAGATCCCATTTTATTGTGCATGTTTCCATTTCAGTTACAATTCATTTGTAACAGAGGTTTCCCTTATGCCATCAAACTGCCTGATTCTGGAGAATAAGATGGTCATTGCGAAGAGACTATTTAAAAATATTTTTTCTTGTGGAAGCATTTGTCATTTTCTCTCTTCATTTTATTGTCCACCCTGGTTCTTTCGAGAAACGGGAATGTGACTGATTTTCTATACAGTGCTGTGCATGAATATAATTTAAGGTAAAATAAAGGTATTCCTGAGTATCAGCTATGGGAATTTTCAAATTAAAATAGAAAAGAGGGAGACACATGCATAGGGAGAGATGTTTGGGTTGACAAAGACTCCTGTAGGCAGAGTGAGCACTTATTCAGATTAAAACATATAAAGCCAGATTTTCAACGGGTTTAAATTGTCCTGGGTCCATTGAAGCCAATGGAGCTATGTTCCTTTACACTAGTTGCGGGTCTAGCCCTGAAGAAGAAGATTTTCAAAGGCACCCAGCTCCCATTGATTTCCCCCATAGCTGGATGCCTAGCTGCCCTTAGGTTTCAGAGTAGCAGCCGTGTTAGTCTGTATTCGCAAAAAGAAAAGGAGTACTTGTGGCACCTTAGAGACTAACAAATTTATTAGAGCATAAGCTTTCGTGAGCTACAGCTCACTTCATCGGATGCATTTGGTGGAAAAAACAGAGGAGAGATTTATATACACACACACAGAGAACATGATAAACCCATTGTTTCATGTTCTCTGTGTGTGTGTATATAAATCTCTCCTCTGTTTTTTCCACCAAATGCATCCGATGAAGTGAGCTGTAGCTCACGAAAGCTTATGCTCTAATAAATTTGTTAGTCTCTAAGGTGCCACAAGTACTCCTTTTCTTTTAGCTGCCCTTAGTTACCTTGAATCCCACAGCACACACACATTTAGAAGCATGGTTAAACATGTCTGAACTATGTCTGAGTCATCAAAATATAAACTGAACCTTGATACATTTTGTTGTTGCAAAATTTGCCTTTACTGGACTTGCATCAAAGATTTCAGTGCTGCCATCCAAGTTCTCTAATAATTGTTCCCTAAGATGACAGGTACTTTATACTGTGCTAGTAGATAGAGCACAAGCCTGGAACTCAGGACCCCTAGGGTTTATTCCTGGCTCTTCCACTGCTTTGCTGAACGACCATGGACAAGTCACTTTCTCTCTCTGGCCTCAGTTTCCCCATCTGTAAAATGGCGTTACTGATATGACCTCCTTAAAGAGCACTTTGAGAGCTACTGATGAAAAGTGCTAAATAAGAGGAAGGAAAAGGAGTACTTGTGGCATCTTAGAGACTAACAGATTTATTTGAGCATAAGTTTTCGTGAACTACTACATCCAGTAGGTCTATAGCCCACGAAAGCTTATGCTCAAATAAATTTGTTAGTCTCTAAGGTGCCACAATTCCTCCTTTTCTTTTTGCGAATACAGACTAACACGGCTGCTACTCTGAAATAAGAGGAAGGTATCATTGTTATTATTAATTTACCATTATTTCTACTTCAATTTTTAAAAAGTATTTTACATTCCCCTTTAGTGCAGAAGGTCTTCTAGAAGTATTTAGAAACATCTCCCATTTTTCATCAGTTAGGGAACAGAGAGCTGAGCTCTTTTGAAACTGCCCAACCCTCAGCCCCAGCATTCAATGGGAGAGGGTAGGGGATGTGTCATGCTGTTGGAGGGCAGGGAAGACTAGCTCATCCCCCTTCTCAGATTCTCCACCCTTCTTTTAGCTGGGACTGCAGGAACCAGACTAGGTGATTGGCTGACATGTCCGCCCTACCCTCCCCAGCCTTGCAAACTCTTGGGGGCTTTTCAACATCCCATTGTTCATTCATCTGCATGTCATGCTGAATCTGGCTACTTATTTGGGTGCCTAAGTAGTTCCAAGCTCTGGGTGTCTAGGCAGTCAGGCCTGGTGGTTGGAGCCATGGTCAAGAGTTGCAGCCTGCCATAGAGTCATGGCCAGCGCTGAAACCTGGGGCAGGATGTGGGTCACGACCAAGGTCAGTGTCTATAGACAAGCCAAATCAGGATCATAGCTGGAGTCCAGATGCAGGCCGAAGGTTGAAGCCAGGCTGGAGTCAGTCCAAGGGCTGTAGGGTCAGGAGGCAGATGCAGGGCTGGAGCAAGGTCAGATTAGGGCCTGGATAAATTGGAAGCAGGCTGGAACAAGGCTGAGGTAGGACCAGGAACCGGATCAAGGACAGACTAGAAGCATAGGGAGCCTGTAACACCTTGAGGCAGCCAAGTAGTGCTGTTGTACAGACAGCGTAACTTGTAGCTCTGGCAGTGTCAATGAAGTACCTGTACATGGAGATCATCTGACCCAGACGCTGCTGCATGCCTGAGGGCTAAGTCTCTGTAGGCTCTGTTGGAGGGGTGAGTCCTGCAGCAAAGTGAATAGCCCTGGTCTGGCTGCAGGTTTGCCTCACAAGCAGCCACTACTGGAGGCTGCTCTCTTTTGAAATTGGGCTGTCAATCTACACAGGTTAAGGGCCCAGACTTGCTCCCATTGATGTGAATAGGAGTTTTTCCATTTACTTAAATAAAAATAGGATAAGACAAATGGGCTTGTCATGAGGCATAGGTGCAACACCAGGTAATGCTGATGGGAGTTCCATGTACCACATGGACTTAACATTTCTCTAAGGAAGTTGTAAAGAAAGATCGTGTTCTGCTTGTTTTAGTATTTTTTAAATGGAGCAAAGTGATCTGGGCTGCACTAGCACTGTTTATAGCAAAATGAAGCTGCTAGTGAACAGGAAATGTTACGCTGCACATTTCCACTATCTGCACATAATTGAAATTGCTCTTAATTTGAAACTTCATGAAGGTAGAAGTTACACAAATTCTGTTACTTTGACTTTCGTCTAAACTTTTTGTGCATGTGGATGTCAATGCTGCCGGCTCTTGCAATTTTATCATGAGTCTTATGGTATTTATTTTTTCTCTTAAAGCCCCAGCTCCTGGAGTCATGGGATTATGAGATTTTCAGCTTCTATTTTTTTAAAGGTAAATTTTAGCCCTCATGGTTGTGGGAAAAAGCTCAAAAATGTGACTCGAGTACACCCTAAAGTTTTTTTTTAAAATCTCATGATTTTGGGGTATTTGTGATATTTCAACATTGGGGGCTGATAATTATGTCTGTATGTGTGTGTGTGAGAGAGAGACAGAGAGAGACAATAAATTCAACTTCTTGTTAACTTCTGTAGTCAGGGAGGCAGTGTGGTCTAGCGGCTAGGTTTCTGGAGTAGGACTCAGGAATCCTGTGTTCTATTCTTGGCTCTGCTACTGCCTTGCGAGGTAACCTTGGGCAAGTCACTTCATTGTCCTATGTCTTAGTTTCCCCATCTGGAAAGAGGGGATAATGGTACAGGCCTCCTTTGTAATGAGTTTTGTGTTCTACAGAGGCTTCCTCTGTAGATCTCAATAAAAACTAGGTATTATCATTCAGTAAAGTTAATACTTAGTACAATTAATCTGGAATGGCTTGATTGTCCATTGCTTATACTCCCACTGAAGAGGGTGGGAGATCTAGGAGGGTAAGAAAGGCAGGATCCGGCTTATAGTGGACAAGGCTAATGCTTTTGTGTAATGCACAGATGGGGAGATGCACCACTCATTTTCAGTTGTGACCTATAGCAAGATTTTCCAGCCAGCATGATCCAGTGGGTAGGGCTCTACACTGGGAATCAGGTGATTTAGGCTTTATACTTGGTTTTGCCACTGACCTACTGTAACTTGAGCAAGTTACTTCCTCTGTTTCCTCTTCTACCTTTTGTCTGTCTTGTCTATTTAAATTGTGAGGTCTTCTGGGGCAGAAATTGTCACTCACTGTGTATATGTGCAGCCTCTTACAACGGGATCTTGATCTTGATTGGGGCCTCCTGATGCTACTGTATCGCAAGTTACAATACTTGCCTCAATTATCCAGAAACAATCACTAATCTGTAAACATTTAGCCATGGAGAAAACGGGGTAGTGCAACAGACTTGCATCATAGTTAGCTTCCCTTTTTATAAAATGTAAATACTGGCTAAGATTTGCTTGTTTTTTATGTCTCCTGCTAACTATAAGAGAATAAACATTTTTTCCAAGCATACAAAATAATTCAAACCATACGATTTTTTCTCCTTTGCCAAAAAGCTTCAAACGACCACCACCACCCCCATTTCTAATATCTAACATGCAGCATTTCTGATCACTGGTGTTCACTGCTTCTGAAACTTTAATGCTTAAATAACTTTTTCTACATTTCTAAGTACATTACAATGTTTTTCTTGTTATTTCTAAAAGGCTTGCGATATAAAAGCACACTGGTGTGTTTCCTCAGAACCGTCTTCATAGTAACACGCCGGGATGTTACAGTTCAAGAACTCCTCATCGTATATATAAACTCTCCCTTTGGCAATCAGATCACACAAGGCTAAGGAGAAGGAAACATGTAACTCCTATCGTTGTTCATGGGGATCACTCACAGTCTTCCCCATGCACCATGCTGAAAGTTTACCCTCTGTACAAGTCACTTGCTATTCCTGGGGTGTGTGGGACACCTGAATTATAGACAGGTTTAAATCATACAGAACACTGCTCATTGGTTTGAAATACGGGTCTGAGGACTCCTTTAAAACGAAGGATTTACGAGATACTGTGTGTATGAGAAAACACTAGATTGCCTTGCAAGTATTCTTTTGGAAAACTCAACCAGAATAAACTCACAATCTGCAGGATTGCTTATTCTCTCAATGTTAGGTCAATAAACTCTCATGATTCTGCCCTTTAGCCAGGCTTTTCAGAATCCACTTCCCTTGATAGTATTAGCCACTGACATTTCCACATTCTCTTTTGTACCTGAGAAGTGCAGCATAAAGCTCCAAGTTGTATGGGAATCAATTTATTATTCCACATGGGGCCCTGCTACTAGA
Organism: Dermochelys coriacea; assembly: GCF_009764565.3. NCBI lineage: Eukaryota > Metazoa > Chordata > Testudines > Dermochelyidae > Dermochelys > Dermochelys coriacea. Next base: position 135,086,647 of record NC_050072.1, on the reverse strand, counting down.
TTGTAAATTGTTTGGGGACATAGACCTTCCTTTGTTATTTGTTTATACAGCACCTACCAGAATGGTGTCCTAAGCCATAACTGGGGCTTCTAAGTGTTACCCCAGAACATAATAATGGTTTGTGAAAATAGAAGGGTTTTCTGAGATCATCAAGTATCCTGGGACAAGAATCCTGGAGTCAGGGAATGACATTTTCATAATAAAAAACGGTGATACCCTCAGAGTGACAATGGACATGAATCCCAGTCTGGGTTCAGATTCTGGAATCCTATCTTCTTCCTGTTTAGGGAATCCTAGTATACAACTCAGTGCTGTTAAAAATAATCCTTACTAATAATAGTGAAGACACTTGTCATTAAACTGAGATCACCAAGTGTTTCCCCACCTCACAGAGATGTTGGAAAGATAAAAACATTGGAGATTGTGAGGGACTCAGATATGAATGGCCGTATACATTCTTTGGATAGGCAGTGGTGCCTTTAGCCCAATGCACATACATTAAACTAGAGAGAAACAGTTAATTGTCATAATAAATCAGAACATTCCTTCACACTATGGCTACAGATTGTTGGCCTGAAGTGGAAATGCTAGAAATCAAACTGAATAGTCCCCCCAAAAAGAAATGACTCCCTGGTGTTTCTCTAAGTGCTGTTTGATTCACAGCACCTGCTGCTCTACAGATCTCATGACAGGGTTAGGATAAAGCAAAGAAAATCTGGAAACAAAAACCCTGTGAAATCAACTAGCTAATTAATCACTGTCCACTTCCCTGGTTCTTTCATTCCATACATCCCCGCAAAGCACTTCATAAAATAATGAAATTAACAGCTCACAGGACTTTCAGATTAAGACAAATTAAACACAGGAGACTGGATCTCAGATTAAAAATCTGAAGCTGAATAAAAGATTGACGTCGACAAAAGCAAGAAACTCCAGAGATTAGAGAACCCAGCTGCTAATAACTCTGCAGCCCACTGATTTTATATTGAGAGTTATCAATCTCCTGTAAAAAGAAAAACAAAGCTGGAGTCATCAGATCTGAACGATGCCTTGAAACGTATGGTTGAAAAGCTTTAAGAATTCTTGTAAGTATAGGGGCCTGTCCTGAATCTGCTCATGCAGGTTGCTTGAAAAATCAGCACAGAAGGAAGAAGCTATTGAGTAACTCTGAATGTACATTAGCAATCACCACTGTTGCCATAAGTAAAAGAGAGCAACACTGGGGAGGGTTTGTGGAAGAACAGTGGAGGTGTGGCCTAATAAGGAGAGAGTGGCAGAGACTATGCCTCCATCTGGTCTTCCATGAAACCTTCCTTCCTGGGGCTGCCCAATGTTATTTATGGCAGGCATGGTGCGTAAGGTATCAGCATGGGTCTCAGAACACTTAGGTTCAACTTCCAACTCTGCCACAGACTAGCTCTGTGACCTTGGGCAAGTCACTCAGTCTCTCTGCACCTCAGTTTCACAGAAGTAAAATGGTGATGACAGTATTCCACTCTCTCTCAGCAATCTTGAGTGGATCAGTACATTAGAGATGGCAAGGTGCTCAGATACTAGAGTAATGAAGGCTAGACCCCTAATGATGCTGAGGCAATATGGCCAGTACGCTACACCAAATCCACTATGATAGTGGCAGTAGCAAATGTTGATATTATGGTAATATACAAAGGCCCCAGTTGTGATTGGGCCCTGTTGTGCTGGCCAACCATACCCTCCCGCCTTGGCACACAATTTTGCATACGTCCCGATAGGAAGATGCTTTCATGAGCTCAGGATTTTGTTATCTCATCTGGGCTTCAATGCACTGTGAGAACCTTCCCGCCTTTGCAATGTAGCTTTTTGGTATTTGACCCGCAGTCTGAAACGCAATAAAAAATGGTAAAATTAACTATGTATTCCTGAAAAAAGAAAAGGAGTACTTGTGGCACCTTAGAGACTAACAAATTTATTAGAGCATAAGCTTTCGTGAGCTACAGCTCACTTCATCGGATGCATTTGGTGGAAAAAACAGTTTTTTCCACCAAATGCAAATCCACCAAATGCATCCGATGAAGTGAGCTGTAGCTCACGAAAGCTTATGCTCTAATAAATTTGTTAGTCTCTAAGGTGCCACAAGTACTCCTTTTCTTTTTGCGAATACAGACTAACACGGCTGCTACTCTGAAACCTATGTATTCCTGCACGTAGCTAAGGGACTCAAAACACTTTCCAGCTATTCATTAAAGTGAAGCATCACTATGAGACACAAAGTAGGTATATGTATGTCCATTGTACATGTTGGACTAGTGGACAGGGCACTGAAGGACACCTGGGTTCTCTTCCCCAGCTCTGCCACTGCCCTCCTGTGTGACCTGGGGCAAGTCCCTTCATCTGTCTGTGCCTCTGTTTCTTCTCTTACTCTTTCTCTGTCTTGTCTAATTAGATCCTCAGCTAAGGAAGGTCTAATGAAAAGGAACGAAGAGAATAAAAAATGTTTACTTCAGGTTTTTTCCCCCCAAGCCTGTGGATATCGTTCCCATCTTTAGAAGGCTATTTCCAGAAAGGATGTCTTTGCTGTTGTCCCAAATAAGGACAGAATGGCCTTATTAACATTTTTCTACCATTTTTTCAAGTTTTAGTTTCAGATTTCCCCATTCCATTAAATCAGATAATGTTTAACTTTTTACAATAGAATGCATGGCCTGCCCAACCTCAGAGCAGTAAAAAGACTTTACAGTACACTAAGTCTAACCAATCAAAGGGTAACACAAGTCTGTTATCCCTGACTACCCCATAAAACAGTTGACTTGACAGCCCAAGTCCAGTGGAATTGCAGTTTGCTCTGGGTTCTCCCTCTCCATTTAAAAATGATCCCATTGAACCTAGATTATGAGGCAGTGCAGCTGGCATTCTGAGGAGTTGCATAGATCTTGAAAGGGGGACTGTAGCAAATTCCTTTCTAGGGAGTGATTGTAATCTCTTCACAGGAATAATTGACTCTTACTATGTGTTTGTACAGTGCCTAGCACAATAGGACCCAATTTTGGTTTGTGGCTTTTGATGTTACTGTACTAAAAAACCAAAAACGAATAAACTTAATAGTTATAAATTGTGTCACAAAAGAATCTTCAGTGACAAAGCCAAAACAGGACCCAAGAATCCTGATTCCCCAGGCTACTCTACCCGCTAGAACATATTCCCTTCCTGCCCAAAGAATCCAGGTCAATTTTGTAGTGGGTGAGATAGCCCCAGCTATAGATTTCTCCTTCAACTCAAAGTACACATACTGGGCTCTTCCAGGAAGTCCCTGTAAAAAAACACAATGGTCGAATACAGAAAGAATCAAATCACAAAGTTCACATCAGACCAATACAGTAGGATCTGGAGTTGAGAACAATGTTTATAACAAAAGCAATCTGCAGCTTAGACAAAGGTGTACATCTCTTCCGGTGAACTCTGGAACTCTGATCCATCTGAAGAACCTGGAAATGCTAACTTAAGTGCATTTATTTGTAAAGGCTGTTTCCCAGTGTTGCTCCACTTGTTGCTACTCTATTGGAGGGCAGCGTGACATTGCCAGTCCTTGTGAGACATACATTTCTAATTATCTTGTGATTTAAAGCCTAATTAAATTGGCTTCTCCTTCCTGTTCTTGCACACAATGGATTTTTTTCTGCCCTTCCTACAAATCAATTGACTTCTCTTTTATTGTATTTATTTTTGCCTTGGTGGAGAGTTGAGCACTGATGTATCTGATGGGCTAGGAACTGCTTTGATCTTTGACTTGTCAAAGGAGAAAGAAAACACAGCCCTTTGTTGTCTTTGAAAATGGAAGAAAATGCCATTTAAGATTATTTAAACCTCTGCGTTGCTTTGTGGTGTGAAGGTGGTATTGAAAGAGCTCGGGCGGGGACTGTGGTGTGGGAGAGGGAACAGCTTTCTGAGAGAGGTGTTGGATAGTGAGCTAGCAAAGATAAGATTTAACTATCTGGACACATTTTTTTCCTCATCTAGCACAGAACTGTGTGCATCAATCAAACCAATGTGCCAGACGTTACATAGAACCCATGATGTTCAAAGTGCACATAATCATTCCCTAGGCAGCAGCTTAAATCTCAGAGTGCTCATGCAGCACACGATATTGTATCCATTGTATTGTCTCTTGGTTGTTATTATTATAATGATCACGATTTGAATTACAGTAGAGGCCTCAGCTGAGATCGGGGCCCAAAAGGACACTGTACAAATACAATGAGACAGTCCCTGCCCCAGAGATTGTACTACCTGATTAGAGAAGACAGATAAAGGGTGGAGAAGAAGCAAGGTGATTTGCCCAAAGTCACCCAACCGGTCATCGGCAGATAGAGGAAGAGAATCCAGATGTTCCAACTCTCAATCTGTGCCCTCTCCACTCCTCTCCACTGGGCCTCACACTTTTCAAATATGCCTAGCAGTGTTTTTGACAGTTCCGTGACACACACACCCAGTATGGCCAAGGGCAGCAGCTGGACAATCGAGCAAGAGCAACCATAGTTACTGAGCTGTGACGGACAGCCGGGGTACAGGGCTCAGTTCCAGACAGTGACAGGAGATTGCAGGATGAACTTCTCATGGGCTCGGTGACTGGGCCAAGCCATAGCAATGCTCACACTCAAGCTGCCTTGAGTTGGGAGAGAAGGTGGTTTTGCATGTGTAGAGGCAAGCCAGGAAGGAATGCAGGAGTTACTCCGTGCACATTGCTGCAGTCTGTGCAGGAGTTTCCCCTTCTCTTTTGTATTCCACCAAGACAGATCCTGCCCCTCATGTTATTTCTGTGATGATGTTGGTCTGGGGCTGCATGGCTCCATTCTGAGAATGAATTATCGCTGCTCCCAGTTGTGTGTTGTTGTGGGGGACCCTACAGCTCAATCTTCTGGCCATGTCCCTTGTTCCTGAATCCATGTCTTCATCCTCAGTGCTGCAGCACCCGCCTCCATCACAGAACAAACACCATTGAGTTCCAGGCTCCCTGAAGTGCCTTCTGAAGCAAAACAATACTGCTCTGGCTTTGCCATAATGGATGCATCTTTCATCAATACTTAGTGCAACTTGCACAGGTTTTCTCTTGTGTGCACCATGCAAACCATGGGATGATCTAGCCCAACGTATCCCTTCTGTATATTTTGTGGCTATACATCTGCAGACAACACAACATGGTGCTAGTGTCCTCGTCTAAGATGGGTTGGGGGAGGCGGGAGAATTCACACTGACACTGTTTTGAAATGCTTTTTTAGATCTTTACTAGATTCATATATATATGTATTCACTTTCCTGCCAATGAATTGTATCCTCCATGTAAATGCATAGAATACTGGCAGTTTTATGTAGGTCTGAATTAAATGTCTGTCCCTTGTTTGCCCAAGTGGCATTTAAAAATGGGGCAGGTTGAGTGATCATGATTTGGCCAAATGGCATGAAAATGGCTGCAGCTGGTGTTGAAGGCACTCAGCAGCTAGAACATCCAGTGGGAAAAAGCTCAGACACCCAAGAATAAAATACTACAGGAAGAACAGTGTGACATCTTGTGATGTGATGCTGTCTTTTGAGACCATCCTTCAAATGAGTTGAAGAATATTAGGTGCTATGAATGGCATTGCAGGATTGTAACGTGCCGCACCCCTTCTGCGATGCCTGTTTAGACTTTACACAAAGCAGAGTATTTAAATACAGTTAACACCATGCCAGTAGAGCAGGTCAATGTTTTTCCAACCAAACTTCTTTCCAATGGAAAATGACTCTTTGAATGAATTAATATTCCCCAGAAAAATTTTGATTCATTTGAGATTTTTTTGGTTTGGCCTCCCCCCCATCTTTTTCATTCCTCCCCCCTTTTTTTCCACCACCAGAAAAGGAGCAAAAAAATAAAAAGAGAAAGTAGGAGGGAAAGCAATGAAAAAATAAATACTTCCGGTTTTCAAAAACCAAAAGTTGTTGGTTTTCAGTTTTTCATCAAAAATCTTGGGGGGGGGAGGGGAAATAATTGAAATTTCCAGGAGGAAAAAAACCTATTTAAATCAGCCCTAATTGCAAATCTTTGAGGGGCAAAAATTGTCTTTAATATATGCTTTGTATGTATTCAGCAAAATGAGCCTTCACTCTTCCTTGGGGCTTTTAGGCACTACACTAAACAAGCACAACACCAATGAGGATGATGAAGTGAAAGACCAGCAAGCAGATGTTTAATCAAACCAGAGAGGATAGTTATTTCATAGGAATACCTCAGCTGAAAGGAGAGGCCATTTAGGCTAAGATTTTCAAAAGTGTATTATCTTAGGGAGTTAAGTGCCTATCTCCCATGGAAAGGCAGTAGGATTTGCACCTGTAGCACCTTCCAGTGCTTTTGAAAAGCTCAGTGATCATGATTAGGGCACTCAGAGGTCCTTGGAGAAACACTCCTTAATCTGTATGTGAAATTGCACATGGTGAAGTGTTCCCCACCCTACCGATAGTTTTGCAAGTGTCTATTGATCCTTCTTTGCCCAATCCATTCCTGTGGGTTTCATTGAATCAATTATCAGTTTTCAATTGTGCAACGCAATTCTGCACAGTGCACCAGCCCCAGGCATGCTGCAGCACAGTGGACTTGCTCCTACCCACTTTCTACCCCTGCAATGGCTTGCAGACCTTCTCTGGACAAAACACCTTGTGTGGTTTATTCTCATTGTTCTTTTCTACCATCACCTTCACATACTACACCACCTCATACTAACAGAACCATGAAGCCCTCAACTCCCAAAGCACAGAGGAACAAGGTCTCTCACATCTCTGACTCTACAAGCTACCTGCCTGTCCTTTCACACTTCCTTCCTGGGTCTCTTGTGTGTTGTTGCTCAGCTCTCTGTCACACATATGGCTTAGGTGGTGGGTAGACTTTGCCCAAGGTTGAGTTTCATCCCTAGAGAATGAAACTTCTGTGACCTTGTGGGCACAGCTGTCAATTCTCTTTGCAGCAAGGATGTCTTGAATCTGACTCTCCTTGTAGCCATACTAACTGCATTACACCTGCTGTGTCTGCCTCTGAGAGACAGACACTAGAGAGGACATAGCCAACTGGGCCATCTCATCCAGTAGCTAGACTCATTGTGCCAGATCCTTAGGTGGTATAAATCAGCGTGTCTCCAGTGAACTCAGTGCTCTGCCCATTTACATCAGCTGACGCAGAACTATTGCAGAGCTTTGTAGCAAGCCTTTCTTGATCCAACAGCAACAATGCTATCAGCGAGACCATGTGTACTCTGTTTAAAATACAGTATAAACACCAAGACAGATGAAGAGAGAGAAACCAAAGGAAAACTTCTTCTGGCTGAGGTAACTTGCTTTGTACCAAGCTTGTCGCAGGCATAGATTCCTTTTAATAAATCTTCCACTCACACAATTAGAGATCCCAGAGTTTGGAACCAGATCCCAAATTTCAGGGGGATTCAGACCTAAGGTTTTGGCTCAGTCCATTGTAAAGACAGGGGCTTGGGTCAAAGTACAGATTTGGACCTAACAACATCCTAGCCTCATCCAAATGACAAAGTGTTTGTCTTTGTGCCATGTCTACTCACAGCACAAAGAGACTGAACACAGAGTGGGCTCTTAGAGCTATGAAGAGAAGAAGCAGCTTTAGTCCCGAATGGGTCAGTCTTACAAGTGCTCATTTGGTTACCGGGATGGAAAATGCATCTGTTACAGGTACGTGTACTATCAACGTCAGAATTGTGTTGTACCTTTGCCACTGCTAGATAAGAAGAAATGCTGTACTCAGAGTAACTCTTGCTCTAGCACATTAAGGGATTTTGGTTGTATTTTTATCTAATCTACTTATATAGCCCCTTTACCATAGTATTGGGGTGCCAATCAGTTCTGAGCACCAGATTTCTGTGGTGCATAGAGCAGAGTCCATGTAAAGAGGGAATCAGAGAAGACTTGAAGAAACTCTCCTAGTGCAATGGAAAGGTCCAAACTGTACAGAATCCAAAGGAAGGAAAGAGAGGAGGTGAGAGGACTTGACAAACAGATCAGAGGGAAGGGGGATGATGGAGGGACCTGCAAAAGAAGACACCGTAAGGGGGAGAGGCAGGAGCAAACCAGGGCAGCACAGAAAGGGCAATGGAGCCCAGAATGCCTGAAGAAAATGCAGAGAGGGAGAGGGGAGCTGGAACTAGCTGCACCCCCTGGCTTGATGTGGTTTCCATCATATACAGGGTGTACAGTTTTGTTCAACGACTTTCAGCACCCCCACTATAAAAATTGTTCCAGCACCACTGGAGAGGGAACGGGAGAGATTAGAAGAGGGCTGGAACTGTGGTAAGTGCAGACCTGTCAGCTCCAGCCAGGACTTGTTTATTTTGTTAATAAACACACGCAAGCTCAGGGTTGGAAACAGTCAACTGGAAATAATTAACGAGAAACACTATATGCAATCCCCACCTTCATCCCCCTCCCCTCGCAAAAGTCTATGAAGCGTTTAAGAGTGACACAGCTCTTCAGTTCCTTGTTTGGTTTACAGGAGTCCTCCTCTAATGGCGAACATCACATTGGGTTTCAGAGTAGCAGCCGTGTTAGTCTGTATTCGCAAAAAGAAAAGGAGTACTTGTGGCACCTTAGAGACTAACAAATTTATTAGAGCATAAGCTTTCGTGAGCTACAGCATCCGATGAAGTGAGCTGTAGCTCACGAAAGCTTATGCTCTAATAAATTTGTTAGTCTCTAAGGTGCCACAAGTACTCCTTTTCTTATCACATTGGGTGTAAGCTACAGACATGTCAAACTTCAAGAAGAGAGGGCGAAACCCTTCCACTTCCAGTAGCAGTCCAAGTTTTAAAACTAGATTGACACTCTCACTGGAAACCACGACAATGGCCCAGGGCCTGTAATCATGTCTGATCAGTCTCATCTGGTGGCAATGACTGAGTAGATCACACAACTACCAGCCCATCAAACCACAGGGAAGAAACGTACTTCAGATCATGTCAAGGCTCTGAGTGAAACCCACAGAAGGCAGGAAATTCAAAGTTAAGAGAGGAATGCCGGGCCAGATCCTTAGCTGAGGTAAATTGGTGTCGCTCTAATGGAGGAGCTGCACCTCTGTCTTTAACTCAGCCCATTTTGCCTAGCTTTGGAAAATATGTGTTTGCTTGCAAGAAGAGCACCTTAACATAGAGGCCACTTTCCAAAGTGCCAGAGGGTGCTCAACTCCCGGCCCTGCCCTAGGCCCTGCCCCCACTCCACCCCCACCCTGCCTCTTCCCACCCAGTTCCACCCCCTCCCATGAGCACGCTGCATCCTTGCTCCTCCCCTCGCCCCCAGAGCCTCCTGGGTGCTGAGAAACAGCTGATTGTGGCAGGTGGAAGGCACAGGGAGGGAGAGGGAGGTGCTGATCCGCGGGGCCTGCCAGTGGGTGGGGGGAAGCTGAGGGGTGGGGGAAGCTGATAGGGCGGCCACCAGTTTTTCCCTGTAGGTGCTCCAGCCCTGGAGCACCCATGGAGTCTACACCTATTATTTGAAACACACTGCAATAACCAAACAAACCAGAGGGAACTAAAACGAGGTTTCAGCTTTACTTTGGAACCTTCTTCTGTAACCACAGGCTTCGGGGCTTCCCACTGAGGACCACCATCATGCCAACGAGCCTGGTCAATTGCAGCCAAGTTCATTGTACTTTATTGACTATTCAGTCCCAGATCATACTGTACCTGTTCCTTCTGAACAAACGGGTTGAAACTTTTTGTCTGAAATGTTTTTACATTGAAAAATGTTTTTGCCCCCTCAAAATGGAAATGTGTGCAGTAAATGTCCATTATGATGAAATTTCTTTCAGGTTTTGTGTCAAAAAAACCTGAGAACCCAACAGTTTTCAGTAAAGTCTCACATTTTTGCCTGACTAGCCAAAATTTTGGAGGTTCCAGTTGCCAAAACCTGGGGGAGGAGTAAAAATTCAGGAGGGCTTTTTTCAGTGAAAACCTGAAACATGTTCTTGTACATTTTACACGCCCCCTTCCCCCAGGAAAAACACCATTTCCCAGGTAATTGGAGCCAGTACAATGAATGTTCTGTATTCATAGCCCGAGGGCAGCCATTGGCATATTATGGAACCAGACCATCAAATGCCCAGTAAATTACAAAATAATTTTTAATATGTGTTTACAGAACCTAGTATAATAAGACCCTGATCAGAGCCTATAGATCCTATCATAGAACAACTAACAAATAATAATAATGAGCAACACTGAGGCTCCATCTCAGGAAAATTTTCCTAATGGTGATCTCTGTTAGTCTGTGGAATAGTTCCCCAGGGGAAGTGGTGGGAGCCCCACTGCTTCTGTTGTTTAAAAATGGACTGTGCAAATGCTGGAAAAGTGGTGGTCCCCCACTGGTTGGCCTAATATGGATGATCTAATGATATATCCAACCGCATATGCCTACAAATTGGCAGCCTAAATCCATTCCCTAGCAAGGAAACTCCTTCCTGATCCCCCACAGGCAATCAGTTTCTGCCCTATAATTCAGGTCTTAAAGAAAAACAGCAAAGTACTATAAAAATACCCTGACCATTATATCTAATTATAAAATCCAAGTCACTCTTCTATTTGTCTAAAAAAAAGCATAAAAAGGAACAGGGCTGAAGCAGGAAGACTGAGGAAAATGTGGGTCCTTTAATGGGATTTCAAAATTGCTATAAATTCTGAGCCATAGCCTCAGCTGGCGTCAGTCCATATAGCTCTAATGAATTCAATGGAAATACATGGATCTGCATTAGCTGAGGATCTGGCCATGATTTTTAAATATTGTTTGTTAATTGAATAGCTATACTGATTGGTTCTACCAATGGTTACATTGACTAATCTTTGTATATAATTTAAATAAATTAACTTGCAACTATTTTTAAATTGTCTAATGTTCAATGGTGTCTACTGGGATCTCAAATTTCTTAATCCTAATCTGCATCTAGAGGCTTGGTCTACTGCTGGGAAGTACAAATGTTGGGTCACTGAGGGTATGTCTGCATGATTCTGGAAGGCTTGGGTCAGCTTACTGAGGCTCAGGCTGTGGGCTATAAAATTATAGTGTAGTTGTTCAGTTTTGGGCTGGAGCCCAGGCTCTAAGACCCTACGATGTGGGAGGGATCTCAAAGCCCAGGATCTAGCCTGAGTCCCAGACATCTACACTGCAAATTTTAGCCCAAGCCCCATGAGTAGGGTGACCATATTTCCCTATGCTGAATAGAAGACACCTGGTAAAATTACTCATATTCAAGTTTCAGATGGTAGCCGTGTTAGTCTGTATCAGCAGAAACAACAAGGAGTCCTTGTGGCACCTTAGAGAATAACAAATTTATTTGGGCATAAGCTTTCTTGGGCTAGAACCCACTTCATCAGATGCATGGAGTGAAAAATACAGTAAGCAGTATATATATTACAGCACATGAAAAAATGGGAGTTGCCTTACCAAGTGGGGGATCAGTGCTAACGAGGCCAAGAAGGGTGAATATTAACAGAAAGAAAATTACTTTTTCTAGTGCTAACGAGGCCAAATTAATCAAGGTGGACATCGCTCATTCCCAACAGTTGACAAGAAGGTGTGAGTAGCTACTTTTTGTAGAGACCCAGCCACTCCCAGTCTTTATTCAGGCCTGCTGGTGTCCAGTTTGCAAATTAATTCCAGTTCTGCAGTTTCTCATTGGAGTCTGTTTTTGAAGTTTTTTTTGTTGAAGAATTGCCACCTTTAAGTGTATTATTGAGTGTCCAGGGAGATTGAAGTGCTGTCCTAATGGTTTTTGAATGTTACCATTCTTGATGTCTGATTTGTGTCCATTTATTCTTTTGCATAGAGACTGTCCGGTTTGGCCAATGTACATGGCAGAGGGACATTGCTGGCACATGATGGTATATATCACATTGGTAGATGCGCAGGTGAACGAGCCCCTGATGGTGTGGCTGATGTGGTTAGGTCCTGTGATGGTGACCCTTCAATAGATATGCGGACAGAATTGGCAATGGGGTCTGTTGCAGGGATTGATTCCTGGATTCGTGTTTTTGTTGTGTGGTGTGTAGTTGCTGGGGAGTATTTGCTTCCGGTTGTGAGGACTGTCCTGTCTCCCAAGATCTGTGAGAGTGATGGGTCATCCTTCAGGATAGGTTGTAGATCCTTGATGATGTGCTGGAGAGGTTTTAGCTGGGGGCTGAAGGTGATGGCTAGTGTTGTTCTGTTACTTTCTTTGTTGGGCCTGTCCTGTAGTAGGTGAGTTCAATAGCAATCTATTCAGTACAAACATTCAAATTAACATCAAGTTGACTGAGTCCCTGTTAAAAAGAAATACTAAGGAGTTGGATTTTTTTTATTTACCTTCTTAGCTTTAAGGCTTTAGGGTTCACATGGAGAGAGGTGACACACACACACTCCTGTACACCTCCCTCACACAGAGGGAGTGACTGACCGACCTGACCCTCCCTGCTCGGCCCTCTGTGCCCTCAATGCCTGGCTGGGGCCCCGGGATGAACCTGCCTCTCCTGGCACCTGTCACAGTGTGTCCCCAAGGCAACACATTGAGGGTGGGGGGGGGGAGGCACGCAAGGTCACATGTCCCCCTCCCCAGATTTCTGCCAGGGTTCACACTATAATGTGACCAGTAGCAGCCTTTCAGCACTGTGCGGGAGGGAAGGGATGGGACCTGCTTCCAGTGGCAGGGGCAGAGCGGGGAGGGGAAGGGATGACCTGGCCCGTTCTTTGCAGAGCTCATCTCTTCTCCACCCACTCCCCTGTGGCTGGAAGCAGCTTGTCCCTTCCTGCCCTCCCCCCCCGACCCCCATCTAAAGGCAGCTAACACCTCCAGGCTGCTGCTGGCCATCGACATAGCCCATCCGCCTCCTGTCCCCTGGCCACAGCGCAGGCAAGAAGGGGTTAAGCCCTGAGGATGCATTGTGCACCAGGGCCCAGGGAACCTGACTGCAGGGGCTTCAGCGAACCCAGCCAGAGAGGTGGTTCAGCAGGGGAGGGTGTCTAGGGGACAGGATGGAGCAGCCCTGAGCTCCCTGGGAGCAGGACCCAGGGTTGGGTGGGGTGGGTGAGTGAAGAGGATGCTAAGCCCCTGCCCGGGGGGGCTGCTGTGGAACCTGCAGGGTTGGAGTGTGAACAGGCTGGAAATTGCTTCCCCCCCCACCCCACTGCCACTCCAGAGCTTAGCTGAGGGGCAGAGAGTCTTCCCCATGCCAGTGCTGTGCGGGGCTTTGACACATGCAGGGCTCGGCTCCTCCTGGCCAGCGCCCCAGCCCAGAGTGTCTTGGGCTTTCCTGGGGCACGGGCCCAGCCAGAGGCAGTGGGGGAAGGAAGGAGCCTGCCGGCCCGGCTGTTGGTGAGCTGAGCGTTCGGACCAGGGGCTGGTTCTCCGCACAGGGCTGGGAGCGGGAGGTGCCCCGCCGGGGGGATATGGAGGAGCAGCGGGGCTGCGGGGAGTGAAGGGGAAAAGCAGGGAGAGGGCAGTGGGAGGGGGAGCATGTAAAGGGCAGACGGGTGGGCAGCAGAGGCGACACTTAACCGGCTGCTGCCTGGCACCTGCCCACACTCACCGGCCACCGCAGCTCGCAGCGCGCAGCCAGTGCCGGCCAGAAACAGGATGGGGGTGGGGCCCAGATGGCCGAGAGCCGGCACGCAGTGGGGGCTGCGGTGATGGACCAGCAGGGGAAGCGGCTGGCCCTGCATGCTGCAGCTTGGTCCCGCCACCAGCCTTGCACACCCACCCCCATCATCAACCACTGGACCCCTCCACTCACCCCTGGTAGGCAGGCGTCTGGTGAGAAGGGATCCGGCCAGCTGATGTGGAGGAGACAGAAAATACACGACAATTTGCCCATTTTAAGAAAAGTTGGGACACTTGCAGGAAGGCTTAAATATGGTGACTGTCCCTTTAGAAATGGTACATTTGGTCACCCTACCGAGAGCCGGCACGCAGCAGGGTCTGCGCTGATGGACCAGTTGGGGAGTGGCCAGCCCACTCAGTGGAGATACTAAAAAAGTAGGGTGACCAGATAACAAGGGGTGGGGAATAAGGGTCCTATAGAAGTCAAAGCCCCTAATATTGGGACAATCCTGATAAAATCAGGACATCTGGTCATCCTATAAAACAGTGACAGACATTTCTGAAAGCCCTTTTGAAAATGCATTTACACAGTCATCTTTATCACTGAAGAGCAGTTCAGTTTTGATTTCGGCCACTGCAATTTCTAGTCTGTATTTATTGACCTCTCTAAGGTATTAGAAATTCCTGCTGTTTTCCTTCAACTTCAATCTGGGAGTCGCTCTTGCCCACAGATTTACCTTTCATCCCACGTTTGACCTTAATCCTGCCTCTGCTGAAGTCCTTCCTTCTTTGACTATTACAGTTCCATCTGTTCAGACCTGCTCTTTCTCCCAGTAGATTCCAGTCAATGGCAAGACCCCCAGTGATTTCAATGAGAGTGGAAGTGAACTCTGATTCCTAAATCTCTGCTCTCTTAACTGCAGGGGGTATCAAATGCTGGAGTTAGATGATGTTGTTCACTCACTGCATTCTTCCTCTTCATTACCAAATAGAATTCAAAATACGCTTCTTGGTACTCAGAAGTCCCCCCAGCTTCCCTCTGTGCTTAGATTCATATTTTCCTGTGCTCACTCTTCCAAAGTTGCCTGCCTCTCATCTCATCCCAGCAATGAGACACATCTAAGGGATCACATTTCACACTTGTGCCATGCCAAGCGTCTGAAGTTCTCCTCCTGCCCCTGAATCAGAGAGGCAGTTCCTCTCTTTAATCCCCATCTGACAACCTTTCTTCTTACTCATGTTTACAGTTGGCTATGTCTCCAAAGTGTTCTGCAGTCCAATGTGCTAAAGACACTGTATAAAGGTATAGACCCGTTCTTGGACCATGCTTGAGTTGCTTTGAGCTGCTCCACCAACACAAAGCCCTGTGGATCTGGGCCCTCAGAGCATGCACCCCATGTAGAGGGCCACAGCAGCTCCTAAACCATCCCCTCTCCCAACTGCCAATGTGGGGTATGTGGTCAGGGTTCCCTAGAAACCAGGGTACCCTCAGCTGCCATAACTGCCCCTTATCGCCATTGACAACTAATGCCAACCTTCACGCTTTTCTAACCTATGCTGGGGCCATGCACAGCACAAAGTATCCCCAAGATCAGAGGAGAGAAAAGGGCCATTCGCATCCCATCTCTGGACAATCTTTGACCTGAGCTAGGGATCCAGCTGTGATGCTCTGTTCCTCAGGGGAACACCCCAGCACCCCCATGTTCATCCTTGTAAAATGATTGTGTGGTGTCCAATGCAAAGTTTGTGATGTCGGGTGTCTTCGGAAGGATCATGATACACTGAGCATTGTTCTTACATTAATGTTATAGTGATGTTATACATTATAATTTCATGTATGTAGTTATGAGGGTGAAAATGTATCCTCATGGCTTAAAATAGCCCAGGCAAAAACTCTCAAAGAGCAGAGAGGCAGTTCACTCCTCATCAGGGCAGGTATGGACAAACCCAGCCCAGCTTCACAGGAACAAAGGACACTGGCCTTGGCAGCAACAAAGAATCTGTTAGGCCCGTCTACACTGGCAGGTTTCTGCGAAGTAAAGCAGCTTTGGACGCTGTGGCTCCCGAGGTGCACACACGGCCAAGCCACCCAGGGCACAGAAACTGCACAGTTGCAGCGCTCTAAGAAAACCACCCCGACGAGAGGCGTCGAGATTTCTGCGCCGGGGCTACAGCGCTGCGGTGCCAGTGTAGACACCCGGGTGCTTGGAGCGCGGTGATTGGCCTCCGGGAGGTGTCCCACAATGCCTGTTCTCACCTCTCTGCCCATCAGTTTTGAACTCTACTTGCCCTGCCCTCAGGTGACCAGCCGTCAGCCCCACCCCACACATTCCTTTGCAAATTTGAAAGGTCCCCTTCCTGTTTGCTCGGTGCTGCGTGCAGTGGTCTCAGCGCATCTTTCCAGGTGGCCACGTCTGCTCCACGCACCAGGTGATCCCCCGCTTGGAGCA
Organism: Dermochelys coriacea; assembly: GCF_009764565.3. NCBI lineage: Eukaryota > Metazoa > Chordata > Testudines > Dermochelyidae > Dermochelys > Dermochelys coriacea. The sequence continues at coordinate 135,070,618 of NC_050072.1, read as the reverse complement.
AATCCGAGCTGCTGGACCTGACTGGCATTTGGGGAGAGGGGGCTGTGCAGTCCCAGCTGTGCTCCAGCCGTAGGAATTATGACACCTACGGACAGGTTTCTCGATGCATGACAGAAAGGGGCCGTGAGCGGGACACACTGCAGTGCAGGGTCAAAGTGAAGGAGCTGCGGAACGCCTACCACAAGGCGTGGGAGGCAAACCACCGCTCCGGTGCTGCGCCCATGAGCTGCTGGTTCGACAAAGAGCTGGACGCGACACTCAGCGGTGACCCCCCTCCACTGCGACAGCCCCTGCGGATACTTCGTTGGCTCATGGCCAGTCGAGAGTGGACCGAGCCAGGAGGAGGCAATCTTGGATGAAGGGGGGGAGGGGGACCCAGAGGCAGAGGACGGCTCGGAGGCCAGAGATGCAGGCAGCCAGGAGCTCTTCTCTACCCCGGAGGAGCCGAGCCAGTCACAGCAGTCGGAGCTTGGCGAAGCGCAAACAGGAGAGGAAGGCCCCTGGTAATGGATCTGATTTTGGGAATCGCTGAAGCGAGTTGCTGGGGGCAGGAGGGTTGCAGAAAGCAGGCTTGTCTCCCACCACATTGCCTAGTCTGAGCAGCGGAACAGGCTGTTGATTGACTCCCTCACTTCACGGGAATCTCCTCCGAGATCTCCAGGAAACTCTCGTGGAGACACTGGGCAATCCGCTGCCACAGGTTCCTCTGCAGAGCTGCTTTGTTTCTTGCCCCATGAACGGTACCTTTCCCATGCCATTTTGCCGTGACAGGCTGGGGGACCATTGCTGCACACAGGCGAGCCACATAGGCGCCAGGGCGGAAGCCACAGGCTTGGAGAAGACCCTCCCTTGATTCCCTGCTCACCCTCAGCAGCAAGATATCTTCAGGGGTGAAAGTAAGTCTAGGAAATTACTGGTATGGGGCTGGGGCTGGGGGAGGTCAGAAGCGGGGCCTCTGGTGGAAGGGGCGGGGCTGAGGGAGGTCAGAGCCAGCCCCAGTCCACCCTGTACCGGCAAGTGGCTCCTTCCCCCTCCCTGGGGTAACAGCAGCAGCCAGGGGCTCTGGCAGTGATTTAAAGGGCCCTGGGCAATAGTGGTGGCCAGAGCTCTGGGCCCTTTAAATCATCCCCAGAGCCCCACCCCCGTTTCTCCAGACTGTGGCAGCAGGGCTCCGGGGACAGGACTCCGGCCGCCACTAGCGCACCGGGCCCTTTAAATCATCTCTGGAGCCTGCTGGAACCCTGGGGATGCAGCGGTGGGGATCCGGGGACGATTTAAAGTGCCCAGGGCTTGGCCATCGCTACCGCCCTGGGCCTTTTAATCACCGCCCCAGCCCCGCTGCCACTACCCAGGGCTCCGGCAGCGGGACTCTGGCAGCAGTTTAAAGGGTTGGGGGCTCCAGCTGCTGCTAGGAACTGCAGGCCCTTTAAATTGTACCTGGGGAAGCTGATCCACCCCAGTACGGTGCACCAGCTCTTGCCGGTACGCCGTATCAGGGCATACTGGCTTACTTTCACCTCTGGATATCTTCCGTAATGATCACATCCTGTGGAAAGTGTGGGGTCAGGAATGATTATCAGCCCCCTCGCCCCCCCCACAGTGCTAGCTCGCCCAAGAGCCATGTGACCAGTATACAGCAGGGGCCGGGAAGAATGATTTACCCTGCCCCTGTGGCAACTCTCCATTTTGGGGGTCTTGTGGCTCATGTGTGCTTGCCTGGGGTCAGCCAGTTAGTGACAGGTGTGTGAGTACTAGCTGTGTTTTAAATCACTAAAACAGTGTTGTCTGTGTTGCAAACAATACTGCATCTGTAAAATGTTGCATTTAGACTTCACGGAGATGACCTTCGGAGGGCAGCTTTCCTTATTGACAGCAGAACAGCTGAGCAGAATTAGAAAGCAGCCATGAATTACTAAGGAGGACTTTCTCCAGGAAGTTATGATGCACTCCACTGCTGAGAAACAGGAATTGAAGGAGTGGTGGGACAGCGAGAAGAGGGACCAAAAGGAAAACGCGGCACACCAGAAAGAACCACAGGGCATCTCTTCAACATTATGGAGCACCAAGCAGACACGCTCCAGATGATACTAGCTCTTCGAACTGAGCAGCTCCATGCTCGCCCTCCCCTACAGCTGCTGTCACAAAACTCTTTCCAATGCGTGCCCTCCCCGGCCCCGCCAACACACTGTTATCACATCCTGGCTCCAGTCTCTACCCACAGCACTCCACTCTCCCCTCTCACAGTCCAGTCCTCGGACATCCCACCACCCATTGCATTCAACACCCATCACTCTGCAGTTTGGCCCTGTTGAAGTACAGCACCCACTGCATTTGTACTCCAGAGGAGAAGGTTGGGGTATGATCCCTGGACATACACAAATCTGTAGCTGTCCTGGACCCCTCTCCCTCTTGAGGACCTTCCCTTCCACCATCCCCCTCCCTGCTGATGAATTTTTTCGTTTGACTCTCTCCTCCAGTTGCTGTCTTTTAATAAAAGAATTGTGTTTGTTTGAAAGCAATCTTTATTCTATTAAGTGAAAGCAAAAAGAGCACTGCAAAGCAACATACAATTATGTTAAGGCCCCTTCTTGCATCATGTGCACCAATCACCTCCTAGCATTACAAGCACTGCACTCCTGAGCATAGCAACAATATTAGTGGCTTTCAACCTCAAATTGCTGACTCAAGGCATCCCTGATCCTTCTGGCCCTGCGCTGTGGCCCTCTAATAGTCCTGGTCTCTGGCTGTTCAAACTCAGCCTCCAGGTGCTGATCCTCTGTGGTCCAGCCCTGAGTGAAGCTTTCACCCTTCCCTGCACAAATATTATGGAGCGTCCAGCACATGGCTATAAGCATAGGAATATTGTCATCGGCCATGTCCCACTTCCCATACAGGCATCGCCTGCGAGCTTTTAAACGGCCAAATGCACATTCCACAGCATTCTGCACTTGCTCAGCCTGTTGTTGAACCGCTCCTTGCTGATGTCAAGTTTCCCTGTGTACGGCTTCATAAACCATGCATTAAGGGGTAGGCAGGGTCTCCCAGGATCACAATGGACATTTCAACTTTACCAACAGTGATCTCTGGTCCAGGAAGAAAGTCCTGGATTGCAGCTTCTTGAATAGGCCAGTGTTCCGAAAGATGTGTGCATCATGCACCTTTCCGGGCCAGCCTGCGTTAATGTCCATGAAACATGTACAGTGATCCACAAGCACCTGGAGAACCATTGAGGAAATACCCCTTGCGATTAATGTATTCAGTGGCTAGGTGATCTGGTGCCAGAATTGGAATATGCGAGTCATCTATCACCCCTCTGCAGTTAGGGAAGCCCATTTCTGCAAAGACAGCCACAGTGTCATGCACATTGCCCAGAGTCATGGTCTTTCAGAGCAGGATTCAATTAATGGCCCTGCATGCTTCTGTCAACATGAGTCCAATGATTGACTTTCCCACTCCGATTGGTAGCAGTCTGGAGTAGCCAGCTTCCACGGTGCAATCGCCATGTGCTTCTCCAGCAACAGGGCAGCTCTCATTCTCATGTCCTTGCGCTGCAGGGTTGAGGTGAGCTCATCACACAGTCCCATGAATGTGGCTTTCCTCCTCCAAAGCTCTGCAGCCCCTGCTCATCATCCGAGACGTGCATCACAATGTTATCCCACCACTCAGTGCTTGTTTCCCGAGCCCCAAAGTGGTGTTCCAATGTGGTCAGTGCCTCCGTGAATGCCACAAGCAATCTCATGTTGTAGCTAGTACTCGTGGCGAGATCAGTGTCGCACTCCTCTTGCCTTTGTAGTTTAAGGAATAACTACACGGCCACTTGTGCCATGTTGATCAGAGTGAGCAGCATCCTGGTCAGCAGCTCGGGATCCATTCCTGCAGCCTGAAAGAGACAGAGTGGGCAGTACACAAACCTTGAAAAATGGTGCCATTTGCGGCCGGAAGCACAGGGATTGCCGGGATGAAAAGCAATGCTCCGGAGCATTGGGACAGGACCCAGGATGCCCCGCAACCCCCCTCCTCCCTCCCACAAGTCTTAGCGGCAAAAAAGAAAGAGATGCCTGTGGGATAGATGCCAGAGTGCACCACTCCGAAAGTGCTGCAAGTGCCACAAGTGTGAACACACTATTGCTCCGGCAGCTGTTAGTGTGAACACACACCAGCGGTTTCCCTTCAACAGTCTCTGAGCGGCGCTGTAACTCTGCCATTGTAGACATGCCCTTAGACTCTCGAGGGAGTCACCCTCCTTCCTTTGGTCAGTTTGAGATTGCAATGAGGTAATGCTCACCTGCCTCTGAATGAGGGCAAGGGGGAAAAGCCAAGAGGGAAGAAAGGACATGATAAAAGGGAGGGATATTTGCCATGCTCTCTCTCTCTCTCTCTTCCACCTACATCTACAGACCCCACTACCAAGCAACTGAAGTGCTGATCAAAGGGGAGAGCCTGGTTGAAGGGCAACCAGCCAGCCTGTGGTGAGAAGCATCTAAGTTATAATGGCACTGAAACTGTTAAGATCAGCTTAGAATGCATTTTGCTTTTATTTCTTTGACCAAATAGACTTCTTATGCTTTGACTTATAATCACTTAAAATTTATCTTTGTAGTTAATAAATTTATTTGTTATTCTACCTGAAGCAGTGTATTTGGTTTGAAGCATGTCAGAGAACTCCCCTTGGGATAACAAACCTGGTACATATCAATTTCTTTGTTAAATTGATGAACTCATATAAGCTTGCAGCATCCAGTGAGCATAATTGGACACTGCAAGACAGAGGTTCCTAGGGTTGTGTCTGGGACCAGGATATATTGGCTAGTGTCAGTCGGTTGCACAATACAAGAGCATCATACATATCAGAGGAGGTGCGTGAACAGCCCAGGAGTGGGGGGGGCAGAGCAGGGTAAGGCTGGCTCTCAGAGTTCAGGATTGGAGTGACCTGTTACCCGAAATTGGGCTAGCTAGTACGCTTAGGGAGGACTAATGACCCACCAGAGCTTGGCAGAAAGCAGCACATTTATTATACTAATAGCTAAACTCAAAAGAAGGGGGAGGAGATCACACTCACACTCACATACTCATGCTCCCAGAACAAGCACCTCACTGGATATGTCAGTATCCTTCAAGGTAAGTGTCCCACAGTGCAGCGATGGAAGGTACAATGAAGGTAAGTCTTCCTGAGGTACGATGGAATGCAATGTGGTGAACCACTGGCCAGGCAGTCCGGGCAAAGGACCTTCAAAGGAGGTACAATCTTGTGAGTGCACTCCTGAGCACAAGGCCCCTTCCCCTTTTCATAGAATCATAGAATATCAGGGTTGGAAGGGACCTCAGGAGGTATCTAGTCCCACCCCCTGCTCAAAGCAGGACCAATCCCCCCAACTAAATCATCCCAGCCAGGGCTTTGTCTAGCCTTAAAAACCTCTAAGGAAGGAGATTCCACCACCTCCCTAGGTAACTCCTTCAACTGCTTCACCACCCTCCTAGTGAAAAAGTTTTTCCTAATATCCAATCTAAACCTCCCCCACTGCAACTTGAGACCGTTACTCCTTGTTCTGTCATCTGCTACCACTGAGAACAGTCTAGATCCATCCTCTTTGGAATCCCCTTTCAGGTACTTGAAAGCAGCTATTAAATCCCCCCTCGTTCTTCTCTTCCGCAGACTAAACAATCCCAGTTCCCTCAGCCTCTTCTTATAAGTCATGTGTTCCAGTCCCCTAATCATTTTTGTTGCCCTCCGCTGGACATTTTCCAATTTTTCCACATCCTTCTTGTAGTGTGGGGCCCAAAACTGGACACAGTACTCCAGATGAGGCCTCACCAATGTCAAATAGAGGGGAATGATCACGTCCCTCAATCTGCTGGCAATGCCCCTACTTATACAGCCCAAAATGCTGTTAGCTTTCTTGGCAACAAGGGCACACTGCTGACTCATCTCCAGCTTCTTCTCCACTGTAACTCCTAGATCCTTTTCTGCAGAACTGCAGCCGAGCCATTCGGTTCCTAGTCTGTTGCGGTGCCTGGGATTCTTCTGTCTTAAGTGCACTTCTCCTTGTTGAACCTCATCAGATTTCTTTTGGCCCAATCCTCTAATTTGTCTAGGTCCCTCTCTATACTATCCTTACCCTCCAGCGTATCTACCACTCCTCCCAGTTTAGTGTCATCTGCAAACTTGCTGAGGGTGCAATCAACGCCATTCTCCAGATCATTAATGAAGATATTGAACAAAAGCGGCCCCAGGACCGACCACTGGGGTACTCCACTTGATACGGCTGCCAATTAGACATGGTGCCATTGATCACTACCATTTGAGGCCAATGATCTAGCCAGTTTTCTATCCACCTTATAGTCCATTCATCCAGCCCATACTTCTTCTACAGAGCCAATTATCTCATCACAGAAGGCAGATTAGTCAGGCATGACTTGCCCTTGGTGAATCCATGCTGACTGTTTCTGATCACTTTCCTCTTCTCTAAGTGCTTCAGAATCGATTCCTTGAGGACCTGCTCCATCATTTTTCCAGGGACTGAGGTGAGGCTGACTGGCCTGTAGTTCCCCAGATCCTCCTTCTTCCCTTTTTAAAGATGGGCACTACATTAGCCTTTTTCCAGTCATCCAGGAATGAGTTTTCAAAGACAATGGCCAATGGCTCTGCAATCACATCCGCCAACTCCTTTAGCACTCTCGGATGCAGCGCATCCGGCCCCATAGACTCGTGCTCATTCAGCTTTTCTAAAAAGTCCCGAACCACTTCTTTCTCCACAGAGCATTGGTGACCTCCTCCCCATGCTTTGCTGCCCAGTGCAGTAGTCTGGGAGCTGACCTTGTTCGTGAAGATAGAGGCAAAAAAAGCATTGAGTACATTAGCATTTTCCACATCCTCTGTCACTAGGTTGCCTCCCCCATTCAGTAAGGGGCCCACACTTTCCTTGACTTTCTTCTTGTTGCTAACATACCTGAAGAAACCCTTCTTGTTACTCTTAACATCTCTTGCTAGCTGCAATTCCAAGTGTGGTTTGGCCTTCCTGATTTTTAAGGACCTGCTTTTTTTTTTTTTTTTTTTTAAAGGACCTATTTTAAGGACCTGGTCCTCATGGCCTGCGACTAGAGATGACTTGGCCGTGTTTGGTTGGTCACACTCCACCTTGGCCAGTGTCCATGCAGTGCCAATGCATTGGGTGTGTGATCACTGCCTAATTAGAGTCCCAGACACCTTGTCTACCTGGGAGCTCTTCTGATCTTCCATCTGTTCAAGCAGCCCATTCATGCCACAAGCATTCCAGGAGGGGAGAGGGAGGAAACCACTTCACAGGTATTCAAAGAGGGAGAGGAGACAAAAGGGGGAGGAAAGGGGGGGAAAGGTGTAACAGACCTTTTGAACATACAGGTTATACAGAGCATACAGATCACTGCTGCTCCTACAGCATGACCTAGCAGACCACTAATCCAGATAATACCAGAAGAAACGTCACAGTTGCGCAGCGAGCTGGGTGTATGTGCAGCTTGTTACCCCAAGTGAAGTTCACACTTTAAGCACTGATGTTTGTGATTGTAAGTGAGTCTTAAGTGCAGTGGCTAAGAACAGTCAGGAGGAGGTCACAGTTTTGTTATTTTTTGTTTGTTTATTTTGGGAGAGGGAAATAAGCATAAGAAAGCAGAAAAATGACTACCAGTGAGGCAGCTACAAAAACTAGAGCTGGCCAGACTGGAAGCTGCAGAGAAGGAAAAGGGCCGCGAGTTTCAAATGTGGCAGGCAGAAAGGAGGCTCAAAGAAGAGGAGGCTGCACACAGAAGGGCTATGGAAGAAAAAGAGAAAGAGAGAGAGAAAAAGAAAACGAAAAAGAAAAAGAGAGAGGAGAAAGAGGAAGAGGAAGAGAGCGGGAAGAAAGAGAAAGAGAGAGAGTGAAAACACCAAGTGGATTTGCTAGCAGCAGAATCAGAACCCCTGACCCCATTGACTCCCATTACTCCAAAAATCCACAAATGGGAACATTTATGTCCTGCATACAGTGAAGAGGATGATATTGCTGAATATCTGACTACCTTTGAAAGGCTGTGTGTAATACATGAAATCCTTGACAATAAAAGAGTTCCTGATTGTGAAATTAACTGGTAAAACTCAAAATGTATTCAATGAAATGCCTATTGAAGATGCTTTAGACTATTGTAAATTTAAAAACACTGTTTTACAAAGGTTTCAGATTCCCCTTGAAACATATAGAGTTAAATTTAGGAATCTTAAGAGGGATATTGGGATGAGTAGTGGGGAATATGTAAACAGAATGAACGATTTGTTGGGAAAATGGGTGAGGAGCAAAGAAGTGGCAAGTTTTGAAGGCATGTTGGATCTTGTTGCTCAAGAGCATTTCCTAGGCACATGTCAGGCTGAGGTGAAGCAGTGTCTCTGGGAGAAAGATGTGAAGTCTATGGAGGAGATGGCTTTTTTAGGTGATGCCTTCAGACAGAATCAGTAGTCTATTGAGGGCAGGACACAGAAAGAGGGGTTAAAAACTGGTGGGAAGGGAGCATCCCATTTTGCCCCTGGGAAGAGGGAAGGGGGTTGGGAGCCTAAACATTCTCTTTTTCAAAAACATGCCTCTACTGGTAACTCCCATCCCAACTCTCCCATAAAAGCAGAAGAGCCCAAAAGGTGCTATCAGTGTAAGTCCACTGATCCCCTGAGGAATAGATACCCTGTGCTAGGAGGAAGCAGGCAACCAATAGCTCCTGTTCTGCTGTCCTCACCACAGAACCTCCCCAAGCAATTGAAAATGATCATATTGGGTCTGGGAGGTTAGCCTCTGCAGAACCAGATTTGGAGCATGTTAAGGCTGTCTACATTGATGGCAGGGAGTACTTGGGGCAGAGGGATACAGGGAACCAGACCTCTCTGGTTAAGCAGAGTGTGGTCCCAAAGGCCAGTATGTTGCTGGCCAAATGGCAGAGATTGTGGGGGTGGGTGAAAGCAGATTCCTCATACCACTAGCTAAAATCCATGTGGTTTGGGAAGATTTGGAAAGTGTTTTGACTGTGCGGGTAATTGAACACCTCCTATTAGGTGATGATTTTTTCCATGCAGCAGGAGAGAGTGTTATGCTGGGACCCTTGAAGGAAAGGGTAAGGTCTCAGGAACTGCTGAAAGAATGGGAGAGAGTCTCCTTGATTCTTCTGCAGCTGGGGGAAGCAGTGTGCTTCCAGGTGGGAGGGTGGTTGGGACCAACTCCTTCACTGCAGCTGAAGGCAACACCACATCAGGGAGGGATGGGGGTGTGATGCCTGCCAGGGAGAGAACTGTCCAGGCTGTTAGCTGCCAGCAGGCTGCAGCTGAATCAGAGGCAAAACTGGCTCTAGGGAGCATAGAGAAATGTGTCCCAGAGGAGAGCCCAGGGAAGGGGCGGGGGATCTCAGAAACCACTGAGGTGGGTGAGGGTTCCTGTGACTCTGTAACACAGGGAAGCAGGGTGCTTCCAAGCAGGGGAGGGGCTGAGACTAGCTCCTTTCCAGCAGAAAGCAACATGCCCTCAGGAGCAGGGGCAGGAGAGGTGTTGTCAGTGATTAAGGAGACTGTCCCATTCGTTAGCTGGCAGAGTTTTGCAGATGAACAAGAGCAGAACCCTTCCTAGAGAGCACGGAGAAATGTGTCTTAGAAGGTGGCCCATAGGAAGAAACTGGGAAGGACTCATGGGGTACAGGAATGTCTCCTCACTACACACTTGGGGCAGGATGCCCAGGACACTAGGAGGATGGCTGGGTCAGCATCTGTGCACCCAGGCCCTCAGCCTGTGACCCAGATTTTGAGAAGAGCTGTGTACCTGACCTCCTGGAGGGGAGCATTTCACAGCTGACTTCTCAGGGACAGAGAAAGGGGTGGTGAGGGTACCCAATCCAGATCCCAGTTTTTCAGTATGCTATTCTGATAAGTTTGTGGAAAGTAACTGTGTCTCTTTACATCAAGATGCAGCTCCAATACCTCTAACAGCAGAGGAGTTAAGACCAGGAAATTGCCAGGGGGTCGTTTGTGAGAACACAAATGACCCAACTGACAGAGGGGGCTGTTTTCCCTGAGGCTGGTGAGACACTGAGAGCAGTTATGGGAAAGCTACTGAAAAAGGTGCATCTGTCCGAAGGATAAACATACCTAGCCCAGAGAGCATTGATCAATGCCTCTAGGGGTCAGAGAAGGACCTCAGTGCTGGGAGGGGGAAACACAGGGTAACCCCAAAAGGGGAGCTGGATTTTCTGCATATGTACAGTCCTGGGGTTGGGTGGACCGCTCCCAAAGGGCCAGCCAATGTGCAGGATCCCCCTGGACCCTTATCTTGTCAGACCCTGAGGCACCAAAATTCCAGAAACATGATTGAATTAAGAGCCCGCACAAAGGGAAACACTGGAGGGAAAGAAAAGCCAGTGACTGATTACATGGGAGAGAGTCAAAGAACACCATGGGTAATGAACAACTAACCTCAAACTACACTATCAGAACAGAGGGTATGATATCATAAAGATACTTGTATATATCCAGCTGTGATAACATTTGGGTATTAATGTTAAGTTTTGGGGATAAGAATTTTGACATGGATGTTAAACCTTGTGATAATGTTACTTTTCAATTAACACCTGTAAACAGACTTAAAGTTTACCACAGCAGAGAAATCATAACAAACCTGGTTGGCTGTGTGAATGGGGAAACTGAGGCACACCGCCTCATGGCTTTGATGGTTGGCTGCCAAGAAACTATAACACAAACTGCCTTCAAGCTAGTGAGTGGCTAACCCTCTTGCAGTAAACTAAGAGGGGAGGTGGGACGCTTATGTTCATCTTTGTAAAATGATTGTGTGGTATCCAATGCAAATTTGTCATGGGTGTCTTCAAAAGGCTCACGATGCACTGAGCATTGTTGATACAGTAATATCATAGTAATGTTATACATTATAATTTCATGTATGTAATTATGAGGCTGAAAATGTATCCTCATCTCTTAAAATAAGCCAAGGCAAAAACTCTCCAAGAGCAGAGAGGCAGTTCACACCACATCAGGGCAGGTATGGGACAAACCCAGCCCAGCTTCACAGGAACAAAGGATGCTGGCCTTGGCAGCAGCAAAAGAATCTGTTAGACTCTCGAGTGAGTCACTCTCCTTCCTTTGGTCAGTTTGGAACTGTGATGAGGTAATGCTCCCCGACTCTGAATGGGGGGAGGCGGGGCAAAGCCAAGAGGAAAGAAAGAACATGATAAAATGGAGAGATGTTTGCCATGCTCTCTCTCTCTCTCTCTCTACACCTACATCTACAGACACCGCACCAAGCAACTGAAGCGCTGATCAAGGGGAGAGCCTGTCTGAAGGGCAACCAGCCAGCCTGTGGTGAGAAAGCATCTAAGTTTGTAAGGGCACTGAAAGTGTTAAGATCAGCTTAGAATGCATTTGCTTTTATTTCATTTGACCAAATCGGACTTTTTTATGCTTTGACTTATAATCACTTAAAATTCTATTTGTAGTTAATAATCTGTTTGTTTATTCTACCTGAAGCAGTGCATTTGATTTGAAGCATGTCAGAGACTCCCCTTGGGATAACAAGCCTGGTACATTGCGATTTCTTTGTTAAATTGACAAACTCATATAAGCTTGCAGCATCAAGCAGACATAACTGACACTGCAAGACAGAGGTTCCTAGGGTTGTGTCTGGGACCGGAGGTATTGGCTAGTGTCATTCAGTTGCACAATCCAAGGAGCAGCTTACATGCCACAGGCTGTGCAGAACAGCCCAGGAGTGGGGGTTCTCACAGCAGAGCAGGGTAAGGCTGGCTCCCAGAGTCAAGGATTGGAGTGACCTTGCAGATCACGGGTCCAGATAACACCAGAGGGGAACGTCACACCGGCTCATAGTGTATTGCATTTCCCATAGCACAAGATCCCATTTCTTGAATTGTGAGCTGATTAAAGTATGTGGGCCAAATCCAGCCCTGGCCTAACTTCATTGACTTCAGTTAGAGTTACACCAGGGATGAACTTGTCCATTTGCATCTATTTTACTGTCCTTTAGAGCAAATGCAAAATCATAATTCCTTTGCTCCTTTCCTTCGGCGCAGACATGAATAAAGAAAGCATAGGCACACTGGTCTCTGCTCTGACACTGATTCTCTCAGAGACTGAAATCAGATACTGTTAGATTCAATGTTTCACGCCAACCCATTCAGAAATGCCAGGTTACTCCCCCTAGTTTTTCCATCCACCAGCAGGCTTCCCTTGCCTTACCTTGAGCTTCGGCAATAAGGTCCAGCAATTTCTTGGATGCAGTTCATATGCTAGTCGGCATCTCTGGGAGAAAGAGCCTGCAGCCTCTCCAACTCTAGAATGCATAGAGGATGGAGGAGAGTTCAGAAAGGATTGACAGGCAGGTTGCTGAATTGGGTTCCTCCCTATGGTAGATGCTGTGATGTTCTGAACCCCTTTTGCACTGTATTATTAAAAGGATTCAGTTGTAAAGAATTGTAGTGAATTAAAGGGATTTGATGAGACCTTGGAGAGAAGTACTTAGAGTGTATGTTACATGGGATTTCACATGCACATGGAGAGCCACATTTTCAGGAGCAATCAACACACTGTCAGTTTGAAAATCGGGCACCAGTTTCAGGGATGCTGGAACAATTTGTATAGTGGGGGTGCTGAGAGCCTTTGACCAAACTGTAAACCCAGCATATGATGGAACCCACTTCAAGCCAGGGGTGCAGCAGCACCCCAGCACCCTATTTCCAGCACCTTTGAGACTAGTTTTGGGTGCTGTGTACTTGCAGATCTGGCCTCACGTTCTTTTTGAAAAGCTAGGCCCTAAGGACAACTTTGGGCCCTTTGGAAGCTGATTAGCTGTCTTCTAGGGGTTCTCTTGTCCTAGAGCAGCAGTTCTCAAACTGTGGGTTGCGACCCCCCCCCAGCACTGGCTTAGACTTGCTGGAGTCCGGGGCTGAAGCCTGAGCCCCACTGCCCAGGCCGAAGCCAAAGCCCAAGGGCTTCAGCCCGGGGCAACGGGGCTCAGGTGGCAGGCCCCCTGCCTGGGAATGAGCCCTTGAGCTTCAGCTTTCACCCCCCCTATCCAGAGTGAAGTGCTCAGGCTTTGTCCCCCACCCCCAGGCAGTAGGGGCTCAGGAGAGCGCAGGCTTTGGTCCCCCCTCTGGGGGTCAGTGAAGTAATTTTTGTTGTCAGAAGAGGGTCGCGGTGGCAATGAAGTTTGAGAACCCCTGTAAAGAGTAATCCTCAGTGGCATAGACAGTGCTTAATTTGGTAAACAAGAGGTGCCAGGGCTCCAAGTGACATCCTCCGTACAGTGTGACCTTGCTTGCCCCATACACGTGAGCAAACGCCTTGGATGTAAAAGTAGATTTGTATCATACAAAACATCACTGACAGAGCGGTGCCTGACGAAGTTGCATCCTGGTGAGCTCCAGCACAAATTAAACTCTGGGCATAGAGCTCATATAGGGCTTCACACCACTCCTGATCCAGCCCCAGTACGGGAACCTTCCTATGAGAAAGGTGAAGTGGCCAGAATACCACTGTGCTCTAGCAGTTCCTGGCTGCTGGAACTTGGAGCAATGGCTATAACTGTAGAGAAGCCCTGGGGCTGATCTCAGTAATGCCCTCGGTGAAGATCATAGAATTATAGAATCAGAGATATCAGGGTTGGAAGGGACCTTCAGGAGGTCATCTAGTCCAAACCCTGTTCAAAGCAGGACCAATCCCCAACTAAAGCATCCAGCCAGGGCTTTGTCAAGCCTGACCTTAAAACTTCTAAGGAAGGAGATTCCACCACCTCCCTAGGGAACCTATTCCAGTGCGTCACCACCTCCTAGGGAAAAAGTTTTCTTAATATCCAACCTAAACCTCCTCCACTGCAACTTGAGACCATTACTCCTCGTTCTGTCATATCTGCCACCACTGAGAACAGTCTAGATCTATCCTCTTTGGAACCCCCTTTCAGGTAGTTGAAAGCAGCTATCAATCCCCCCTCATTCTTCTCTTCTGCAAACTAAATAATTCCCAGTTCCCTCAGCCTCTCCTCATAAGTCATGTGTTCCAGTCCCCTAATCATTTTTGTTGCCCTCCGCTGGACCATTTTCCAATTTTTCACATCCTTCTTGTAGTGTGGGGCCCAAAACTGGACACAGTACTCCAGATGAGGCCTCACCAATGTCGAATAGAGGGGAACGATTACGTCCCTCGATCTGCTCATAATGCCCCTACTTATACAACCCAAAAGGTCATTGGCCTTCTTGGCAACAAGGGCACACGGTTGACTCATATCCAGCTTCTCGTCCACTGTACCCCTAGGCCTTTTCTGCAGAACTGCTTGCCCTCGCCATTCGGTTCCTAGTCTGTAGCGATGCATGGGATTCTTCCGTCCTAAGTGCAGGACTCTGCACTTCTCCTTGTTGAACCATCCAGATTTCTTTTGGCCCAATCCTCTTATTTGTCTAGGCCCTCTGTATCCTATCCCTACTCTCCAGCATATCTACCTCTCCTCCCAGTTTAGTGTCATCTGCGAACTTGCTGAAGGTGCAATCCACACCATCCTCCCGTCATTAATGAAAATATTGAAGAAAACCGGCCCGAGGACCGACCCTTGGGGCACTCCACTTGATACCGGCTGCCAACTAGACATGGAGCCATTGATCACTACCTGTTGAGCCCGATAATCTAGCCAACTTCTATCCACCTTATAGTCCATTCATCCAGCCCATACTTCTTTAACTTGCTAGCAGAATACTGTGGAGAGACCGTGTCAAAGCCTTTGCCTAAAGTCAAGGAAATAAACATGTCCACTTATTTCCCTTCCTCAGAAAGCCAGTTATCTCATCACAGAAGGCAATTAGATTAGTCAGGCATGACTTCCCTTGGTGAATCCATGCTGACTGTTCCCTGATCACTTTCCTCTCCTCTAAGTGCTTCAGAATTAATTCCTTGAGGACCTGCTCCATGATTTTTCTAGGGACTGAGGTGAGGCTGACTGGCCTGTAGTTCCCCAGATCCTCCTTCTTCCCTTTTTTAAAGATGGGCACTACATTAGCCTTTTTCCAGTCGTCCTGGAGACCTCCCCCGATCACCATGGGTTTTCAAAGACAATGGCCCATGGCTCTGCAATCACATCCGCCAACTCCTTTAGCACTCTCTGACGCAGCGCATCCGGCCCCCATGGACTTGGCTTGTCTAGCTTTTCTAAATAGTCCCGAACTATTTAGAAGTCTTGGGGCTGACCTTTGTTTGTGAAGATAGAGGCAAAAAAAGCATTGAGTACATTAGCATTTTCCACATTCTCTGTCACTAGGTTGCTTCCCCCATTCAGTAAGGGGCCCACACTTTCCTTGACCTTCTTATTGTTGCTAACATACCTGACGAAACCCTTTTGTTACTCTTAACAATCTCTTGCTAGCTGCAACTCCAAGTGTGATTTGGTCTTCCTGATTTTGCTCCTGCATGCCTGAGCAATATTTTTATACTCCTCCTTGGTCATTTGTCCAATCTTCCACTTCTTGTAAGCGTCTTTTTTGTGTTTAAGATCAGCATAGGATTTCACTGTTAAGCCAATCTCATCACCTGCCATATTTACTATTCTTTCTACACATCGGGATGGTTTGTCCCTGTAACCTCAAAAAGATTCTTTAAAATACAGCCAACTCTCCTGGACTCTTTCCCCGTCATGTTATTCTTCCAGGGATCCTGCCCATCAGTTCCCTGAGGGAGTCAAAGTCTGCTTTTCTGAAGTCAGGGTCCGTATTCTGCTGCTCTCCTTTCTTCCCTGTGTCAGGATCCTGAACTCGACCATCTCATGGTCACTGCCTCCCAGGTTCCCATCCCCCTTTTGCTCCTGGATTGTGAGCAGCAGGTCAAGAAGGAGCTCTGCCCCAGTTGGTTTCCTCCACCACTTGCACCAGGAAATTGTCCCCTACGCTTTCCAAAAAACTTCCTGGATTGTCAGTGCAATACCGCTGTATTGCTCGCCCAGCAGAATATCAGGGTGATTGAAGTCTCCATGATAACCAGGGCCTGCAATCTAGTAACTTCCGTTAGTTTGCCGGAAGAAAAGCCTTGTCCACCTCATCCCCCTGGTTCAGTGGTCTATAGCAGACTCCCACCACGACATCACCTTGTGTTCTCATACTTCTAAACTTATCCAGAGACACTCAGGTTTTTCTGCAGTTTCATATCGCAGCTCTGAGCAGTCAAGACAAGAAGTTGGTATAAAGCCAATATGTCCAGGACCCCTCTGTCTTGAGCACAGCTCAACCAGACCACAGGATCCGACCTTTAATTTTACTCAGTTTCCATTCTTAGCAAACCTTCATATTAAATTTTTCACAAAATGTTGATTATTTTTTACAAACCAAAAAAATTGCAAACATGCAGATTTTTTAACCCATTTTCAAAGAAAGCCCTTTCATTCGTTGTTCAGAGAAACCGCTCATTGCTTTTGAAAACTATTCTTTTCTTGCATAGAGTGGAAACTGGGCCCATGTTACCAAAAGAAATAAAATAAAAAAAGTTGCCAAGAAAGATTTCTTGGAAACGGGCTCATTTCCAAGCTGATAATGAAATGCAAAAAAAAAGGGGCTGTACATTATTAGTTTTAGTTTTGTCAAAATTACTTGATAGACTTGTGTTTGGAATGGGGTTTGGCTTTATGGGTCATTTCTTTCCTCTTATCTGTACTGTTGAATTCCTTATTTGTCTGAATGCCAGAAGCTGGGACTGAATGACAGGAGATGGATCACTGAAAAATTACCTTGTTCTGTTCATTCCTTCTGAAACTCTACCATTGGCCACTGTTGGAAGACAGGATTCTAGGCTAGATGGACCATTGGTTCTGACGCAGCATGGCTGTTCTTATGTCTTAGTTCCAAAATATTGCAAACATCTTTTTTCAAAAAAAATAAATTAAAGTTAGACCAGCTCTACTTTATTTGCAATATTCTGCACTCATTACACCTGTAGAATTTCCATGACATCAGCAGGAATTCCACACCCGGTCGGTTCCCAGATGCAACACTGCTGTGAGCACACAAAGAGGTAGACGTTCATACCTTTCCATTACCCTTTCACCCCTCTGACCCTGGAGGACTTTCAGGGGGCAAAATAGACCTGCCTAAGTTAGAACAGCTAAGAATCATAGAACCATAGAAGATTAGGATTGGAAGAGATCTCAGGAGGTCGTCTAGTCCAACCCCTGCTCAAAGCAGGACCAACCCCAACTAAATCATCCCAGCCAGGGCTTTGTCAAGCCTGACCTTAAAAACCCGAAGGATGGAGATTCCACTATCTCCTAGGTAACCCATTCCAGTGCTTCACCACCCTCCTAGTGAACCTAGATCTCTCCATTGCAACTTGAGATCATTGCTTCTTGTTCTGTCTTCTGCCACCACTGGGACAGCCGAGCTCCATCCTCTTTGGAACCCCCCTTCAGGTAATTGAAGGCTGCTATCAAATCCCTCCTCACTCTTCTCTTCTGCAGACTAAATAACCTAGTTCCCTCAGCCTCCGCCTCATACGCATGTGCCCCAGCCCCCTAATAATTTTCGTTGCCCTCTGCTGGACTCTCTCCAATTTGT
Organism: Dermochelys coriacea; assembly: GCF_009764565.3. Taxonomy (NCBI): domain Eukaryota; kingdom Metazoa; phylum Chordata; order Testudines; family Dermochelyidae; genus Dermochelys; species Dermochelys coriacea. The sequence continues at coordinate 135,053,032 of NC_050072.1, read as the reverse complement.
CCACATCCTTTCTATAGTGGGTGGTCCAAACTGGATGCAATACTCCAGATGTGGCCTCACCAGTGCCGATAGAGGGGAATAACTCTTTTCCCTCATCTTCTGGCAATGCTCCTACTAATACAGCCCAATAGTGCCGTTAGCCTTCTTGGCAACAAGGGCACACTGTTGACTCATAACCAGCTTCTTATCCACTGTAATCCCTAGGTCCTTTTGCAGAACTGCTGCTTAGCCAGTCAGTCCCCAGCCTGTAGCGGTGCATGGGATTCTTCTGTCCTAAGTGCAGGATCTGCACTTGTCCTTGTTGAACCTCATCAGATTTCTTTTGGCGCAATCCTCCAATTTGTCTAGGTCACTCTGGGCCCTATCCCTACCCTCCAGCATATCTACCTCTCCCCTCAGCTTAGTGTCATCTGCGAACTTGCTGAGGGAGCAATCCATCCCATTATCCAGATCATTAATAAAGATGTTGAACAAAACCAGATCATACTGTGGATCATACTATGTTCCATCCTCACCCCACATGCAACTGTCTGGCTTAATTCTTAAAGGACCCCCTGTTGCGATAGTAACTGAGCATCTCACAGTCTTTAGTGTGTTCATCCTCACTACACCCCTGGGACCTAGGTTTTATCCCCTTTGTACAAGGTGATCAAATAGATTGTTAGCTTAGAAAAGAGGTACATATGGGGGGATATGATAGAGGTCTATAAAATTATGAATGTGAGAAAGTGAATAGGGAAGTGTTATTTACCCCTTCACATGACACAAGAATCAGAGGTCACTCAATGAAATTAATAGGCAGCAAGTTTAAAGCAAACATAAGGAAGTATTTCTTCACACGACACACAGTCAACCTGTGGAACTTGTTGCCAGGGATGTTGTGAAAATTATAACTGGGTTCCTAAAAGAATTTTCTAATTCAATGGAGGATCAGTCCATCAAGGCTATTAGCCAAGTGGTCAGGGACCAACGACATGCTTCAGGTGTCCCTAAACCTCCAAGTGCCAGAAGCTTGGATTAGATGACAGAGATGGATCAGTCAATAACTTGCCCTGCTCTGTTCATTCTTTCTGAGGCATCTGGCACTGGCCACAGTCAGAAGACAGGGTACTAGGCCAGATGGACATTAGTCTGATCCAGCGTGGCCGTTCTTATGTAACTGGCCTAAGGTCACACAGGAAGCGTGAAACAAAGCAAGAAACGAACGCAGGTCCTCCCAGGACCCACGCTATCACCCCTAACCATTGTACCATCCTTCCTCTTGAAAGGCACCGGGTGCATCGTGTATTCCTTTATGACTTCTATGAGATACATTGGGCCAAAAGGCAGCTATCTGTCTAATATCATGTTGCCCCCATTCCCATCATATTTGAGCATCTCACAATCTTTAATGTACTTATCCTCACAGCACTTCTGTGTGATTAGGGAAGGGCTATTATCCTTACATATAACAGATGGGAACTGAGCCACCTGGAGTCTATAAGGGCCAGATTTGTGAAGGTATTTTGTCAGCACTGAAATCGATGAGTTCTAGGCACGTAGGTGCTTTTGAAAAATCCCACTAGGCACCTAAATACCTTTACAAATCTGGGCTTAACAGATTTGCCCAAAGTCACACAGGAAACCTCCAGCAGGGTAGAGAATGAAGCTCTTCTTCCCTATCCCTGGCTAGGTCCTTTAACCACCCGCTTCTAGCCTTCATTCTACACTAGCGGACTTCCCAGCCCGCTAAGTCCCCTTTCCACCAGGAAGGCCTGAGCATCTGGCCTAACAAAGTGCAGAATTCAGAGTAGCAGCCGTGTTAGTCTGTGTTTCGCAAAAAGAAAGGAGTACTTGTGGCACCATAGAGACTAACAAATATATTGAGCATAAGCTTTCGTGAGCTACAGCTCACTTCATCGGATGGCATCGTTAGTTTCTAAGTGCCACAAGTACTCCTTTTCTTAAGTGCAGAATGCGTGACAGAGATCAATGATGTGGCTAGGCAAATTGGAGAGGAGCTCACTACTAATTCTAGGGAAGGCACAAGGCAGCCCAGAAGCAATTACACAGTGGATTGCAGAGTCAGAAGGGAGAGAAAAAAGCCAGACCCAGTTTGCAGTGCAATACTATCCAGAAGTAGCAGTGACCAGCGAATCACTTTGAGTAATGCAGACTAATTCCAAGGTACTTTCCACATGCCACATGTTGTAACAGTTATTAAATAAATGCCTGGGAGTTGCTCTTACATAAGTTCAAACAAAACTATTTGTTGTAACCTTTACTTTGGCAGGGGACAGTGGGGAATCACTTTCCTTTTTAGAGAGAGGGCTGTTTGGCAAAGCAGTTCAAACAGTTGTTTTTGTTTCTGCCAGAGTTTGATTCCAGATATTGGTGAAGAATTAGTTTGAAGGGCATGTGGCAGGTCACCAATCATAACGCTCTTAAGTCACAAGTGAGTAACAAGGGCCACTTACACTGATGCTGCCCAAATATCACCCTGTTTTACGGCACGGATGCAGATATATTGAGCGCAATAAGAGGATGTCCGGTTGTCTATCTTAAGTGTCTGTAATAGTACTTAGCTCTTATACTTTCATCCATAAATCTCAAATGCTTTGTAAAGGAAGGCAGTATCATTATTCCCACTTTACAAATGGGAAAACTGAGGTACAAGGGCTTGCAGAAGGCCATGTCTCAGAGTCAAGACTCAAAGCTCATTATCCTGTTTTCTTGGTCATTGGCCACACTGCTACCTTAGTTATTATGCTCCTTGTGAAATGCCTAACCCCCCCCCTCATGACAGTTAAGGTCTGAACAAGACCCTGAAGACCCTAAGATCCTGGAGTATTTATAATTAGGATACAAACCCTCATTCTGTTCTATCACCTCTCTCACGCCTCGTCGCTCCCTCCTCTAAGGCCCTTACTTCATCCCGCCCCTCTTTTCAAGCACTCTCCTCATTTTTCCTCACTCCTTCACTTCTCCTTTGCTTTTCTTTCACCCTGTTATTTCACTCGTTCCTTTTCCTCTTTGATTACTTGTGATTCTTCTGTTCCCAGTCTCATGGTTCCTCCGGAATGCCTGCTCTGCAGCTACAGATTGTGTGTCCCAGATCCGAGGCACACTTCAGTGCTGCATTGAATAGAGCACTTCCCCCGAGAAACCATCCTCCTTTTTGGAAAATATTTTATAGATCCTGGAGACATCTTTGCCGGGATCACTGGACATGAGATCCCTCTTCTCTGATCCTAGGCAGGTCTGAACTGCTGTAATCATGTGGTCATTGGCAAACCAGCAGAAAATGATGTGGTCGCTTCCTTTGTTTTCCCTCTGGTCCAGATTATAGGCAGAAAGTGACTGAGTGGCTTTATTTAGAAGATTTCTACAGAACCTCATAAAAATGTATGTATTAAAAAAATCCATTTCTCTGAACGGTTTGCTTGACACTTACAGTTTTTTATTTGTTAAATCACGTAAGTGTATTTGTTCAACCCACAGATATTTCCTAGGAGAATTCCTTCAACCAGGATGGTTGTCCTCAGGTTTTTCTCCATTTTCATTTTCCTTCACCTCCTTGCACTTAAGCATACATCCTGTAAAGAGCATAGGGTAGAGCTGTATGGTACAGCTGGCCAGAAAACAAGAATTCTGTTTCATAAAAAAGTCTGAGGTTTGTTTTAATTCTACAGTGAGATGAAGACAAGATCTTTCCAAAAACATTACAAAAACATCCATGCCAGAATCCCTTGGCTGTTAAGGCATATATGTGGGGACCTGGGTTCGAGTTCCTGCTCTGCCTGATATAGACCAGCAACTTGAATCTGACTTTCCACATCTGAGTGGGCCCTGGGCTATTGACTTTTCTCGGGTGAGTATTTTTTATTGAAAAATTCCTGATCAGTTCTAGTCTAGGTATAGGCATAAGGCCAGATCTTCAACTGGTGTATTCAACAGAACCAGGCTGATTTACCTCAACAGAGATGCTGACCCACAATCATGCAGGTATTATTTATTTAACTATGTTTAATACATATACTGCTGCAAAATATAAATTCTGGACCAACTCGGGGGCTTTGGAAGGCCTATAAAACAGAAGAAGAACTTCCAAGCTGCTGCATAGAGGTGAAATAAGGGAGCAAAGAGACCTTCTTCATGAACAGAGTTGAGGCCCCTGCGCTTTCTCCTCTGGAGTTTGGGTGAATATTTGTGTTTGCCAGAGAAAGACAAAGCAGTGGCTGCTTACCTTCCTACTAATCCATACCATGCATAATTGAGGGAGGGCACAGCACTGTGTGGATGCTACTAATGCATCCGATGAAGTGAACTGTAGCTCACGAAAGCTTATGCTCAAATAAATTTGTTAGTCTCTAAGGTGCCACAAGTCCTCCTTTTCTTTTTGCGAATACAGACTAACACGGCTGCTACTCTGAAACCTGTCACTAATGCCTTTGTGATTCTCTGGTACTCTGAGCCCAGCCTCCTGGGTTAGGCAGGGATTCTGAACATAAGAAAGGCCATACTGGGTCAGACCAAAGGTCCATTTAGCTAAGTATCCTGTCTTCCAACAGCTGCCAGTGCCATGTGCCCCAGAGGGAATGAACAGCACCAGCAATCATCAAGAGATCCATCCCCTCTTGGCCATTCCCAGATTCTGACAAAGCTCAAAGGCAGGTGCTGATCACCTGTGTTAGCTTTGCAGGGAAGACATATGCTAAATGGTCCAATCATTAGGTGTTGATGTTCATACTTGATTAAGATTGGAATGGAGGAGGAGTGAAATCTCAGTTTGCTTCTTCCATTTGGCTGTAGACAATATTCTCCAAGGCTGGAGTACCAGAGAGCAGTTTATTGGTTTACATTGTGATGGATAAGTCTTGGCATTGGAAAATGATAGAAATGTAGAGCAAGATTCCCAGCTGGTATAAACTGACTTCTGTGGAACTATGCTGATTTACCCCAGCTGACTATCTGGCTCTACAGTTTCTTAATAATGAAGTGGGTTTTAGCCCACAAAAGCTTATGTCCAAATAAATTGTTAGTCTCTAAGGTGCCACAAGGACTTCTCGTGTTTTTAATAAATAAAGCCCGGCATCTGCAAAATTTTGGAAAATGCAGCTACAATTCCAGAGCCATGTTTTTTTTCAAATCCACATTCTCTCAGTCCCTGATATTAAGATGGAAGGGACTCTTTTAAGGTGAGCTGGGCAGGAGAGTTTGGAGAGGTTTATGTGTATATTTCAGAGAGACATTTATAATCTCATTCATATAAACTGTCCTTATGACATCCCTGGCACCTGTCAGCCAGGGATGAACGAGGGCCAGATTTTCAGAAGAGAATCAACTCTCAACAGCAGCCATATAGGTGTCCAAATACAATCCCCAGATTTTTCCAATGTGCTCAGCACCCATCAGTTCCCATGGAGAATTCCCAGCCCATGCCAGACCCACAGCTGAACATAACAGTAGCCACTGGGAGTTGAGCTTTATTGAAAATCTGGCCACTGCATGCATGTCTATACAGGGATACTCAGGAAAATTAATCCAAATTCATTTGAAAGTGAATTAGTTAAACTGCATTAAACTCCTGTGTGGACTCTTTTATTCAGAATTAAAGTGGCCTTAATTTGGTTTTGCTTAATTCACTTCCATGCCTCAATGGGAGCTGAACGCTTTTGAAATCTGGCCTAGGATGTGGAATGATGTATCAGAAAGGCCAGGCCTTCATTGAGCTCTTCTCACAGCCTTAGCAGATGCCTCCTGAACAATCTCAAAAATGTTTTGATCACTAAATGTTTCTGTCTTGTAATAGGTGGAAATCTGAAGCACAAGGAAATTAAGTGGCTTACCCAAGGACACCTGGGAAGTCAGTGGCAGAATTAGGAATAATTCCCAATGTGAAAATCCTGGCCCAGGGAAGTCAACGGAAGTTTTCCTGCGGACTTCAACAAAGCCAGGATTTCACCCCAGCTTTCCCGAGTCCGAGTTCAAAGTTTAACCCCCTGGCTCATCTTTATCAGGTCCTAGAAGATAGCCATCCCATTAACCCACTAGGAAATTCTCTACCTGCACAGAATCATAAGCAACCTCCTGCTCCTCACAGAAACTCGGCCACAGTGAGACACTCGAACAAAGCAACTGCTCCTCACAAACGCCCTCAGGAGCTGTCCGTTCCAGCTGCGGGCTGAACACAGGGACTTCCATCACATTTTTTTAAAAAATCTTCCCTCCATCCACACCATAGGCTGCTGGCTGCTCTGCTCAGACTCCCCATGGTGCTGTTGCTCTCTTTGATGTCACTGCAAAAAGTCCTCATTTATTAGCTTGGCAGCTGGAGGAAGGCACAAAAGCCAACAAAAATAAGTGAGCTTATTTGAATAGTGACGTGGGCCTGTGCCTGCTAGGGGGACCAAAAGCTCTGCAGCCAGGCAGTCTATTGTGTTTACACACTGAGAGAAAGAGAGAGTGAGAGACTGGGGAATGGAAATTCTGAGCACTTTATCTGTAAGAAGAAAGGAGGACTTGTGGCACCTTAGAGACTAACAAATTTATTAGAGCATAAGCTTTCGTGAGCTACAGCTCACTTCATCGGATGCATGACAGCATATCTGTAAGCTGGTCTCTAGCTGGGAGCTAGAGAGGTAGACCTGGTGATCTGCTTCATGATTTACTGACTGGCAAGGATCTCCTCAGGAGTTTTGCAGGCAGGCACAGTGTGTTCAATTTCCTCATTGGGGACACTTTCATGCATTGGTTTTTGCTATCCCCTTTTCTTCCTGCTGTAAAGGCAATCCGCCATCAGCCAGTTATGTTCTTAAATTATGACAGTGTTCACCAAAAAAAGAAAAAAAAAAAAAAAGCCTCTTCTTGACTCTGAGAGCAACAGGACCCATCTACCCTGTGCTTCACAACTACACCCACCTAACATCTCAGTGGGCCTGTTTGTGTGGTTGTTGCTACCACTACAGCGTCAAAGCCAGCTGCTGTTCCACAGAAACGAAAACTCAGATATACATAATCTTGCAGGAGCCATGAATCGTGTGAGGCAAAACATCTTTGAAAACACTTACTCTTATTCCAGCCACTCCAATACTGGAAACATCATCAATGATAAATCAGATTTTTCAATCAGATTTTTTTTCAAAGCCCATCAAGAATTTTGCTCGAAACAAATATTTTTCTTTGCGATCTTTTCCTTCTTGCTTTAAGAGCCTTGAGCTTTGAAAAAAACACTTGGAAGAGATTTCAGCTGTGGTTGGGCATTTCAGAACATTAATGGATCATGATGGACAACTCGTTAGAGTGATTCAGAAGGTTACATCTAATGCACGTCTAGTTTCAAGTCCACCTTAACGCACTCAGGATAGTCATTTTTGTGGGTAAGGCACCAGTCTGAAATCAAGAGAAATGGGTTCAGTTGCTGGCTCTCCCATAGAATTCTTTGTGAATTTGGACAAGAGATTTAGGGTATTTCTGTGCCACAGAAAGGTACCTGTGGCAGCAAGTCTAAAGGGTATGTCTACACTTGCCAGTAGATTGGCACTGTTGCAATCGATGCAGCGAGTGTCAATTTAGCGGGTCTGGTGAAGATCCGCTAACTTGATGGGAGAGCACTCTCTCATTGATTTGTGTGCTCCACCTCCCTGAGAAGCATAAGGGAAGTGTAGCCACTGTGGGAAGTGGATCTAACTACGTCAACTTCAGTTATGTTATTCACGTCACTGAAGTTGCGTAAGTAAGATCGATTTACCAGCCCTTAGAACTGGGGCCAGCTGACTCAGGCTTATACAGCTCGGACTTCAGGGCTAAAAATTGTAAGGTAGACATTTGGGCTTGAGCTGGAGCCTGAAATCCAGGGCTCTGAAGTCCAGCGAGGAGGGTCTCAGAGCCGAGACCCAAATGTCTACACTGATATTTTATAGCCCCACAGCCTAAGCCCCGTAAAGCTGAGTCCAGCTGTCTTTTATTGCAGCATGGACGAACCCTTAAAGCTCCTACATCAAGTAGAAGCTTTTGAAAATTTGACCCTGAATTCCATTTCAAAAGTGCCTTAGGGACAGATTTTTAAAGGTATTTAGGTGCCTAAAGATGGAAATAGACACTGAATGGGCTTTACAAACACCTAACTCCCAGTGATTTAGATGAGAGTTAGTCACCTACCTGCTTTTGAAAATCCCACTAGCCACCTATCCAAATCTTTAGGTGCCTAAATATCTTTGAAAATCTGTCCCCTAGACATTCAGGCCCAGATTTTTTTAAAGGTATTTAGGGGCCTATCTAGTTAGGAGCGACATACTTTGAAAAATCAATCCGTGATGAGGTGTGCCCCCACCCAGACCCTGCAAGAGCTGAAATTAGGCCAAGTGGGCCCAATTAGCCAATAAAGTTGCAAATGGAGTAGATTTAGGCTGTGCGGAGGGAGCTAATTAGAAGGAACTCACCTGTGAGGGAACAGATGGGGATCTATAATGCCAGGAGGCTGGAAATAGCATAGGAGGAAAGAGCAGCTGGGAGGAATCCTGCAGTCCCTCTCCCTGAGGTAAGGGAGAAGGAGGCGTCCAAGGGTGAGAGCAGTAAGGTGGTGTGGATGCAGACCTTGACTGATTGTTACAGGACCCTGGCCTGGAACCCAGAGTAGAGGGTGGGCCTGGGTCCCCTACCAACCGCTGCAGAGTGGCGTTGCTGAGGATATGGAGACAGCAGGAGACGCTGCTGGCGTGACATAGTCAGGGTAGTAGGTGTGAGGACTGCCTGATACTGCCTGTGGTGCAAGACCTTGAAAGGCTACCCTGGAAAGGGAAACTGCAGAGGACTGAGTCATGAAGAGGAATCAGCAGTCCTGGAGTGAGAGAGAGATGCAGAGAGAGGGAGTGCAACCCCAGGAAGGCGTGTTAGCCTAGTGGAGCTAACCTCCAGGATGGCCAGGAGGGGGGGCCATTGAGTGGTGAGCGAGCCCCCTGTCACACTGGCCCTTAGTCTCACAGAAAGTCAAGACGTATGATTCCTAAGAAGCTAAGTTTCAGAGTAGCAGCCGTGTTAGTCTGTATTCACAAAAAAGAAAAGAAGTACTTGTGGCACCTTAGAGACTAACAAATTTATTAGAGCATAAGCTTTCGTGAGCTACAGCTCACTTCATCGGATGCATAGAATGGAACATATAGTAAGAAGATATATATATATACATACAGGGAAGGTGGAAGTTGCCACACAAACTGTAAGAGGCTAATTAATTAAGATGAGCTATTATCAGCAGGAGAAAAAAAAATTTTGTAGTGATAATCAAGATGGCCCATTTAGACAGTTGACAAAAAGGTGCGAGGATACTTAACATGGGGAAATAGATTCAATAGGTGTAATGACCCAGCCACTCCCAGTCTGTATTCAAACCCAAGTTAATGGTATCTAGTGTGCATATTAATTCAACCTCAGCAGTTTCTCATTGAAGTCTGTTTTTGAAGATTTCCTGTTTCAAAATTGCCACCCTTAAATCTTTTACTGAGTGGCCAGACAGGTTGAAATGTTCTCCTACCGGTTTTTGAATATTATGATTCTTGATGTCAGATTTGTGTCCATTTATTCTTTTGCTTAGAGACTGTCTGGTCTGGCCAATGTACATGGCAGAGGGGCATTGCTGGCACATGTTGGCATATATCACATTGATAGATGCGCAGGTGAACGAGCCTCTCATAGTGTGGCTGATGTGATTAGGCCCTATGATGGTGTCCCCTGAATAGATATGTGGACATAGTTGGCATCAGGCTTTGTGGCAAGGATAGGATCCTGGGTTAGTGTTTTTGTTGTGTGGTGTGTGGTTGCTGCAGAGTATTTGCTTCAGATTGGGGGGCTGTCTGTAAGCAGGGACTGGTCTGTCTCCCAAGATCTGTGAGAATGAGGGACCATTTATCAGGCTAGGTTATACATCTGTGATGATGCGCTGGAGAGGTTTTAGCTGGGGGCTGAAGGTGATGGCTAGTGGCGTTCTGTTATTTTCTTTGTTGGGCCTGTCCTGTAGTAGGTGACTTCTGGGTACTCTTCTGGCTCTGTCAATCTGTTTTTTCACTTCAGCAGGTGGGTATTGTAGTTTTAAGAATGCTTGATAGAGATCTTGTAGGTGTTATCTCTGTCTGAGGGATTGGAGCAAATGCAGTTGTATCTTAGAACTTGGCTGTAGACAATGGATCGTGTGATGTGGTCTGGATGAAAGCTGGAGGCATGTAGGTAAGTATAGTGGTCAGTAGGTTTCTGGTATAGGGTGGTGTTTATGTGACCATTGCTTATTAGCACAGTAGTGTCCAGGAAATGGACCGCTTGTGTGGACTGGTCCAGGCTGAGGTTGATGGTGGGCTGGAAATTGTTGAAATCATGGTGGAATTCCTCAAGGGCTTCTTTTCCAGGGTCTAGATGATGAAGATGTCATCAATGTAGCGCAAGTAGAGTAGGGGCATTAGGGGATGAGAGCTAAGGAAGCGTTGTTCTAAGTCAGCCATAAAAATGTTGGCATACTGTGGGGCCATGCGGGTGCCCATTGCAGTGCCACTGATTTGAAGGTATACATTGTCCCCAAATGTGAAATAGTTATGGGTGAGGACAAAGTCACAAAGTTCAGCCACCAGGTTAGCCGTGACATTATCGGGGATACTGTTCCTGACGGCTCGTAGTCCATCTTTGTGTGGAATGTCAGTGTAGAAGCTTCTACATCCATAGTGGCCAGGATGGTGTTTTTAGGAAGATCATCGAAGGATTGTAGTTTCCTCAGGAAGTCAGTGGTGTCTCGAAGATAGCTGGGAGTGCTGGTAGCATAGGGCCTGAGGAGGGAGCCTACATAGCCAGACAATCCTGCTGTCAGAGTGCCAATGCCTGAGATGATGGGGCGTCCAGGATTTCCAGGTTATGGATCTTGGGTCGCAAATAGAATATCCCTGGTCGGGGTTCTAGGCATGTGTCTGCACAGATCTGATCCTGTGCTTTTTCAGGGAGTTTCTTGAGCAGATGGTGTAGTTTCTTTTGGTAACCCTCAGTGGGATCAAGCAGCCTCTTCTTCATATTCCAACTTATTCATGATGACAGCACCTCCTTTGTCAGCCTTTTTGATTATGATGTCAGAGTTGTTTCTGAGGCTGTGGATGGCATTGTGTTCTGCATGGCTGAGGTTATGGGGCAAGTGATGCTGCTTTTCCACAATTTCAGCCCGTGCACGTCGATGGAAGCACTCTATGTAGAAGTCCAGTCTGCAAAAAAAAAAAAAAAAAAAAAAAAAGCTAAGTCACTTTTGAAAATGGGACTTACGCACTTCTGAAAGCTTTGCCCTGAGGCTATGGCTACATACGGAGCTGGAGCTTGCAGCTACGCTAAGCCGATGGGAGAGAGCTCTCCCAGCGTTGTAACCACTCCAGCCCCTGTGAGCGGCTGTAGCTATGCTGGTCAGAGATGCTCTCTCAGCGACGCTGGCTTGTCCACACCCTTGAGCGACATAAGTTGTGCCGCAGTAAGTGATAGTGTGTACATAGTCTTAATCCCTCTGGGTGGAATCCATGAAGGGACGTAGGAGTTGCAATGCTGAGTATCATGTCACCTAAATTTTAGACTCCTAGAAAATCACAACCACAACACTGCAATCCACAAAGCGGAATTAGGCACCTTAGAATGGGGATGCGCAAAAGCCAGCATGCTAGGCAGGGTGCTGCCTAACCTAGCCAATAGGAGATACCCATAGGAGGGGTGTGACCTAACCGCAGGCTACAGGGAGGGGCCTGTCTTGGTTTAGCAATCCGCAAATGGGAACCTGGCACCTGGAGTCAGGCAGCTTAAGTGGCTAAGGCATTTCTTGCGGGAATGAATTAGGTGCCTGCCTTGCTCAATATACAATGGCCAGAGGAGGAGGCAGCATCCACTTTATAATCTTTAGCCCACTGGTTAGACCACTCACCTGGAATGTGGGAGACCCAGGTTCAATTCCCCCCCTTTCTGGGGAGGATTTGAACATGTGACCCAATAATGCAGCATTGTGCGTGTGATTTTCTAGGAGCCTAAAATATAGGTTTCATGAGGGGCTCATTCAGTCCCTCCTGTTAAGTTGTTCCACTCTGGATAAATAAGGAAAGAGTGATTGGAGCAGAGGTACTGGCCGTGAGGTAGCGCTGGCTACAGAGCCATTCCTTCTTGCCCCGGCCCAATAATTATTTAAGTATTCATCCCAATGGAATGGTCATCAGAATAGCCCATCGCTCAGAGCACTTTCCTGAGAGGTGGAAGAAGCCGGTTCAAATCCTTTCTCCCTCTGTGGCAGAGGAGGAACTTGAACCTGTATCTCCCACTTCCTAGATGAGTGCTCTAGCCAGTGGGCTAAATGTTATAAGGTGGATGGCACCGCTGCCACCACCTCCAGCCAGATATTGAATGGGACCTGATCTGGTAGCAGCTTCCGAGCATACCTATCAGATCGGGTCCCAGACCTCACTTAGGTGGCCATCTGTCTCTCTCCCCCAGTTTGTAAGTTGCTTTGAGCCTTAGGTGGGAGAGAAGTGTCTAGGATGCCCAGAGGGAGGCAGCAGTGTGCATGCTCAGAGGCAGAAACATAGTCACCCAGGGAACTTTTACTCTGAAAATGTAGGTGCTGAGTGATTTTTTTTAAGTGCCTGCAACATTCAGTGGGAGTTTAGTGGATCAGAGAGGAGTTAAAACTGAGACTTAGGCACCTAAATCTGGGGTTTAGGCACCTTTGTGGATCTGGGCCTCAGTTTCCCTTATGTAAAGTTGGTGTAATTGCACTTCCTTTCTTCCACCATCTCATGACTTGTTGTTTAAGATGTAAGCTCTTCAAGGCAGGGACTCTCTCACTATGTGAACATGCAGTGCCTAACACAATAGTCCCTGATCTGGATGGGACCTCCACATGCTACCATGATACAGATAATTAATGATTTATCCAGCTTTATCTTCATTTGGCAATCACAGGGAGAGAACAACCACGGACCCCATTTTTTGTCTCCATGCACTAAAAGTTGGCCATCTAGATTTCAGCCCTTGTTGCTCTGTATGTCCTTTGCCATACAGCCACTTCTATTGCACAGCAGAACCACATGGGGCAAGTGTGTTCCTGAATGCTGCCACTTGGATTCAAACATGGGGGGTGGGGGAGTGACGTGTATCCTTTGATTCCTGGAAGCCTCCCTGACCTTTTATTATGTCTCTCCAAAAAGAAGGTTCCTTTCTCTCTTGATTACCCTGCATTTTCCAACCTGCCTGGAACAATAATAATTCATGTAAATGACGGTTTGCTCAGGGTGGTTTTAGGTATCAGTCTGCATTTATCTGGTTGGCATACATTAAATCTGACATGTCGTTAACTATGTGGAGCCGTCTCTTGCCTTTTATTATGCTGCTACTCGGAGTTTATTAAATAGCAAACAGATTTGGAATGCCCCACGTTGCATATGTTTAGAGTACAGCAGTTCTGTAGCTCTCTGTCAAGAAACATTACCAGGTGGGGGAGGGTGGCCTACCTTTGAAAACCCCATGAACAAAACCTTTGCTTCATCTTCTTTTTGCTGCCACAGAAGTTCATTTGGCAGAAAGTTCTGAAGCCTGTTAGAGTAAGGGGTATTCCTACATACATGTGCTATAAACAGCAGGGGTGGAGAGGCAATGCTAATTCTGACTCACGATATAAATGGGGAAATAACTGTTGCACAGTGCCATTAGACACAAATGTTCTTGACTTCAGAGTAAACCAAACTCTTTATTTTCAACATTTGCCCACCTGTAAACAGCCATTAAACAGTAAACAGTTAAAGCATGCTCATATTTCAACTCCCTTGTGGTGAAGAGTCTCTCTTGCATCTCCTACCTGTCCTTATGCAGAAACCCTTACTTTAATGTTGACAGCTATCTCAGGTCTGCTTTGCACTGAGCCCTAAACCAAAAAAGTCATTGTAGAACTTCTGTTGGTCTTCAGCTTCGTGAAAGCTCTAAAGCTTGTCTCTTTCATCAACAGTTGTTGGCCAAATAAAATATTATCTCTCCCACCTTGTCTCTCTCCTACCCTGGGACCAACAGCGCTACAACAACACTTCAAATGCACAGTCTAGAAATGGCTTTTCTCTTCAGGATTCAGAGTAGCAATCGTGTTAGTCTATATTCGCAAAAAGAAAAGGAGGACTTGTGGCACCTTAGAAACTAACAAATTTATTTGAGTATAAGCTTTCGTGAGCTACAGCTCACTTCATCGGATGCATTTGGTGGAAAATACAGTGGGGAGATTTATGTACACACACAGAGAACATGAAACAATGGGTTTTATCATACACACTGTAAGGAGAGGTTTCAGAGTAGCAGCCATGTTTCCACCAAATGCATCCGATGAAGTGAGCTGTAGCTCATGAAAGCTTATGCTCTAATAAATTTGTTAGTCTCTAAGGTGCCACAAGTACTGTAAGGAGAGTGATCACTTAAGTTGAGCTATTACCAGCAGGAAGGGGGGGGAAGGAGAAAACCTTTTATGGTCACTCGATTACAGACCTGAGAGTGACTATCCTTCAACAAAAAAGCTTCAAAAACAGACTCCAACGAGAGACTGCTGAATTGGAATTAATTTGCAAACTGGATACAATTAACTTAGGCTTGAATAGAGACTGGCAGTGGATGGGTCATTACACAAAGTAAAACTATTTCCCCATGTTATTCCCCACCCCACCTCCCACTGTTCCTCAGAGGTTCTTGTTAACTGCTGGAAATGGCCCACCTTGATTATCACCATAAAAGGTTTTCCTCCTCCCCCCCCCCCTTCCAGCTGGTAATAGCTCATCTTAAGTGATCACTCTCCTTACAGTGTGTATGACAAAAACCCATTGTTTCATGTTCTCTGTGTGTGTATATAAATCTCCCCACTGTATTTTCCACCGAATGCATCCGATGAAGTGAGCCGTAGCTCACGAAAGCTTATGCTCAAATAAATTTGTTAGTCTCTAAGGTGCCATAAGTACTCCTTTTCTCTTCAGGATGAGTCCTCTTATGGAAAAGTCCAACAGGATTGAATAGGGTGAAGGCTAGGATTTGAAAAAGATGTTGAGAGAATTCTGTAGGAAGGATATAATTGTTTATGAAATTCTATAGGATGGCTAAAGAAAATGTATTGACATTATTATTTATTTTATTTCTACAGCCCTTTTCCATATGGGCAGTACAGCTAACAAAACCGTACAGTAACAAAGAAAGTATTCACAAATGTGTAAGCACTTTCATTTGTATTCTACAAACACTTGAATGAGCAATTTTTTTCATATGTAAGAAGAATGAGTAGTTACACCAGAAGTGTTTTGGATTTACCAGAAAATATTGAGCATTTTTCATCTAAATTTCACAGATTAATGAAAAATTTAATCAAATTTGTGGGTTTTGAAAACATGACCAGCTCTATTCCCAAGCAAACTATGAGCTGAAATATGTTCTCATAAACTATTTGTAGACTCACTTTCAGTAAACAAAGAAATTTGCTAAATTGTGTCTGTTTGCAAGTAATTCAGAAAGAGGAAGAGAAACTATGTTCATCAAATACATTATTCACAGCAAGTAGTCCACTTGCTACAGGTTCCCATGCTAAAATCTGAGGGCCGGTTCTTGGAACTCCATTGAAACACAGGACCACAAATAGCTCCATTGATCTCATAGTGTGGCGCCGGTCCTGCACTGTTATCTGTGCAGACAGATGGCTACATGAAGATAGAATCTCACTAAAATCTCTGGGGCTTTGTGTGGGCACTGCAGTCTCCCTGTGTGGCACACAATGCAGGATTGGGACCTATGTTTGTTGGTAGATGGTAATTGGTGGTCAGATCAAATTGGCCAGATTAGGTTCTGCTTGATGGTTGTCCGAACACATTTGAGACCCATTCGTGTGCAGCTCTCGTTGACTTCAAGGGCAGTCATGTGAGTGTATCTGTGGGCAGAGTTTGAGCTTAAACTTTCTCTGCAAAGCAAATTCCTGATATGGTCATTAAAGAAAGAATAGGTCTGTAAATCCCAATAGTGACTACAGTGCTAATGGGCCCTGTGCTGCTTTGGGATTCCTGCACATTCCCATGGATGCCACCAGCTGCTGCATGCAGAGATACAAAGGCAGCATTGGGCCCTTGTTGTTTTCACTTGCATTTGTACTGTTTTCTCTCCTACTTCCCCACTTGGAGCTTATTTCTCCAATGCTATGTCCACCCTACACAGTGCAGTGAAAAACACACTGCATCCACACTGCAATGGGTAGCTACATGTCTGAGACTGCCTCTGGCAGACAGGAAGCAGCGGGGGAAGGCTTCAACTTTCACTGAGGCAGGCAAAGCCTGGGGCAGTGTAGAAGCAGTCTGCTGCTTCCCCGCTGCCAGAGCCTTTCCCCATTGCAAGAGCCTTTCACTGGGGCAGGAGAGAGGTTTTGGGAGCTGTTACAGCCTTTCCTTGCATCAGGGGATGGGCTCTAGCAGCAGGGGCACAGCTGGAAACTACACTGCTAAAAACAGCGGTGTCAGTGGGGAGATAGGGCTTGTGCAAATAGAGAGCCATGTTAGGATATGTACACAGGTACATACCCACATCCTTCCGGTGTCCCTACTCACCTAAGCTGTGCCTCACTGTCTGCACTGCTATGTATACACCCACGCTAGGGGGACTACGCATGTAGGAACACTCCACACTGCTGAGAGAAGAGTGCAGTGTAGCCATACCCTAACATGCCATTTAAGAGTGCAAAACCAGCTTCACAGCATGCTAAGGCTGGTCATACTGATACCGTGGACATGAAGGAAGATCAGTTATCTCTGGAAGTGAATGGGGATTAAGCAATAAATTAGCTTTCTTGCAAGCGCATGGGAAATGAGGGAGGCCATTAGCGGTGAGAGAGAGATTTCTTTTGGTGTAGTTTTGTTATATACAGATAGAAAGTCCTGGCTCATAAATGTCTGAAAACTGTCATGCAACAGTTTAGCAAGTTTCTGTTATCTACTCCTTGCAAGTGAACAATACTGAGATGTGGAGCAATGTTAATCAATCACATCAATTGAGCAAATGTTTGCATCTTGATCAGCTGCACTAATAATCAAGGTCAATATTGCTGGCCTATGAGTTACTCAGTTAATATATGTAAATCTCTGCATCCTGAATGACTCATCAGAGGCGAATTAGAACTTCATTTCTCCTTTCAAGTGTTAGCATAAAAGGCAAAACTAATGCAGGTCTGAAATTCATGACATAACAGATTCCCATCTATTGCAGCTGAAGATAGTCAGGTCCTATTTTTATTTATTTAATGTATTTATTTATTTATTTGACCATCATGAAATACACATACACCATAGGAAACTCACATATGTTATTGGTATTTACACATAAAATTACCACATTTATGGGCAAAAATTGGATGACACACAAATGTCACACACCTGGCTAGCAACAAAAATACTACATAAAGCATACAATTACATGTGTATTTGTGCACAAGGAATTTGGAAAAAAATATAAAAATTGGCCCTCAGTATGTGTTGCAATATATATACTGACTTCATGACTTGGTGAATATCAAGATTTATTATTGTTCAAAGTCCAGAAAGTGAGTTCTTTTACTCCCTATTCAAGCAGAATTCCAGTGAAGCCTAAGTAAAGAGCTCAATGTCATATTCCAATATTTATCTTTTATGTCAACAAAGAGTGATGTTTGCCTCAAAAGCACTCAATGTCTGCTTATAATTAGAGCTGGTCAAAAAATTTAATTCCATCCTGAGGGAAATTCCAAGACTTCAGAATTTTTGTATTGTCCTAACTTAGGACAAAAAGTTGAAATCTCAGATTTTTTTCATTTTCTGAAAATATTTTGTTTTGGCCTTATTGAAACATTTCATTTTGGCTTCATTTTTACTTTTCTAATATATTATTATTCAAAATTATAAAGGCAAAATGTAATATTTCAACCTTATCAAAATGAAGCATTTCAATAACTTCCCATCAAAATTTTTGACAAAACTGATACGTTCCCAGAAAATGCTTCAATTTTGCCAAATCACTTTTTCTGATGGAAAAAACATTCCGTTGCAAAAATTTTGACCAGCTCTGCTTATAATGATCTCAGACATCAGATTTCTCTGCAGTTCTTCTTTCAGAAGACCCCGGGCTAGACATTTGGGTGTACATCAGTTCCTTTGTACCCCTCTGGTGATGCAAAGTCACTGGCTATGTAAGTGAGGTTTCCAGGGGCTTTGCACCACCCAACTGTGGTGACCCAAAGCATACAAGTGAATCTTCCCCTATAATGATAGTAACAGAAAAACAAGCTGATGCAAATTGGTGTTTTCTAATTGACCTCAGTGGAGCCATGGTATCTTACCTGAGAATCTGGCCAGTATATCAACTGTGGATCAAAACCAGTTATAACAAAATGTCAATTATGTTCAGAATGATGTAGAAATATTGCAGCTGGGATAAGGGGTGGTTGGCAACATTTCAACACATTCATAGGCTTGTAAAGGACAGAAAATCTTCAAAACCTAATAGTTTTCTCAAGTGAAAAGTTAATTTGCTTATTTAAATGAGAAATGTTGGTCTGAATGTTTTTCTTTTGAACAGAGATTGGAGCAGGGGTTAGATTCTCAACATAGCTCCATTGCTTTGCACTATGCCAATTTACGTGAGATAGGATCTAGCCCTAAAATTAATAAATTATTTTAATTAAGCCGCGTTCTTTTCATAAACTTTGCCTTTGGACTACGATAGCTCAAGAGCAGGGACTGATTATTCTTTTCAATACAGTGTAGACTTTGTGTGTTTTTTATGATACAGTTGGGAAATACTTTTGGGAAATACTTGTTCAAAACAAAACAACATAACAGGATTTTCTGAGTCAAAAATTAATACTCCTAAAGAAATATGTTGGAAGAGATGATTTAATTACTATGATGGTACAAATCATGTACCTTCATTACTGATGTAACACTCTAGCTTTAGAAATACACAAAACAACTGGAATCACAATACCAATTCCCAGGAAACCAAACTCATGAGCCTAAGTGCTGATTCACAGTGTTTTTATATGGACCTTCTCTATACTTCTCTACTCATTACTGAAATTGAAGGGAAGATTCCCATTGACTCACAGGGGCTTTGGATCAGGTCCCACATGCTTACAGCATATGCATTTCAAAACATTGAACTAACAATAAACATTACCAGCGGGGATTCAACAGTAAATCTCAAGATCAGTACTGTTAACTTGAGAGATGAATTTAAAAACAACATTGCCAAGATCTCAGGTAGAAATGGCTTTGATTGATGAGAATTCTGTTAGGAAGAGAGATTGCCTTTTTTAGCATAGCCAGGCACTGGAATTAATATGAATTCAGCTGGGAAAGAAGGAGTGTATTAAGTCACAGTGTAATCGTTAACCCTTAGGATAGCAACATGATATAACTGGTATTAGCAGGCCAATTTTGGCTCTAGCTTGTGTATATTTTGAATAAATCTTCTCATTCAGGCATGCAGAAAACATTTAATATAAAACACCTTTCACTGAAGGGATGGTTTATAAGAAGTTTTCTGGGAAAGACTGGATTTTAAAAGATTCAGCCCAAGCACACTTTGAGGATTCAGAGCCATTTTGCTCTAAATCCCAATTAAGTTCTCCTCATCCTCCTGGCATTATAATAACTGAGGCCAATCTTGATTTTTGTTTTCACTAGTAATAATTAACTTGCTTTGCTCGGGGCCTGTTCCAAAGCCCTCTGAAAACTGTGGGACTCTTTCCATTGACTTCAATGGGCTTTGGAACAGGCCTTTATTTGGGGTGACCTTTTAGGGATCTATGATGGGCTGGACAATTCCTTACATTCAGCCAGGACATGAAGAGTTTAATGGGTCTTCCCAGGGATACTGGCCAAAGATGACTCTATCCCATGACACTTGTCAGTAATATTCAGCCAGGAGGGAGAGGTCTCCTGCAGGAGGGAATGAAGCAGGGTTTAAACCTGGGCCAGTCTGGCAGAGGAATCTTGGTTGTGAGACAAAGAGAACCCAGAGAATGGGTTAAGCAGCTCTAAGTTAAGACCCCTAGGAACAGCCAAGCCTAGGGATAAGGTTTGGACTGGTCTTCACATAGTCCTGTTCATTTGAGTCCTGATCCAAAGCTCAGTGAAGTCAGTGGGAGTTTGTTTCATTGAGTTCAATAAGGTTTGGATGGGGCTCAAACTCCTGGAAAAGGGTGAGAATTTAGATTGTACCAAGGACATATATAGCAGTGGTGGGCAACCTGTGGCCTTTGGGCCGCACACGGCCCATCAGGGTAATCTGCTCGCGGGCCGCCAGACAGTTTGTTTACATTTGCACAGCTGCCCGCAGCTCCCAGTGGCCACGGTTCAGCAGGAGCTGTGGGCAAACTACAGCCACTGGGAGCTATGGGCAGCCGTGCAAATGTAAACAAACTGTCTGGTGGCCCACCAGAAGATTACCCTGATGGGCTGCGTGTGTCCCGTGAGGGTCGCAGGTTGCCCACCACAGACATATAGAGTAGGTGGGAAATTCACCTGTTCCTGGATCCTATCCTGAAGTTTCTGTTAATATCTGTGCATGACTAAATAAGGGCCACAGGATTAGATCTTTAACAGGATTGACTTCCCCTCTTAGTAAAAGATCCCTCCAATTACATTTCAACAAATAAATAATTTGTAATCTGAAAAAGAACCTCTATTTCAAAATTGGCTTCTGATTTTGACACAAGCATTTGCACAGTGACATTGGGATGCCAGTCTGAGGCCCCTTTGAAAATTTGCTTCCAGTCACTCCTGCGAGGTGCAAAACACTCTGGTTATGATCCAGAAAAGCACTTAAGCACTAGCTTAACTTTAAGCCCGTGAATAGGCCTGTGGACTTCAATTAGACTAGTCACATGAGTATGCTCTACAGAATGTGAGCAATGGCTACAGAATCCGGACCTATATCATTCTGGAGATTTAATTTTTGAATTTCCTATTTTTCTGGGTCTTCTGGCTGTTTTTTAACAGGAGTATAAATGTTTCATTATGTTGTATAATGCCTTGACTCTGGGAGAGCTTTATAAATAAAAGTATTATATGATTTTACTGTAGGGTTCTACTTTCCAGCAATATTCAGATTAATGATGTTTTCTCACCGATGCTCTGATAATCTGGGCCACCATGGAGTGACTGAATTACATTATGCTATAAGGATGAAATCCTGGCCTCATTGAACTCAATGGGATTTTCGCCATTGACTTCAATTGGGCCAGGACTTTGTCCTATGAATCTCAGAAACATCAGAGTGTAATAGCTAGCAGCACTGTGAGACAGCTCCTTAGTTGATGTAAACCCCACAGCTGGTTAAAACACTTCAAATGTGAAATTGTGATGAATTGTTAACACTTTAAATTTATAAATGTTTTGGTCAAAATTTTGAATTAATGAAGAAGAATGGGAGGTACTGCAGTGAACTGCTGATCTGGCAGAAGGAAAAACATTTCTCCAGTTAGAGTTAACACAGTCATAAATGTGGTTATTATCTTTGCAGTGGCATTTTGTCTAACAATGCACAGTATCAGCATTATAGTCAAAAGAGCAAGGGTGAGCTCCTCATCCCATAGTATAAAAGGCCCCCAAACCCTGCTATCCAGCTGGAGGGGGATTCCCCCAGTGCAGACACTGCATAAGGCAGCTGTAAGTCTGTCTTCCAGGGACCCTTTGCAAGTCCTTAAATCAGCCAATGCCAGGGGTGGGGCTGGAGGGAGAAAGGGAGTGTCAAGGGCAGGGCCCCAGCACAGAGCTCTGCAGAATTCCAGACAGCGCTGTGGCCCATAGGAAAGGCTAGGGAGGCTGCTATAAGTTAGACAGAACCTTAGGGCTGTGCTGGGGGCCTTTTCAGATCCCAGAGCACTCCATGGATCAGGAGGGGATACAAGTGGCTTAAAGCCATCATATCCCTCTATATTAGGCTGAGTTTTGCTCTGTGCCTCTTAGAGATGCAGCATGCCTCTCCCGCTCTGCAGCCCCCCCCCGTCTGATTCTCATTCCCTTATTTTATAATCGTGGGCCAACAGAACAGGATCTAGGGGACAGTTCCAGTGGGTGAAAATTAGAGCAGCCCAGAGACTGCTCAGACCTGTGCCAGAAGCCAGTTCTCTTCAATATTGATCTTCCAAAAATCCTGAAATTTCTCAAGGTAAGCAGCTGTAACAAAACCTAAATCTAATTTCCCCAATATTAATTTCCCCCTACTGTTACTCACACCTTCTTGTCAACTATTTGAAATGGGCCACTCTCATTATCACTTCAAAAGTTATTTTTCCTCCCTTGGTATCTTGTTGTCAATTGAATTGTCTCGTTAGACTGACCTCACATTTGTAAGGCAACTCCCATCTTTTCATGTATTTATACCTGCTCCTGTATTTTCCACTCCATGCATCTGATGAAATGGGTTCTAGCCCAAGAAAGCTTATGCCCAAATAAATTTGTTAGTCTCTAAGGTGCCACAAAGACTCCTTGTTGTTTTTGCTGATACAGATTAACACGGCTACCACGCTGAAAACTGTAATGGAGGGAGAGATAGCTCAGTGGTTTGAGTATTGGCCTGCTAAACCCAGGGTTGTGAGTTCAATCCTTGAGGAGACCTTTTAGGGATCTGGGGCAAAAATTGGGGATTGGTCCTGCTTTGAGCAGGGGGTTGGACTAGATGACTCCTGAGGTCCCTTCCATCTATGAATTTATAACTCTACTGAAATGGGGGAATGTGAATGAACTCCACTAAAATGAGAGGATGGGTGGGGTATTCCAAAGGGCTCTGCCCTGGTCTAATTCTGCTCCCACTCAAGTCAAAATGTTCTGACTTTAATATGAGCAAATTTAGGTTAATGCTGAGTACTTCTGAAAATCCTATCCTGTGCACTCACATACTTTATGGGCTAGTAGCACCATCTATCCTTAAGGTTGCCAGACATTTTCCATTATAAGACCCTGTTTTCAGTTGCTTATAATGTTGCCAAACTAGGACTGTTTAGGCTGAAATTTTCGAAGACCAGTGTCTGCCCCAGGCTAACATTTTTGAGAAAATTTCAGCAAAACCGGTTCAGACACTAACAATTTAATTCTGGTGACCTTTCCTTTGAGATGCTCCAGCATAGGCACTGACTCCATGGGGCTCTGGGGCTGGAGCACCCATGGGGAAAAGTTAGTGGGTACTCCACACCCACCAGCAGCCAAGCTCCTTCCTCGCCTCCTTCTCCTGCCTCCAGTGTGCCACGTCCCTGCTCTTTCCTCTCCCTCCCAGCACTTCCCCCTCCATCCACTGCCTAACAGCTGCTTAGCGGTGCTTAGGACTTTCTGGGAGGAAGGGGGAGAAGTGGGGATGTGGTGCTCTCAGGGGAGGAGGCAGAGAAGAGGCGGGGCAGGGGCAGGGACTTGGGGGAAGGGGTGGAATGGGGGCAGAGTGACAGCCGTGCAGGGGTGGGGCCAGGGGCAGGGAGAATCGAGCATCCACTGGGCAGAGGGGAAGTCAGAGCCTATGTGCCCCAGTACCCCCATGCTCTGAGGCAGGGACTTGAAATTTGGCCTGGGGGTGGCCTTTGTGTCAATTATGGGACTTTCCCTTCCTCTGAAAGCCCACTCAAATTCAGTGAAGTTTTAAGCCTCTAAAAAAATCAGTTTGCACTCGTTCAACAGAGACTTGCTTGAGTTTTCCACTTTAATTCCCAGTTGATTCCATTCACACTGAGCATGCATCAACCCAGGGCTCTAGGGCATTCCCTACAATTGCAGTTCCAATCCCAGCTGGAGCGAGCTGTGCCGGGCATGAGTATAGGTGCTGGAAGAGAGACCAGGGAGCCTGTCTCTCCAGAGTTCTTGGTGCCCCTGGCTGGGCACAGGCAGCATGGAGGAGAAAGCTGCTTGAATCAAATGCAGCAGGGACAGGAGCCAGAGTTGTGGAAGCAGAAGGAGTAGGTTGAAACAAGGGGCCTTGTGTGTCTGGAGTGGTAGGGTAGACAGGCTGAGGGCTGGCAGCAGAGACGGACATGGACTGGGAGTTGGAGGGGAGACTAGGACGAGCTGTTCCAGGCGACTGGGAACCAGCATGGGAGGGGAGAAAGAACCTGACCGGCAGGGCGTGAGGGGAGAGTTGGGACTGCCTGGTTAAGGAGCCATGCAGAGGGGGACACTGAGGTTGGATGTGGAGTCAGGGAGAAAGTCCAGGACTGGGAGCCACAGGGGAGGGCGGAGTGGAGGTGGCTAGAGGGGCAGGGAGAAGAGACAGGTTGGAGGAGTAGCTAATGCGGGGGACTGGGACTGGCTGGGCACAGAGACTGGGGATGAGTCTCACCATTCCTCTGCTGTCAACACATAGCTGTCAACCCTCTGGCAAAGTGTGTGTCTCTAGTGCTGGTCCGTAGAGGTCATTACAATTGACTACGGCTGTCAGTTACTCTGATGGCTCAAATGGCAGACGTCAAGACAGTGGATCGAAAGCTTCTAATCCTTCTTATGACTCATGTGGGTGACAACATGATCCCACATGACAGAATATTTGGTGCGGGGAGGTTAAATTTGGAAAATAAAATAAAATAAAATAAAATAAAATAAAATAAAATAAAATAAAATGTCCCCCTCCCACCAAAAAAAGCCTACTAAGGCTACAAAGTCAAGAATTCAGAAGTGAGGAAATGCCAGAATTAATGCTGTCTGTGCAACCTTATTTCAGCCCCCTTATTCATGTGCATTATGAGACAGTCTTTTATTACATGCTCACACACTATTTTTCCCAGTCCTGTGACAGTCATGTCCCCATCATAGCCTGGTTTGGCACAGGTACCTCAAGATAACAAAATGTTAGTGTCATTGGCTGGCATGTCAAGGCAAGCTGGACTTAGCCCTTCCCAGGACTTAGCAGCTATCCTTCAGCCTGGCTCGAGAGCTGGCAATACAAGGGCTAATAAGTGACCCCAGCTCAATGTAATGGGGGCTTGATTAGAAAGACAGACCCCCGCTGTGGTGGGGAAGCAGTCAGAGTACTACTTTAAGAGAGGGAGGAACAAGGGGTGTTCCCCTTTAAGGAGAACCTGAGGAAGCCAGGCTGAGTCACTGACAAGGAGTAGAGCAGGCTCCTATGGGTGGGACTCTTGAGTTAGGGTCTGCAACAGGTGAAAGACACAGATGGAGCAGAACAGACTCTTTGCGGAGAAGCCCTGAAACAGAGCTGGTGGGGAAGCAGTGAGATTCCCAGAGTTGAACTGCTTGAGTCCCTGGTGGGAAAGAAGCCAGGTAAGGAAGCTCTTCAGGGGTCAGAAGAAGGGGGCAAGAGGCAGAGGACTTCAGTGGAGACTGAGGGGGCTCTCATTGGCTCCTTGGGGCACCAGCTTATGCCTACTGACAGTAATGTCAGTGACAATGAGGCTCGGGGATGTGTGTGACCTTTAGTTGTTGCGGGAGTAACTCCTTGAGAGTGAAACCCATGATAGTATGAGACCGAGGGCATGTCTGCTAATAGTGGCAATGTGGACATTGTGGCCTGGGCTAGCCAACCAAGTATGAGCCGAGGCGTTGGGGAGTTTGTACTCAGGTGGTGGCAAAGGCTAGCCCCTGTGTTGCAAATGCCACACCACTATTTTTAGCATGCTAACAAAAGGAGATCTTGCTTGTGTCTGGCCAGCCGTGTAGCCATATCCCGAAGGTCCAAGCACAGAAGTTATGCAGCTTCATGGGGGCTGTACAGGAATGCTCAGCACAGTATACACACAAGGCACTTGGGTAACATGCTGATTTGTCCCTTAGAAGTACCTTTAGACAGGGCCTGATCCAAGGCCCAGTGAAATCAATGGGAAGACTCTCAAAGCTTAATGAAGTCAATGGAGTGGGCTCATAGATCAGTGCAGGGAGGCTGGAGGGATTGCACCTATTGCAATCCAATGCTGTATGACTATACCCATAGGTCCGAGGAAGGTAGGGGTGTCACCACTGGCTCCAACAGCATGTAGCTCTGCAAGCCTACACATGGATGTCACATAGGGACCACCACCTCTGGTCCAGCCTAGGAACTGGATTAGTATTTGTAGGGATGCCCATACCCTGCTTCTGATGAGGGAAGTGGATACTGATGGCCTGTCTGATGTATAGTTCTCCCAAACAAAACCCCTTTGCTCAGGCCTTCTGACTGTAAATGAGAACTTCACTGTTTGATTGACTTCTGACCGACCCATCTGCTTGGCTCAGAGCCTGAAGGGATCGAGTATCCCATTGCTCTTTGGCTTGGGAACAGCTGGACAGCCTCCTTAGCTGACTCTCATCTAAATGTAATGTTCCGCTATAGAGTGCATCCATTCATGTTGTTCCCTCCTGTGACTGCAGGGTAAAGGCTGGTTCTGTGAATGCTCTTCCCATTGTGATCAGTTCTCATTACGTGGCCTCCAGTACTCTTTTTTGATGCTCTTCTCGGCTATTCTTCAGTGCACTTTGAAGTGCCCTTTCATGAAACAGCACAACATAAAATAAAATGACACTTGTTATTAACACGAAAGAAACATTCTGTTTCAATTATCTCCCTCTTCAAGTGTGAGGATGAGGACTTGCTCATAAACAATAAACACAGGGAGTGTTTTGAAGACTGTAAACTTTACAATGAAAAAGTGGGGGGTGGGAGAGAGAATACCCTGGTGTATACACAGCACCATACAATCTAAACTGCAGAGGCATCAAAAGGCCATATGCTGTCACTGAAGTAAATCTGAATTTATTTATTTTTACAAAAATTGAAATTTTCCACTGAAACTGTATGAAAAGGAACACTGTCATTTTTGTAGCACTTTGTATGGAAGGTGATTTCCCCACTGACTGTGAATGGGCTTCCACCGAAGACATTTCCAGGATCTGATGCTACAATCTTAGTGAAAGAAAAAGGCTCACTGAAGTAAGTGGGAGGGGTTTGGGTTTTTGTTTTTTTGTCTTTTTCCTGTGTTAAATTGTTAAGACTGAGCTTTCAAAGTCTTTCCATGGATTGTATCCTCCAGGGCTGAAGAAGGAGATCCAGGGTATAGTCAGTGTTTTCCATACACTATGGTATGGACAGCAAATGCCTCGCTCCTATGTTATACCTGCATCACAACCCCCATCCCTTTGCAAGGCAATGCAGAATGTTCAGTTACATACACACTACAAGCGCTATAGCAGTACAGCGAAAGCCCTGTAGCAGAATAGATCCTTCCTATAGCAATCAAAGGGAGGATTCAATTGAGGTAGCTAATCTACCTCTCCAAGGGGTGGTTGCTAGGCTGACAGAAGCTCTAACTGTGTTTATACTGGGGGTTAGGATGACCTAACGCTGGTGATCAATGTGCAAAATTTTTCTCAGCTCAAAGTGAGGTAACTAGGTAATTTAATTTTTAAGTGTAGACCAGGCCTTGAGTGTTATTCCACTCAAGCAGTTAGGCCTGATTCCCCACTACTTTACATCTTGTGTGATCATTAACACCTGTGCAAAGTGGCTGTAAAATGCTATCAGTCTAATCTACTAGCATTTTACACTCACTCTGTGCACATCTGTAACTCCCCTCAAGCAGTCATCAGTTTGCATCTCAGGAAACGGGACTCTTTTTAATTAATACACTTAACACTATCCATCCTCTAGTTGTAATATAAGAAGACAAAAGGTCCATACCTTCTGGTCTGATTTTGCTCAAATTACTGGAATTACACCAGAGATAAATTTGGCTTCTTATATTTGTTATAAGAGCCATGGTGCTGTAACTTATAAATTGTAAATCTTATGTTAAACTCTTTACTTCTGGACCTATGATTTCATGTGACTGCTGAGAGATGATCCTCCCTTGTCCTTGTCATTCTTGTATGAAGTGCACTTCACAGTGAGGAAGCCCTGAGCTGCTGTCAGCCATGCCCATGTATTGGGTACTGAGTGCTTCTAAAAATCTGCCTGTTTTTCAGTTGGGAACTGATCTCCATTTAAAATCTGGCCCCAGTTGCAGATACTGAGAGAACCATCTGGCCCTGAGCTCTTAGAAAGAACAAGCCCCTCTATGATTTGCCCAAGATTACACACAGTCGATGGCATAGCCAAAACTTGAACCCATATTTCCTGAATTCCAGCCCTCTGCCTTAGCCAGACGCTTATCCTTCTTCTGTATTATTGTGACTCCTTTTAAGTTAGAAAGTATTTGCAGTTCTTAAGTCTGCATACACATTCCCATAATTAGTTGTTATATACATTTTAAAAATGCTCAAATGTAAAGGCCACAATGAACACATCTGGTATGCTGTAATAAAGCATGTTTTATCAATTCTGAAGACAGGTCATCCTTAACCGTGGACAGATTTATCAGAAGAAGCAGGGCTTGAGCTTAACTCTTCTTCTTTTACCAAGGAGGAGAGCCAAAAAGAATGGATACATTACATAGGATTGTTTATGTTAAGGAATTATTTCAATACATACACTAGTCTTACCAAGGGTGTGTTGGTGTGTCATTCACTGTCTGTGCAGTTATTAAATCCACCCAAATTGCCATTAAATGCATACTTATTTTCTAAGGGGTTCTGAAATATTTCCAGGGTGGAGTGAGAAACAGGAAACGCTTTACCGCTGATGTGTGTTTTCCCCTTTGGAGTGGCATCATTTTCAGTTTAATTCCTCCAGGTATTTTTCTCCTTACACCATTTAAAGAAAGATTGTTGTATTTGTGTCTCCAATTAAATTGCCCTTAACATCAATGGATGTTAAGAGTTGCAATCAGAGTTAATAACCCTTTTTCTTTTATTAGAGTAATGCCTTGGGTCCCTAATCTTGGCCCACTGGGGTCTCTTTGCACTAGGGGCAGTACAAACACCTAGTAAAGTCAGCACCTGCCCTCAAGAGCTTAAACTTTACATAAACAAGACAGACAAAGTTGGGAGGGAAAGAAGCTCTATTATGCCCATTTCACAGATGGGAAACTGACATACAGAAAGTAATATTTTTTTCCAAAGGCTTTCATGTGATTTTTTTTTAAAGGAGCATCTATCCCATTGAAAGGAACAGAAGTCCCGTTGTCAGTCACTCGAGCTCTTCAGAAAATGTTAGCCAGTGAGACTAATGACCAGCTTTTCAAAAGTGTTCAGCACCCACAGTCAGGGCCAGATTATTCAAGTAATAATAATTCAAGCACCCAAGTGAGTGGTCAGATTTCTAAAAGAGATCACCATATTGGATGAGTTTCAGAGTAGCAGCCGTGTTTTTTTTCCACCAAATGCATCCGATGAAGTGAGCTGTAGCTCACGAAAGCTTATGCTCTAATAAATTTGTTAGTCTCTAAGGTGCCACAAGTACTCCTTTTCATATTGGATGAGGAGCTCTTTTGGAAATCTAGCCATAAATATCACAATAGAAGCTAAGCATCTTTGAAAAATCTAGCTCTTATTGGGGTGTCTAAATGGGAGCTGAGTTTGAAAGTCTCACCCTCATTGGGGGCACCGAGAGCTAAGAAAATCTGGCCTGCCAAGGTGACTTGTCCAAGGTCACAGAGCAAGGCCAGGAACTGAATCTAGATCTCCTGGCTCCCCATCTAGTGCCTTACCCATGAAAACATCCTGCTTTTCAACAGTCAGCATTAGGGCATGAAGCCCTGGGGTAAGTAAGTGAAGGCAACAGGTGTATGCCTGTCTATAGCCAGCACATGAATTGAGCGAGAAATTCCATAGTAACTCTTCTTTAAACCTTTCCAATGACAAGTGAAAAAGACAGAGGGATTTTTATTACTTTTCTACTGTTAATTTTATTCCTTTCAGGTTAAACATTAAAGGATAGATAGGTAGCCCAGCAGGCAGCTGTGGATTTAATTTACTGACTGCATTTGTAGTGATCAAACGCCTAGCTGGAGTGGAAAGAGATGGAAATGTCCTCTGAAAGAATCAGAATGTGATTCAAGTATAAATGCTAAAGTCTAGGATAGAGGACAAAGGAGACCTTCAGCTTTGAATGGTGATTACATTACACACCGGCAGGGATGTTGGCACAATCCTGGGCTGGTGCAGTATTGCTGCTTCTCAAGGTTCCTTCCCCACTCTGAACTCTAGGGTTCAGATGTGGGGACCTGCATGAAAACCTCCTAAGCTTACTTTTACCAGTTTAGGTTAAAACTTCCCCAAGGTACAAACTATTTTATCTTTTGCCCTTGGACTTTCGCTGCCACCACCAAACGTCTAACCAGGTTTATTATTGGGAAAGAGTCATTTGGAAATGTCTTTCCCCCCAAAATCCTCACCAAAACCTTGCACCCCCCCTTCCTGGGGAAGGTTTGATAAAAATCCTCACTAATTTGCATAGGTGACCACAGACCCAAACCCTTGGATCTTAAGAACAATGAAAAAAGCATTCAGTTTCTTACAAGAAGAATTTTAAAGAAGAAAAAGTAAAAAGAATCACTTCTGTAAAATCAGGATGGTAAATACCTTACAGGGTAATTAGATTCAAAACATAGAGAATCCCTCTAGGCAAAACCTTAAGTTACAAAAAGACACAAAGACAGGAATATTCATTCCATTCAGCACAGCTTATTTTCTCAGCCATTTAAAGAAATCAGAATCTAACGCATCTCTAGCTAGATTACTTACTAAATTCTAAGACTCCATTCCTGTTCTGTCCCCCGGCAAAAGCATCACACAGATAGCCCCAGACCCTTTGTTTCTCCCCCCATCCAGCTTTGAAAGTATCTTGTCTCCTCATTGGTCATTTTGGTCAGGAGCCAGCAAGGTTATCCTAGCTTCTTAACCCTTTACAGGTGAAAGGCCTTTTCTTCTGGCAAAGAGGGATTTTAAAGGTGTTTACCCTTCCCTTTATATTTATGACACTGCTCTATAATGTGATGAGTGCTGTTTGAAATCAGCTGAATTGCTTCCAAAAATCCCTGAGTCTCATTTTCATCGAGAGTGAGCATTTCACAGGCTGATGAGAAGGGACTTTATTTCATTCTGCAAGTGATGATGAGGCAGATTGCTCTTCCTTTTCTTAAGAATTAAGCTGCTTCCTGCACATGCAGCAGAAATCTGCCTCCTCTAACCATCCCTCCTACCTATTTCTCATCATCAGTAATCCACACACCACTACCTAAGCTCTTCCCTGCCATCCTGCCTTGTCTCACTTAGTGACAGAATCTTCCACCCTTACTCATCTTGCTTCCAGAGGAGCAACTTTGACTTCAATGGGATTGCTTGCAGCTGTAAGGCACTACTCAATAAGGGCAAATTCCAGCCCTTAGATTGCAATCACTTCAGGATAGGGAATAGGGCCTGATTCTCCCTTGACGCATTTCTATAGCCATGTAACTCCATTGGCTTTGTCAGTCCACTGAGTTCAACAGGCGTTTTGCCTGTGTAAGGTCTGGATACAAACTCAATAAGGACTAGGTTTTGACCCTATAGCTGAAGTATGGGGTGGATGTATCCAATCAAACTACACAAACACACTATGGAGTCCTTCAGGAATGGCCCCAAAGACCTCAGAGCAGCAGTCCTCAAACTGTACTGTCTGTAGATCACCGTAATTTACAGAGAAATGACCGGTCATATGGTGCTGGCTCTCTTTCTTGTTTTCAGCTAGTAAATTGTATTAAAGGAACAAATTAACTCCTTGCCTACTAATGGGGGTCTATTGCTGCTTTGCTAGAAAGAGCAATGTCTAGTTAGCAAACCAATGACCAAACTGTGATTGAGAGTCACTTGCTAAGTGGGAGAAATAATTTGTGCCAGCCCTGCAAGTGGAATGCTTCTCCCTCCATCCCAGCTTGGCTGCATGGGCTGGTGCATTGTGGAATGGAGTCAAGCTCTGCCCCTTCCACTGCCTATCCACTCTCCACCTACCTGTCTGGGAGGTGAAGTAGCAGCCCAGTGACATGCAGAAGTGGTACATACACTTACAAATGGGGAAAGATGGTATGACAGATGGGGACAGATGGATAACCCTTTGGTGTTATCTGGATCGGTGATCTGCTAGGTCACTCCAATCCTTGACTCTGGGAGCCAGCCTTACCCTGCTCTGCTGTGAGAACCCTCACTCCTGGGCTGTTCAAGCACAGCCTCTGGCATGTAAGCTGCTCCTTGGATTGTGCAACTGAATGACACTAGCCAATATCTCCAGTCCCAGACACAACCCTAGGAACTGCCATATTGCAGTGTCCAGTTATGCCCGCTGGATGCTGCAAGCTTATATGAGTTTGTCAATTTAACAAAAAAATTGATATGTACCCGGCTTGTTATCCCAAGAGGAGTCTCTGACATGCTTCAAACCAAATGCACTGCTTCAGGTAGAATAAACAAACAAATGTATATCTATAAAGATAGATTTTAAGTGATTATAAGTCAAAGCATAACAAGTCCGATTTGGTAAAATGAAATAAAAGCAAAATGCATTCTAAGCTGATCTTAACACTTTCAATGCCCTTACAAACTTAGATGCTTCTCACTGCAAGCTGGCTGGTTGCTCTTCAGCCAGGCTCTCCCCTTTGATAAGCGCTTCAGTCGCTTGGTGTGGTGTCTGTAGATGTAGGTGGAAGAGAGAGGAAGGAAGAGCATGGCAAATGTCTCTCCCTTTTATCATGTCCTTTCTTCCCTCTTGGCTTTGCCCCCCCCCATCCCCCTTCAGAGGCAGGTGAGCATTACCTCATTGCAGTTCCAAACTGACCAAAGGAAGGGGGGTGACTCACACGAGAGTCTAACAGATTCTTTTGTTGCTCCCGAGGCCAGCGTCCTTTGTTCCTGTAAGGCTGGGCTGGGTTTGTCCCATACTTGCCCTGATGAGATGTGAACTGTCTCTCTGTTCTTGGAGAGTTTTTCCCTAGGCTTGCTTTAAGATATGAGGATACATTTTCAGCCTCATAACTATATGCATGAAATTATAACCTACAACATCACTTTAACAATTACTATAAGATCACTATAACAACCATGCTCTGTGCATCATGAGCCTTTCGAAGACACCCGATATGACAAACTTTGCATTGGATACCACACAATCATTTTATAAAGATGAACCTGGGAGTGTATGGTGTTCCCCTGAGATACAGAGCATCACAGATGGTCCATGAGCCAGCCCATCTATTAAGCTATGGTCCTTCATGTGGAATACATCTGTATGCATGATTTAATTATAATTGTACAAAAAAAAATCTAGCAAGGAGCTGGGCTGGTGTTAGCCTGGGACTTGGTAGATTTGAGTTTGGTTTCTTACCCAGCCATAGGCTTCTCATATGACATTGGGCAAGTCACTTAGTCTATCTTTGCCTCCCCCATCTATGCAATGGAAATAATAGCAGGGGTATAAATGCACTAAAGATTGTGAGCTGTGTGAATAGTACAAAAGGGGGCCATAGAAGTATCTAAGACAGATAACAGTTGGCTGCATACAGATACTTGGACCCATGTGTTGGTAACAAACTGCTTGTCAAACTTAGAGAGGTCGGAAAGACCATGATCGAGTTGGCTTGAACCACTGATTTGCAAATCGCTTGCCAGCCCTGCTACAAGTTATAACTGACAAGCTCCGCCATACCTGCCTTCATGCTCACACAACAACTTTCCTCCCTCCCTCCACCACTGCAACAAGTCATTTCCCAACTTACAAACAATTAGTATTGGTTTTTAATTACAATGTGGGGCCTGAGACCTTAGGAAACTTGTTTATCTGTCTGAGAATCTCCAGTTTTGCTGAACTGTGGGCTGCTCATTCAGACTGCTAAAAGGCATGACTTGCTCCAAAGGAGGAATGGAATTGATTCAGTGTGAAATGAGACAGGAACTGAGCATGGACTATAAGTAGCACATGACAATAACAAGCAGCCATGGGTATTTTGCTCAGCCCAGCTCTGGATCATTTGCTTTTTATTACTCTGGTTAGAGCAGCACCCACAGCAAAAGAATGTTACAACTCTGTAGTACTGACACTGAACGCAGACTAGCTCCAGTGGCCCTTCCCACTAGCTGGCAGAGAGCATTAGGCAGTGTGGTGAAGCTGTTTAGAAATAACCAGCTGGGGGATGTGACAAATAGCACTAGCTAGAGGACAAATTATGGCTGGTACTGGTGGGGGAGGGGAGTGCAGGGACCTCCTTCCCCCTGTCCTTCAGTGCACCCACATAGAACAGAAGGCGCTGTCTGAGCTCAACAATGGGGAAATCTGGTAGTGTGATAGCGATACAAGCCACAAAGCTGGGTCCCACATCCCTTCCTGTGCACCAGCTAGGGTCGGCGAGAGCATGTTCCTGTTTTTGGACAGTGTAGCCATGATGCTGCTGAGCATGTTTCTCCAGTCCCCTGCTGAGGCTGATGCCTTGTGCTGGCATAATGGCAACCATCACCTGGGTGCAACAGGTATTGACAACAGCCCATCAGCCCTCCACTGGGCCTCGGGGCATCGCCCCCACCCTCCAGCCCATCATCCCTCCACTGGCTCTCGGGGCATCGCCCCCATCCTCCAGAGCAGCACCAAACGGGAAGCAGTGATATCTATCAGAGGGAGGGGTGGGGAATCTGGGTTGGGTTCTATCCTTGACTCCTTCACCAGATGGTTCTGTGATGCTGGGCAAGTCATTTACTCTCCCTCAGCCTGAGTTTCTGCATCTATAAAATGAGGATAATAATTTGCACTTTTACAGCAATTTCCCTCCAAGGATCTCAAAGCCATTTTGGCACTTTGCATTTAGCTTCACAACACCCATGTCAGGAAGTAGGTGACTTTCATCTCCCAGATGGTGTAACTGTGAGCCATAAAGATAGAGCTGGTCAGCAAATTGAGGAAAACTTTCACCAAAAAAGTTCATAAAATTGTATTCCTCATTTTGGTTAAAATTCAAAACTTTGAAAAAGTTTGGCTAGGTCTAACTGTGAGATTTGTGGCCAAAGCTCATTAAAGTGAATGGAAAATGCCTTCTCTGAATTGCCCAGGCTTCCCAATGAGTCACATACAAACAAGGAGGGTGGCCTATTTCCAACCCTATATTCTAGACACTGCCCCATGTTGTGGTTCCATTTGACACGAGCATATTAGCGATTAGGGTCCAGAATCCACTATCCAGATCTAAGGACAATGGGATTCCTCTTAAGTCGTGACATTGCTATGCAGCTGCCAAATCTGTGAGAGATGTCCAAGCAGGGAAAGCCAAATTGGGTTGCGTGAAATAAAATCCTCTTGAATCCTTATCCCTCTCTAGATGCATGTCCCAAAGAGGAATTGCCAAAAATTACATGAGAGAAGATTTTCTAACACTGGGCCAGATTTTGCTCCCCCTCTACCTCTGGAGTCAATGGAGTTGCATGGGAAAGAAGTGACAGAGTCCAGAATTGGACCCAGTGTTTGGAAACCAACCTGAAACACATCAGAAATCTCCCAAGAAAAGGTCTGCCCCCTTAAACTTCAGCTCTGCAATGTGATCTGCTAGCAATGGCCTGTGTATCATCCCATTGACTCCTCTGGGATTCTGTACTTGGTGCAGGGGTCCATGCCTGAATTGCAGGGTTAAACCTAATTCTGCAGATCAAAATGGAGTAGGTGTATATCTTAGCTGATGGCGGCTTAACTAAGTTGGACCTCTGAACCTTTTCAGCTTCCTCCATCACTAGGTAGCATGCATCTGCCTTGCTGCTAGGCCAGCCACCAATTGTAACTGGTTGTTAATGAAACACCAGGAGCACACAAATGTTAGTAGAACAGGAGAGAAAGGGTTAACAGTACCAGTGTGCACTGCAGACACCTGTTACCTTTTCATCTGAGCTACAGCTTCTGCCTAGAACATACAGAAAAGGGGAGGGGGGAACAAGTCTATGCTAGACCTACATTATGGAGGAAACATAGTTAACTCCTTTTATGAAGTTCTGGAAAGCCCCAGCAAACAGAAATGGAAGCTAGCTCCCTGTAGATACCATATAAACACTGACCCCCCCCTCCTCCTACCCTACTGTAGATCCCTTCTTTCCCAGAGCAGCCAGTGTACCGCAGTTTTCATTGTAGTTTTGTTCTTTTGCAGTCAAAATACCTTATCAAAGGCTTCCAGGGCTGGAGCCTCAGTCAGCCAATCCATTTGACTCTTCCCTGCTTGTCTTTCTTGTTTGTTTCCATTCATTTGTATGGAATTCATCCCCCAGACAAAGTATTTCCATGTTCTGTAATATATGCCTATGATGCAAATGCCAAGAAAAGCACATTGTCAGCCATTTATGCAACACGTTATTTACCTTCAGTACCATTGTTGTACCTTGTTTGATTTTATTCAGAGTGGGAGAGGAGGAGAAGGAGGAGGAGGGGGAGATGCCCAGTAACAGAATCAAAGGAAAAGCTGAATTTGAGAACTGCAGATACGTTTTTTGAGGGCAGAATGGTTAAATGACTAAGCTGCTAACTTGGCTGTCAGGAGATCTGAGCAACCCCAGCTCTACTACTGACCTGCTACCTTCTTTTGTTATATGTTTGTACTGCTCCGAGTCCATTGGATCCCTGATCTCAGGTTTCAACAAAAATGGGAAAGCTACTGTTTCAATTTCTGAGTTTTATTTTACTTGATGTTAAAAGCACGTTTTCGGCCTTTGGCTTCAAGTCATAAAGCATCACTATTCAGGGAAGCAATTAAACATGTGTTTGCTTTCCAGAAGCAGAGTCAGCATCAGCAAAGCAGGTAAAATGGGGTTATTAGCATGGCCCTCCCTCACAGGGGGGTTGGGAGCAGGGCTGAAAGTAATATAAAATTCTTACTAGTATGGGCGGGGCTTCATTCGCGCTGCCTGGCCCACACCACCCGGGGCTCCAGCGGAGATTTAAAAGGGCCTGGAGCTCCAGGCCCTTTTAAATCACTGGTCCTGGGGCAGCTGCCCCTTTTCCCCTCCCCCAAGTCGGTGGCTGGGGGGGGGCGGGCAAAAGGGGCAATGATGTTAAAAACAGCTGTTGACTGTCTGGTTGGTGGCGCTGCGCAGCGGGGCTGATAGGGTTCCTGCTAGCCTCTGTGCCATGCAGCTCCCGGGAAGCAGCAGCATGTGCCCTCTCTG
The DNA here is from genome assembly GCF_009764565.3 of Dermochelys coriacea. NCBI lineage: Eukaryota > Metazoa > Chordata > Testudines > Dermochelyidae > Dermochelys > Dermochelys coriacea. Next base: position 135,016,022 of record NC_050072.1, on the reverse strand, counting down.
GCTCCTCTGCCAAGAGGAAGCCAGAGGGCTCTGCTCGCTGCTCCTGCCCCAAGCACCGCCCCCGCAGCCTGGCCAGGCCTCCATGTAGGAGTCGGGGGGTGGACATGCCGCTGCTTAGATTCATAGATTCATAGATATTAAGGTCAGAAGGGACGATTATGATCATCTAGTCTGACCTCCTGCACAATGCAGGCCACTGAATCTCACCCACCCACTCCTGCAAAAAAACCTCTCACCTATGTCTGAGCTATTGAAGTCCTCAAATCATGGTTTAAAGACTTCAGGGTGCAGAGAATCCTCCAGCAAGTGACCCATGCCCCATGCTACAGAGGAAGGCAACCCCCCCCAAGGGCCTCTTCCAATCTGCTCTGGAGGAAAATTCCTTCCCCACCCCAAATATGGCGATCAGCTAAACCCTGAGCATATGGGCAAGATTCACCAGCCATATACCCAGGAAAGAATTCTCCGTAGTAACTCAGAGCCCACCTCATCTAACATCCCATCACAGGCCATTGGGCCTATTTACCATGAATATTTAAAGATCAATTAATTGCCAAAATCATGTTATTCCATCATACCATCTCCTCCATAAACTTATCAAGTTTAATCTTGAAGCCAGATAGGTCTTTTGCCCCCACTGCTTCCCTTGGAAGGCTATTCCAGAACTTCACTCCTCTGATGGTTAGAAACCTTCATCTATTTTCAAGTCTAAACTTCCCAATGGACAGTTTATATCCATTTTTCTTGTGTCCACATTGTACTGAGCTTAAATAATTCCTCTCCCTCTCCTGTATTTATCCCTCTGATATATCTATAGAGAGCAATCATATCTTCCCTCAATCTTCTTTTGGTTAGGCTAAACAAGCCAAGCTGTTTGAGTCTCCTTTCGTAAGACAGGTTTTCCATTCCTTGGATCATCCTAGTAGCCCTTCTCTGTACCTGTTCCAGTTTGAATTCATCCTTCTTAAACATAGGAGACCAGAACTGCACACAGTATTCCAGATGAGGTCTCACCAGTGCCTTGTATAATGGTACTAAAACACCTCCTTATTTCTACTGGAAATACTTCGCCTGATGCATCCCAAAACCGCATTAGCTTTTTTCACGGCCATATCACATTGGCGGCTCATAGTCATCCTGTGATCAACCAATACTCCAAGGTCCTTCTCCTCCTCCGTTACTTCTAATTGATGCGTCCCTGTCTTATAACTAAAATTCTTGTTATTAATCCCTAAATGCATGACCTTACACTTCTCACTATTAAATTTCATCCTATTACTATTATTCCAGTTTACAAGATCATCCAGATCCTCCTGAATGATATCCCGGTCCTTCTTTAAATTGGCAATACCTCCCAGTTTTGTATCATCCACAAACTTTATTAGCACACTCCCACTTTTTGTGCCAAGGTCAATAATAAAAAGATTAAATAAGATTGGTCCCCAAACCGATCCCTGAGTAACTCCACTTGTAAACTCCTTCCAGCCTGACAGTTTGCCTTTCAGTATGACCTGCTATAGTCTCCCTTTTAACCAATTCCTTATCCATCTTTCAATTTTCATATTGATCCCTATCCCCATCTTTTCCAATTTAACTAATAATTCCCCATGTGGCACCATATCAAATGCTTTACTGAAATCTAGGTAAATTAGATCCACTGCGTTTCCTTTGTCTTAAAAAATCTGTAACTTTCTCAAAGAAGAAGATCAGGTTGGTTTGGCACAATCTACCTTTTGTAAAACCACGTTGTATTTTGTCCCATTTACCATTGACCTCAATGTCCTTAACTACTTTTTCCTTCAAAATCTTTTCCAAGACCTTGCATACTACAGATGTCAAACTAACGTGCCTGTAGTTACCCGGATCACTTTTTTTCCCCCTTTCCTTTCCTTTTCCTTTCTTAAAAATAGGAACTATGTTAGCAATTCTCCAGTCATACGGTACAAGCCTTGAGTTGACAGATTCATTAAAAATTCTTGCTAACGGGCTTGCAATTTCATGTGCCAGTTCCTTTAATATTCTTGGATGAAGATTATCTGGCCCCCCAATTTAGTCCCATTAAGCTGTTTGAGTGTCGCTTCTACCTCAGATATGGTAATATCTACCTCCATATCCTCATTCCCATTTGTCATGCTACCATTATCCCTGAGATTCTCATTAGCCTTATTAAAGACTAAGGCAAAGTATTTGTTTGAAGTAAGCGCCATCTTGAGCCTGCACCACTGATCCCCTCCCACACCCCAACCCCCTGCCCCAGCCCTGATCCCCTCCTGCCCTCTGAACCCCTCAGACCTAGCCCCACACCAGAGCCCGCACCCACAGCCAGAGCTCTCACCACCCCACACATACGTCAACTCCCCGCCCCATACCTCCTCCCACACCCCAACCCCCTGCCTCAGGCTAGAGCCCCCTCCCATACTCCGGACCCCTTGGCTCCACCCCTCAGCCCAGAGCCACCTCCTGCACCCCAAATCACTCATCCCTGGCCCCACCCCAGAGCCCTCACCCCTTCTTGCATCCCAACCCACTGCCTCAGCTTGGAGGCCCCTCCCACACTGAATTCCTCATTTCTGGCCCCAACCCAGAGCCCACACACCCAGCTGGAGCCCTCACGCCCTTCTAAATCCCAGCCCCCAGAGCCAGCCCAGTGAAAATAAGCAAGTGAATGAGGGTGGGGAGAGCGAGTGACAGAGGGAAGGGGGGATGGAATGAGTGGGGGTGGGGCCTTGGAGAAAGGGCGAAGCATGGGCAGGGCCTTGGAGCAGTGGTGGGGCAAGAGGGGCAAGGGTGTTTGATTTTGAAAAAGTTGGCAACCCTACTAGGGTACCTTCCTGCAAAAAGTTTGCTGAGTTTGAAACTGGTTTTCACTTTGGCCAGTTCACACCCCTTTACTATTCCTGGCCAGAAGCAATGTGTGTCTATGTGAATTCTGTATTTGCACTGCTCCCCTGCGCTGAGTTTTACCCCTGCTCAAGGCAAGGCCACACCTAGGGACAAAATCAACTGTCTTCTCCCAGATTTCAACCCAGAGGGCCAGAACCTGAACTCAGTTACATACTGTCAGTTCACAGTAACTCTGCTGCCTTGGGTAAAATCATGGCAGGCTCTCAGGGAAGGGTTACTCCAGACACACAGAGGTGTTCAAATCTGTCCCGAAGTCTCCCATTCTCTTCCCCAAGAGCTTTCTTTTCTCATATCCCAGTGTCCCTCTCCCAGATCACCAGTTGATTTTGCTATCTTTCATGATATGCCACCAGATCCTCTGCTAGAGTGTCAGCAAGTCTGGCAGCTGCTGCTGATCCAGCTGTTGACTTCAACTGTTGTATGCTCAGGGGTTTCTCCAGGTAAGGCAGAGGTGACCCAGAATACACTGATGCAGTTCTGACTCCAGGGAAGCCCCGGAGTGGAGAAATTCTGGAGACAGCAGCTGGTCCAACAAAATCAGCTGCCAGGCTTGCTGAGACCGCAGTAGACACAAGCTAAGAAAGGTACAAAGGGTTGAGTGGAATCCAGAGTGTACTTAGCCAAATATTAACAATAGTTTGGGTCATTGTCTGGGCTAAGGCCCTGTTCCTATTATAATAACCCTCACCCACCATGGCTTTGATTGTAATAGCCAACACGGACCAAATGGTGGGGGAAAATGTAGAAGACTATTCATTCAAATTCAAATGTCAAGCTAAGGCTGTGATTTTCAAACTATTGGGTTTCCTAAGAATCTTACTGAATTGGGGCTACAAGCAATGCTGGTACAAATGGACCCATTGTATATAAAAAGTTCATAAATGAATCATAGATGTTTTAATGCATGGTTAAGCAATTGTTAGAGTCCAGCAAGTCAAGAGGCTGCTTATAATCATGATTTGTAACCATCTGCAATACCATTTGTTGATGTACTTATATCAATCTATAAGATATGCTATTCATGTCTGTAACATGCTTATAACATTTGCTCATCACTTATTAACCATTTGTGAATAGAACCTTAATACAAAGTGGAAGCATACAAACACTGGCAAAACATGAATTTAAATTTGACTATGTGCTGAAAGTGAGTTTTGAATTATATATCCAACTGTGCAATTTCCAGTTCACAGATTGCCCTTTGTTGGCAAGGAACAACTACCATGTGACTGGCATAATTAGCCCACATAGTACAAATTACAATATCCATCTGATGAAGTAAACTCTAGTTCACGAAAGCTTATGCTCAAATAAATTTGTTAGTCTCTAAGGTGCCACAAGTTTTCCTTTTCTTTTTGCGAATACAGACTAACACAGCTGCTACTCTGAAACCTGTCATAAATATCCACAAGAAACTGTTCACAAATGAACTGCAGACCACGTGTTATTCACTGAAGAACTCTGTGAATGATTTTGAATGATGAGTACATCTGGGACTCTCACAATCTGTTTGCAAACAATTTGTGAACAGGGAAAAAATGGTGGAATTCATCCAATAAATTACTGCATGAAAAATATTCTCACAGTCCTAGCAGTAACCTTGGCAGATGAAAGTTGTCATGCTGCAAATCATTTAGACCCTGATCATGCAAACATTTATGCATGCGCTTAACTTTGTCATTGCAACTGTTCACATACCTAAAGTTATGACATGCCTAAGTGTTTGCAGGATCAGGATCTTAAGATTGATCCTGCAGCTATTGATACCAATGACAATGCTCCTATTCACTTCATTGGGTGCAGGACAGAGACCTTGGGAAATAGTTCTTACCATCCTAGTTACCTTTATCTTCCTTCTCAGGCATGCTTCCTCTAAATACAATTGCCAGTGCTTACTTCACCTTTCAATATCTGCTTTCTTTTAGGAAGCAACTGCTCTTTCTCATTGCCACAGAGAGAACTGAATCTTCACAGCTAATATTGGAAACACATCCCTCTCTCTGGGGCTTTTCTTCAGACCCAAGAATCTTGTAAGGTAGGGAAGGGAATTATAATGGGCCACAGGATGACTGGCTTTGATCCCAGGCTATTTTGTCCAAGATTATTTTGATATTAAAGGAGCATGACAATCTGACTGTATTTCACCAAGAGAATACCATTGCCACCTAGAACTCACTCCGTAAAGTAACTCACTGGTGTATACATAGGAGTTTTGCATTAGCAAGTAGAGATCTAGGTTCGAATCTCAGTTGCCTATTCCCTGAGCATGCAATGGATGGGAGTTCTAGGAAAGTGGCCCCCTAAATAATAAGGACTTGTACAGAATTTTCATCACACAGCAACTTAAAGTGCTTTACAGACTTAACAAGATGATCTACAAACAATCTACAGGGATCCTACAGCATCATTCATTATTAAAATGCAGCCACCTCTGGGATGAAGCACGGTGAGTGTTTTAACATGGGGAACATTGCGCAACAGTTCAAAATGGGAAGTAAAAACCAATGCTTTCACCCAGCTGAGGGTGTGGTCTTACCCTGCAGCTGGGAGCATTCTAGGCAGCCTCATGCCAGCTTCCCTCATGCTTGCCTGTAGACACATGAGCTAAAAACAGCAGGTGCGGGTGTTGCAGTATGACTTAGCTGACCAAATACAGGCCACCCAACCCACCAGGCCAATGCTTGGGTGGCTAGCCCGTACCACCGCTGTGCCATGCTGCCATGTTTAGCACCCTATCTCGAGCAAGTGAGCATGTATCGGTCTGCCGGGGCCGAGAGGCACACTCCCTGCTGCATGTAGACATGCCCTGAACTGCAAGAGGAATTTGGAAACTGCAGAATGCATTACCTGAGATGGAATTTGACGAGGATGGTAGGTTGAACACACCTACCTACTAGTGCAAAAAGTGCTAGGGAGATCTTTAAGGAGCCAAAAACTAGGGCTGGGCTAAGGTATTGCCACTAAAGGTCCATACCTGGGTCTTCATTTCCTGCAGTCATGTGACAACACCACAATCTCTGCTTTCATTTTGGGGAAGAAAAGGAAAGTAAGTTTCCGGCTCTTATGGTTACAAAGAAGAGCTTGAAAACATACCTGAATATAGCCAGCGCAGCAATGTCTGCCTGCGTCTGCAGAGAGCCTAGAACAATAGCTCTGACAGCTCCATGTATCTCCACGGAGTGTTAAGTTCTATACCTGCTGCCAACACACACCAGCAGCAAACTCTGTGTGTTACTAGGTCTACTCAGCCATCAAATACACCTTGGCTTCTGGGGTGGTTACTAGCAGCCCCTGCTAATATTTCTGCCTCTCTGGAGGGAAGAGGGGGACCCTGCTGCTGCTCTTGTGTCTGAGAAGAGGTGCCCATGCCACTGCTCCTTGTCACTGCCACTCCAAGTAGAAGGTGGGGCACAGATTAGCTAAATCTGGAGCTATTTGAAACCATGGTTTGACCATCTATCTGAATGGCAGTGCCATACCCCTTCATCCCAAGCTTGGGGGTGGTACAGCCCTGACTCAGAAGGAGTCCACTGTATCAGTTACACCATTTGCTGTCATATCTTTGTTCCTCAAATACTGCCCCTGCCAGACCCCAGATCAAGGTTCATCTCCCAACAAGAGACGAGGGATTATACCTTGTATTGCTCCACAGCAGTGCTTTCAAACCCTGCATGGAGCTCTGAAGGGAATTACATTCATGTTTCCCAGTCAGAACACAGAATAGCATGGAGAGAATGGAGCCTCAGTGGCTAAGGGAAAGGTCTTCATGAAGGCACTGGTTCCACCCAGGCCCCAGATTTCTTGGTCCAATCTATTCATCTCATGATGAAGGGGATTCTGTAGGAAGATGGAAGGGTTGTTTGAATGACGGAGGCCCAAGGCAAACAATGGGTGGGTGGGATTTGTGGGCACATAGCACTAGATGAGAGGAAAGAGCACATGGCCTTTATTAAAAGACTTGACAACAGTGTCCGTCTCTCTTCTGAAGTTGTACACAAATCTAACCTCTCCCCTGGAAAATGTCCGACTGCTCCACCTGGTCTTTTATCATTCTTGTAGGGTCAGGTTTCATCTAGAGCTGCAGTGCTCTGAATCATAGAATATGAGAGTTGGAAGAGACCTCAGGAGGTCATCTAGTCCAACCCCCTACTCAAAGCAGGACCAACCCCAACTAAATCATCCCAGCCATGGCTTTGTCAAGCCGGGCCTTAAAAACCTCCAAGGATGGAGATTCCACCACCTCCCCTAGGTAACGCATTCCAGTGTTTCACTACCCTCCTAGTGAAATGGTGTTTCCTAATATCCAACTTAGACCTCCCCCACTGCAACTTGAGACCATTGCTCCTTGTTCTGTCATCTGCCCACCACTGAGAACAGCCGGAGCTCCATCCTCTTTGGAACCCCCCTTCAGGTAGTTGAAGGCTGCTATCAAATCCCCCCTCACTCTTCTCTTCTGCAGACTAAACAAGCCCAGTTCCCTCAGCCTCCCCTCGTAAGTCATGTCCTCCAGCCCTCTAATCATTTTCATTGCCCTCCACTGGACTCTCACCAATTTGTCCACATCCCTTCTGTAGTGGGGGGACCAAACTGGACACAGTACTTCCAGGTGTGGCCTCACCAGTGCCGAGTAGAGGGAATAATCACTTCCCTTGATCTGCTGGCAATGTTCCTACTAATACAGGCCCAATATGTCGTTGGCCTTCTTGGCAACAAGGGCACAACTGCTGACTCATATCCAGCTTCTCATCCACTGTAATCCCCAGGTCCTTTTCTACAGAACGGCCCGCTTAGCTAGTCGGTCCCCAGCCTGTAGAGGTGCATGGAGATTCTTCCTTCCTAAGTGCAGGACTCTGCATTTGTCCTTGTTGAACCTGCTTGCCAATGATTCAAATGTTGGGCCTTTACTTTCGACAAAATGCAGCATAGGCCTGATTCAAAGCCCATGGAAGTCCAGAGAAAGCTTTCCATTGATCTCCATGGGCTTTGGATCACTCCTGGTGGGAGTAGCTCCCACTCAAGTCAATTGTTATTGCTCATGTGCAGCGACAGTAGTTTGAGAACCCTGGAGATGGAGCAAGCTTATGTAAATTTTCTTAATTTCATCGGTTAGGGCTCTCATCTGGTTCCTTTGGGGGAGCTAATATGGTACTTCAACCAGCATGATACAGATCCTCCATGCTGTCTTCTCAGAGTCCTCCATTCAAAGGAATGACAGTGTCAGAAGCATGGGAGAGGCTTGATTTCATGTGGAACTGTGGTTCAGGAACAGAGCAAAGGGGGTAAGAATATGCAGCTTACAGGAGATGAGAAGAACTTACCCTTTGCATTTTAAACATATAGGGCCATATCTTCAGCTGGTGTAGATCAGAGTAATCATGGAGCGGTCATTGATTTACACCAGCTGAGGATATGGCCCATATGCAGTATTGGTCCCACAATGGTGGGTAGAAACGTGCAGCTAGTTGGGGTGAGGTGAGGGAAAAGAGTATTCTTAAAATATATTAATTAATCAAATAAAGACTCAAAACAGGAGAAAATAACTCATAATTCTTCATACCCTGCCACAAGCATTTCGCCAAGAGGAAATGATTCTTTGAGGATATTTATAACTTTGTTCGCAGAATTATAATTTAAATGATATGGAGAAAAATAATAGTGCATGAATAGCCTCATGTAACAATGGAGTTTGCTTGCTGCTTACTATGTTGACTAGTATCTGATTCTTGTCATTGTTAAAAAGCTGCTATTGCCAGGGCCTTGCTCTTACGCTACTAACTGTGACTGGCTGCAGCCAGCAGAAAACAGCCAGCAAGTGAGAAAATAAAAATGGTTTGAACTCTCTGAACAAGGGATAAGTTTGTCCTCTAGTCTAGCTGTGGTGGGTGAGTCAGTTATCTGTTAACAGAATCAAGTTGTGTAACACCCACAGCTGTTTCTGCAGATGGGCTGATATCTAACCAAGTCACAAGTTTCATTTCCATTGCCCAGAATTAACACTTTTCTTCTAAACTAGAATCCTCTCTCTCAATGGCTAAAGCTTCCTTAGCTTCATCAGGCTGTCTAATAGAGTGCATCTCATTCACTGAATTCTCACGGTCAGGCGGCGGCCCCCAGTGGGCTGGGATTGAGGAGATGGGTTTCAATTTCTGAAACTGGGACCAATTCTCCCCTGCATCTGAGCTCTGCTCAGCACAGGGAAGAGGGAGGGTGATGATCAGCAAAGAGCTGATTACAACTCCTGTATGCTGGGAGTCGGTCTATGCCAGCTCCAGGGTTAGTTGCTTACATTACTGGAATATGGTCTGTGTAAGCCTTCCCGTTAATGGAGGGTCAGCAGAGCAGAGTTCCTTCATAACTCCTCCTTGCCGTCAGCATGCCCCCTTCCTCCTGCTGAAATCAGTCTTTCCATTGATTTCAATGGTCTTTGGATTGGTCCCTTTATCCCTGTGGGCCTGATTCACCATTGCCTCACTCAAATGTTATATTTGTTTTATAGTGTAACTCCAGTGAAATCAGTCCTTTATATTACAGGGAGAGTAGAAGGATGATTCAGAGGTTACACTGTTAGCTTGGGACTTGGAAAACATGGGTTCAATTCCCTGCTCTGCCACACACTTGCTGGCTACACCCACAAAGGCTTCCCTGGATGAACACTTTAACCACTGGGCTGTTGTGTGTACAGGGAATGGCTGTGTTTTGTGCAGGTCCCAGTTCGGTAAGTGGCCTCTGAGCATGTCCACTGAATTGGGTCCCCAGAGGCAAAATAGGCAGGGGAATGCCTGCCTTGAGGATATTGAGGGCTTAGTCATGAGCTAAGCATCAGGACTTGGACAGTTTTGCATATGCACACTGAAGTGATGTAATGTAGGCACTTCGGGGACATTACCAGTGAAAATTTAGGCATCTACGAGGTTAGGTAGCATCTGAGCAGGGATTTTGAGGATCTAAATTTTGAACTGAGGTTCCTAAAGTCTTTGTGTATCTAACCCTTAGTCACTCTGTCTAAGTTTCCCATCTGTAAAATGGGGATAACAACATTTGCCTACCATCCCAAGGACCTTGTAAGAACATATACATTAAAGCTTGTGATGCTACAGTAATGGGAGGCCATATAAGTATAACCCTTCTGCAGGTGGAGCCAGCAGCAACCAGGGCCGGGTTCAATATCTAGGGGTTCCTTTCCATTGATACAACACAGAACCGACTCGAGTCCCCACCCAGTAACCTAGGGCAATTACACACCACCCCAGGCACCTCTGAGAGGCAATACTTCCTCTCTCACAAGCACAGAGTCTGAGAGTAGAAAAGAACTTTGAATGAAGGAGGGAAGTAACTCGTGTTAATTTGGGAAACCACCACAAACAGGGTTCATAACATTAACCACGAGCAAAAGACCCACCCCCAAGTCAGTTCGGCAGTGTCCTTTTCCCCCTCAGGTTCTTAAGTCCAGCAACCCAAGAGTCCCTATAACATGCCTGTCCCTTCTCTGCACCCCACTCTCAGTTGCTGTCCTTGGTCAGTGCAGGCCCAGAGTTCAGAGGTGCAGCTGTAGAGTTCACCTCCCACCCCGGGTGGAGATAAGGAGGCACCTTACTCACTCTGATGCTCTGGCACTCGCTCGCTGCACCTCTCCGCCAGCCACTTGTTCGCTAGCCGAGTGTCAGTCACCTTCTGCTGCCACCTGCCATTCAGCTGTGGCCTCTGCACATCAGCTTCTCAGTGATTTTCAGCTTTTTGCAGGTTGGGCAGAGACACTGCCCTCTCTCACGTGATTTCAGCTCTTCGTGATTGAGCATTTAAAACAGAAGAGGCTCCTAATAAAGCCTATTTAGCTCTTTCTTTCCCCTAGCTGGGACACCTATCCCCCATCCCCCTTACTGTTCACAAGGCTCTGGCATTCGAGCCCCTGGCTTAATGAGGTCCTTTCAGCTGAGGGTGAACCCCCTCATTTGGGACAGGTTAAGCACGGTTCTGCTCCCTTTTAGTCACAATAATGCCAACAGTGGTAAAAGCATTTCACTACCCCTGCATTCATTACTAAGGTGATTTGTAACCCAACACCAGTCAAAGTTGATCACTTTGAGCAGGACACTGCTCTATCTGCCAGATATCTAAGCAGAGTAGGTGTGTTCATGTAAATACATATTGCTCTTGAAGTCTCTCCTCCTCCCAGCTAGCTGCCAGGGAAGAACTGAGCAGACCTTGCTTACATAAACACTATGGATATAAGTATGAAGTATTCTTAATATGGATTCAAACATTCAGGGCCCAAACTTGAGCTCTCTTGAAATCAGTGGAGCTGGGCCAATTTGTATCAGGTAAGGATCTGGCTCCATCCATGCATTGTCACCATACATTGTTCATTCTTTATTGTTGCATTCTCCTTCAAATGCTTTACACCTGTATGAAAGACAGAGTTGCTGTGGTCTCCTATGGCCAAAACCTGCCTCTTTTTGTACAGGCAATTCTCAATGAAATCGAAAGGGATTTGCCTATGAGTAAAGGCTATGGAATCTGGCATCTGAGTTGTTTCTTCTTTCACTGGTATTATGAAATCTTATTCTTGCTGTGGGTAAATATGATGATGGAAATAACCCTCAGTGTAATGTTACCAACAGTACCTCCTATTTTATTTACAGTCCCAGCTCCTGCAGATAAGCAGTTAAGTGAGAACCCCAGCTTTCTTTTTTTCCCATCCTTTTTCTAATACAGTAAGTCTCTAGCCCTTGTGGTTGCAGAGAAAAGCCTGAAAACATGACCTGAGGGTACCAAAAGCTCCAAAACCAGAAGGAAAATACACAGAACCCCAAATATATTTATTTTATGAAATCTCATTTTTAAAATGATCTCATGACTCATGATTTTTGAACATTTGGGATTGGCAATACTGCAGGATTAGCCCATGTGGCTAGGAAAGCATGCAGAGTCTGGTTCAATGAAAGGTCAAATCAGACCCTTGATTGTTTTTTAAGGTTTGATTAAATCTCCAGAAGCTGATAATAGCTATTAAATTATTCAGTTCAGAAGAGCAAGCAGGTTATCTTTTTAATATAAAAGGCTGTTTTGAAGGAACATCTTATTCTGAGTTCTAAGGAACTTCCATGTTTGGTCCCCAAATGACATTCTGGCAAATTTCCATTTGAGGGAGTATTGCAGTGCCATTTCATAACTACACTGTCACTTTCTAAACTCATGCCAAGACTGTCCTCTCTCTTATGGCAATGCAAGGCACTTTGAGAGCAGAATTTGAGAGCAGAATTTGGCCCAATGGGCCAGATCCTCAGTTGGTGTAAATAGGGTTTACTCCACGTGAAACTGAGTTACAGCAGCTGGGAATTAACTGCAATTTGTAAGTATGTGATATGAAGATGTAATGATTTAAACATATAAAGCTGATGTAGTAGGTACATCAGTGATTTAGATAAAGGCATAAAGAGTACACTTATGAAGTTTGTGGACAATACCAAGCTGGGAGGGGTTGCAAGTGCTTTGGAGAATAGGATTACAATTCAAAATGATCTGGACAAACTGGAGAAATGGTAGGAAGTAAAGAGGATGAAATTCAACAAGGACAAATGTAAAGTACTCCACTTAGGAAGGAACAATCAGTTGCACACATACAAAATGGGAAATGACTGCCTAGGAAGGAGTACTGCGGAAAGGGATCTGGGGGTCATAGCGGATCACAAGCTAAATATGAGTCAATAGTAACACTGTTGCCAAAAAATAAAGGCAGCAAACATCATTCTTGGATGTATTAGCAGGAGTATTTAAGCAAGACATGAGAATTAATTCTTCTGCTCTGCTCTGCACTGATCAAGCCTCAACTAGAGTATTGTATCCAGTTCTGGATGCCACATTTCAGGAAAGATGTGGACAAAGTGGAGAAAGTAGAGAAGAGCGACAAAAATGATTTAATGATCTAGAAAACATGACCTATGAGGGAAGATTGAACATGGGTTTGTGTAATCTGGAGAAGAGAAGATAGTGGGTAATAACAGTTTTCAAGTACATAAAAGGTAGTTACAAGGATGAGGGAGATAAATTGTTCTCCTTAACCTCTTAAGACCCGACAGGAAGTAATGGGCTTAAATTGCAGTAAGGGAGGTTTAGATTGGACATTAGGAAAAACTTCTTAATTGTCAGGGCGGTTAAGCAATGGAATAAATTGCCTAGGGAGGTTGTGGAATCTCCATCATTGGGGATTTTTAAGAGCAGGTTGGACAAACATCTGTCAGGAATGGTCTAGATAATACTTAGTCCTGCCATGAATGCAGGGGATTGAACTAGATGACCCCTCAAGGTCCCTTCCAGTTCTATGGTTCTACTTTAATATTATTTATATTCTGGTAGCTCTTAGGAGCCCTGCTCCTGGACCAGGGCATCATTGTGCCTAGTGGTGTACAAACAGAACAAAGACATTCCCTGCCCTAAAAGACCTGTGCTTAGGGAAGGGATTTGCCTACCTATTCTGTTATATCTCTTGGTACTGTCTCCCTCACTTCACCAATTCATTGTCAGAAGTTGGATGTAAAATGGCAACAGGAGTCTAAACAATAAACTATTTCCCAGCACCGTAGCATGGTTGCCTAATTTTTTAACACAGTTTAGTCTGAGTCCCTCTGAATTTGAGGTTGAGAGTGTTGTTTCTTTTTAAAAGACCAGGTCTGTTGTCAGTGAACATGTTCCCATCGTGTGAGATGCAGGCCTTCTGAAATTATGTTAATTAAAATGATATTTTCCCTATCCTCAGCCAAAACATTATTTTCCAGAATCCCACCCCAACACACTTTGTCCTGATGGCCCCTAATGAGCTGGCATATCTACTCCTGCCTTGGCGGGAGGTTGGACAGCCACATTCCACTCAGCGGTTCTAATGACCCAACAAGTAGAGGGCCAAGAACTCCTATACAATATTTAGCATGCTATAAGCGTGTGGGACTCACCCCTGCGGCGCCTCCGGCGGGTATCCTGGGAATTAGCTCTACTTCCCGCCTTGGAGCACTCTCTGCAGGCCGGTGTCCTGCTTACGCCGGGCCCCTTTGTCCCTCCCGGGCCCAGGGCCCCTTGTATGCTGGGGTGCTGGCCCCTGGCAGTAACCCCTCACTTGCAGGGTCCACCCCACCCCCTACCTCACCTCGGTCGTAGGCTCCTGCCAGTCACCAGCTAGCCCCCGCGCCCTGCGGCAGACTGCGGTGTGAGCCACTCATCCCAGGCAAGGCTGAGTTTGGACCTGCTGCCTCTGCCTAACCTTGGGCTGTCCCCTGCCACCCCAGTACCGCTTGGGCCTAATACTAGGCCGCCGCCTGGGGGTTTCCTGGCTGGAGCGCCCCAGCTCCTCAGGCCCTTCCCCAGCCCTGCTCTAATCCGGGTGCTCTGCTCAGGTCCCTGCAGCCAGGTCCCTCCCTCTCAGAGCTAGAGAGAGTCTCCTGAGCTTCATTCCAGCAGCCCCTTCATAGGGCCAGGCGAGTCTGTTTGGGGCATGGCCACAGCTGAGCCTGCCTCCCAAGCAGCCCAGCCTAAGGCTCCCAGCCCCGGCCCTCTCCCAGGGCTGTTTTAAGCTGCCTCCTGGTGCCCGCCTCGCCCCACATTGAAACGTCCGTGCGGGCGCTGGCGAGGGTGGTGGGGCCCCCGGCCATCGTGGCAGCCTCCAAGATGTATGGTAAAGTCACGTTCTTCCTAGCGTTGGAGGCCGCCGTGCAGGAGGCGGTGGAAAGGGGCCTGGTGGTGGGGGGGCGTGTTTGTCCCCCTAGAACTCCTGGAGGACTTGGGCGTACGGGTGCTGTTGGCCTCTGTCCCGCCCTTCCTGCCCAACGTTGCCCTGTTGCCTGCCCTCTCCACCCGGGGAAACCCATCTCTGTCCTCAGCCCTCTCCCGCTGGCTGCAAGGACCCCGCCCTCCACCACATCTTGTCTTTTCGCCGGCAGTTGCAGATTCAAGTGCCACCAGTGACACGTGGTGGGGTGGCACTCGAGGGGGTCCTTCCTGGTGCCCTATCAGGGGGCCCATTACCGGGTCCATTATTCGACGGGGGAGGCCCCGTACTTCCTCTGCCGGGCGATGGGGCACGTCCGGAGGGACTGCCCCTTGGCCCGGCCTGGAGGGACGTCCAGGACCTCCGAGATCCAGGAGGGCACTGGCCCTGTCACCGCAGGCGACCCTGGTGGCCCAGCTGCCGCTGCCCCTCTTCCTGTGGAGGAGAGGGCAGCAAGACCTTTGCCGGCTGAGGGAGAGGGTAGCCCATTTGGTTCCTCTCGACCGGGATTGGGGGCTGAGGGGAAGCGGGTTAGAGGGGGGCCTTCACCGATGCCGGGCATGGGAGCTGTGGTAACCACGTCACCCGCAGCCACGGCATCAGGCACTACGGAAACTTCGGTGGGGCCCCCCTCCGAAGGGGAGGCTAACTGCTCCATCCGGGTGGTAGAGGGCATGCCCACAGGCTCGGGGCCCGACTGCTCGGCACCGGCCGTGGCCTCTAGGGGCTCAGAACCAACTTCTGTCCCTGCTCCTGCCCCATCCCTGCTCCCGACCCCTCTCCTGTCCCAGTCCCAATATCAGCTCTTGTCCCTGTTCCCACCCCTTCTTCTGCCCTAGTCCTTGTCCCTGTTCCTGCCCCTGATCCCACTTTTGTTCCCAATGTGTTGCTCGCCCCCTTCCCCTCCACCTCCCATGCTATTGCTGCCCCCCAGGTTGTCTTGTTCCCGTTACTCATGGACAACCCTCAGGGGGCGGTTTTCTTGTTCCCTCTTTCCAACATCATGGGGGCTGCACTATTCCCTCCACCACCCCCTCCCGTGCCGGGGATGGGGAGGGGTTGCCTGCTGCAACCACGCCAGGGCTCCACCCCTTGCTTGCCCATCTCCACAGGCTGCGAGGATCTTTCAGGGGCCCCAGCGGAGGATGGCAGCGGGTTGGCTGCCACCTCCCTCTCTGCGCTGAGGGAAGAGCTGCGCCATTTCCTAATGGACACCCGTGGCTCAAAGGGCAAGGTGCAGCTCGCCCTCCAACGCTGGGGGGACTTCCATCGCGTCCTCTGGGCCGCGAAGGCCCTTCTGGGGTAGGGGAGAGGGACCGGGAGACAGGGCCTCGCAGCCTACCGGTGGGCCCGCAAGTTCCGCAACTCCCTGATGACCTTTGGGGTCAAACAGGGATTGTTGTGGGGCCCACTGGAGGCTGTCGATCACTCTGCCCGTGAGGATTCGCCCCAGCCCTCCCTATGAAGGACACCATCTTTGCTACATTGAACACCAGGGGCTGTAGCGTCAGTCTTCGCAGGAACCAGGTGCTCCCCTTCCTTGGGGAGGTGGGGCCAGGCGCATCCGTGGCCCCACAAAGTCGCAAGACCTCCTCGTCAACTTCCTCCTGGCTCTGGCCAAAGTCTCCATCTATAACACCAGGAGGAGGATGCTGGACGAGGGGGTGCTCTGCGACTATTTCCGTTCCTCCCTCGTCTCACGCATGCGGGCAGAATTCCACTGGGCAGCATCTGCTGGCTCCCTTGATAGCTTTGAGGAGCAGTGGGCGCTGTCCAGGGTTCTCTGCTCAGTATCCTCATCCAGTACCCTCATTTTGAACCTATGACCTTCACTCCGATCCCTGTTTTTCATTAGTTGTCCCCTGCATTTACTTGGTCCCTGGGTCCAGTGGTCCCTCCTGCTAGGCTGGGGGAGGGGCTTTTAGAAGGCCTCCCAGGGTTTCCAGTAAGACCTCGCTACACATGAGTAAAACAATAAAAAATATTTATCAACAATTGAACCCCCAGGTCCCAAATCCCAGAGTGAGGCTAGTATCTGAGCTGTTAAATAAGAATGCAGGAGGCTTTCTACAGAAAGAAGCAATGACTGTCATTTAGGGAACTCAATCTGCATCCAGAAAAACCTCCTTCTCTTTGAGCTGGCTCCTAATTTTTTCCATAGTTTTGCTGTTAGACATTATTAAAGTATTACTGTTCCAGGCCAGGGTGATGAAAGATTGAGATATGAGCCAGTCCCCTGCACTACATAAACAAACCTGGCTCGGCGTGAAATCGACTCTGAATTTTCCTAGTGTTTTCTGCAGTGCCTGATTGTGCCTTGTCCCAGCTGTACTGCAGAGGTCTCTTACTAGTGGTCTGATGCCACCTCCAGCGGGCAATCCCTTGGGATTCACTGCTAATGTGGCATAGCAGGACTGCAGCCAGATGTGTTTCCAAAATGGCCCTTCTTTCAGCGCTTTCATAACCAGCCATGAGGAGGTCTCAATTTAAAAGTGATTTAAACAGCAAGCCAGAAAGAGTCCATTTAAATTTAGCTCCAATCCATTAATCAGCATTGGGGACAATGCTGTCAGTGTGACCGGAAGGGCTGACTTAGGATAAGTTGAGATTTATATGGCACATAACAAAAGGGGAGTCTGCTGGTTTAAAGAGTCTCTTTCCCTTTTCCTTTGACAAAATCAAAACATTGTTTAGAAAGCCAAAGAGAACGGCTGTTCAAAAGGCTGAAGTCATTTCCAGAGATGCAACTTGGATAACATATGACAAAAAGGCGAGGGAAGAATCATCTCCCTCATGGAAAACTCCAGTCATGTGTGCAGAATCATTTGGGGCTGGATCTAAAATCCCTGGAAGTCAACTGACTTCAGTGGGATTTGGATCAGGCCCTAAGTATGGTGGCATACAGCATGCTGCAGGTTAATGCTTTAGGGAGGGTCCACAGCACCTACCATTTAAAACTGGCCACTTGAGTTGCAGCCACAGAAATTCACATGTGAATGAGAATTGTTTAGTTGGGATCATTGGGGCAGTCTTTGGGTAGAGACACTCATGTCCTGAAAATCTCAGTTCCAGGCAACATCACCTCTTTGGAATTATACTTACAGAATGGGAGGTGTTTGTATCTTGAAGATTAGTGACTCAGGAAAGGACTTGGGGTCATGATGGCTAAGAGAGCGAATGCAATCCTTGGATGGAGAAGCAGGGGACTATCGAGTGGAAGTAGATATCTGTTATTATCATTATCTATGGTTTTAATGAGACTGTTATGCCAATACTGTGTCCAGTTCAGGGGTTTGCCTTCTGTAAAATGATGCCAAGAATGCTACCCTTACTAGGAGTGTTATAATCAGCTTGTCTCCATGTGGCAATTGGTTTAGTGCTTAATGTAAATCAGAATTGCAGCACTATTGCTGTGAATACATTACAAGCATTCATTAATGTTAGTAAAGTGCTTTCAGATCCTTTAATAGTTGGTGATGTTTATAGTACAACATTATTAATAATTTTCTTTGCTGCTTTTCACAGTTGAATGATTTATATTTAAACAATTGTAAAAAAATCCCACATATAAAACTCTCAATTAATTAATTTCACAATGCCATCATAATGACCAGCTAACAGCATTACAAAAATTATAAACAGGATTACTCTTCCCTTTTAGTAGTCTGGTTATAATGTGTATGGCTGCTCACAAGCTGTTTAATAGCAAAATATGATGAATTTTATTCCCAGTATAATAGCAATACTTGTTTAGAAAGGTTTTAGAAACACCAGCTTCTCTCATGTTGGTCCAAGAGATGAATATAGCTGAATCACCCAGAAATAGAGACCATAATATAATTAATTTCAATTTGGATTGAACCCAGGTTACCCAATGAAATAAATGGGCAGCAGGCTTAAAACAAACAAAAGGAAGTACTTCTTCACATAACTCATAGTCAACCTGTGGAATTCATTGCCAGGGGATGTTGTGAAGGCCAAAACAATAACTGGGTTCAAAAAAGAATTAGATAAATTCATGGAGGATGGGTCCAGCAATGACTATTAGTCCAGATGTTCAGGGATGCAACCCCATGCTCTGGAGTGTCCCTAGTTTCTGACTGCCAGAAGCTGGGAGTGGACAACAAGAGATGATCACTCAATAATTGCCCTGATCTGTTTATCCCCTCTGAAGCACCTGGCATTGGCTGCTGTCAGAAAACATATTGGTCTGACCCTGTATGGCCGTTCTTATGTTGACAGCAGCACTTCCATGTCCTCAGCCCATTTGGCAATTTCATTCCTTTTATGGGACAGTCAATGACTCTCTGGCAACCAAGAGTTCTGAGCTTGTTACTGGCTGAAAACCTAAGGATAGGCTTTTCAAATGTGCCTAACTCCACTGCTATTAAAGTCAGAGGTAAAACACTGTTCTGAGCTGCTCTTCCTACCTGTGCCCCAAGTCACAGTATAGATCCTGAGAACAGGCAGAGAAGTCTTGACTTCTACCTGACCTTTCCTAGACCATGCTTACACAACTAAGGGCCCAATGCATCTCCCAGTGGAGGTAAGTGAAAGATTCCCGTTGACTTTGGGAAGCTGGGTCAGGCAATAAAAGAGATCTAAAGGATTCAGCAGTGCATCAGATACCTTGGCCCTAACTTCTGTAGTTCTGTGGCCAAATCCATTCAACCCATGGCTTTGCTTCTGACACTGCCAGCTGGTGCCATTTATATTGACTGTACACTCCTCCACTGAATATCAGGCTGCAGGGCAGGTAGCATTATTTGTACGATGCCACCTGTGCCAATGAATAATTAGAGAGATGAAACCAAGAAATCAGACCTATTTTGCTTTCCCAAACGGTTCAGAAGCAGTTGGCTTATTCCAGCACAACAAGGAGATGGAGGTGAGAGGGCACAGGAGCATGGGTTTGTGGGGTAGTTTGGAGACCCACATTCTAATGCCAGATCTGACCCTGGTTTGCCACGTGACCGCGGGCAAAGCACTTCACTGCTTTGTGCCTGTGTTATTCCAGTTTGATGATAATACACCACAGTGGGGTGGGGAGGCTTAGTCAATAAATGTGAGGGAAATGTTTTGGTGTCCTCTAAGGGAAGGCTCTGTAGAATCACTCAGGGCCAGGCTGTCTATAGCCCTGGAGTGACCATGCCTGGCAGAAGGGTAAGAATGAAACTTCCCCACCGCATAGTCATATGGCTGTGTAACACAATTGCAGTGCCTGCACTTCAGAAAGAGGGTGGAAAGGAGGCAGAGACTGGGGACTGGAGCAGAGCCAGGCTGCTCCATCCTGGTAGAGCAAGAAGATTGCTCACTCTCCTCCATGCTTATGTAGCAGCATTAGATAAACTGTGCCTCTCTGACAAATAGGGTGACCAGCGGACAAGTGTGAAAAATCAGGACGGGGGTGGGAGGTAATAGTTATCTGTATAAGAAAAAGCCCCCAAAATCGGGACAGTCCCTAAAAAATTGGTACATCTGGTCACCCTACTGACAAACAGACTTTCCAGTGCTTCATGCTGGGGAGGGGTGTTGCTGCACCATCCCCTACACATGGTTGTGGTATTGCCTTAAGTTGCTTTTACATTAGGCTTTCTCTCGGAGTGTTGTATGCTCTGTAAGGAAGTTGATAGAAAACTCTATTCCTATAGTCTATAAAGTTATATTATTGCTTGTATTAGTTTCTATTTTCCACTGGGCGGGGAGGAGTGGAGGGGAATGAGGGAAGTTGGAACACCCAATAATGTGTGAGAGAGAATATTTCTATACTTCTGTTCAAAACTGCTTTCGGTTTGGCTCCAGAATCATTGCAACTGCCATTCCTTTCCACTGAATCTTTTTAGTATGGTTGTAGTGATTCCATTTGGTATAATGAGTTTGTGTTTAACTCCTGGGTATTTTTATATTTGTGTCTCAGAAAATTGATCTCTCCCCCCACCCTACACACACACACACACACACACACACACACACTGTCTCTCTCCCTTCCTCTTTCTTGTTAACATATTTTCTTTGCTCCTCCAAAGAAGACTACAGGACAACTGAGCAAAACATCTGTAGCAATTAGAGATGTCTCTGGGAACTGCTGGCAGTGCGGCATGCTTGCCTTATGAAGTATTCCCATCAGACATCTTGGAATTGAGTCATGTATTTATTTGGGGGAGGGGGAATGAAATGGCGGGGCAGGGTTTGCAACTGTTGTTAGTGGTAAACTCATCTTGTTTGTTTCAGGTTTCAGAGTAGCAGCCGTGTTAGTCTGTATTCGCAAAAAGAAAAGGAGGACTTGTGGCACCTTAGAGACTACAGCTACAGCTCACGAAAGCTTATGCTCAAATAAATTTGTTAGTCTCTAAGGTGCCACAAGTACTCCTTTTCTTCTTGTTTGTTTCAGGCTCTCCATGTGTTTGCAAATCATTACAGTATGTGGTTTCCAACCAAGGAGCAGAGATGGTTGAGGTGAAGGGAAAAAATACTTATGTTTAAAAAATAAAATGCTATCTTTTTGCACTAGATGAACTTTGCTCAGGTACTGGACCAAGCCAGTTCATGGCTCTAGGCTGAACAGGGAATATTTTTGAACTGGCCCCATTTTGTTTTCCCTCTCATGAGTCCTTTCTGCTCTATCTCCAATTGATGTTAGAGCCATGGACCAATAGCAGTTCAAAACACTCATCTGAGGAGGCAGGAGAATGGCCTAGGGAACACATGTGGAGCCCATGGAGATCCAGTCCTGTAGCTGGGGTCCTCCAGGGAACCCTGCCATGCTGCCTGGGGGAGGGAGGGGAGACCAGTCACTACTGCCCTGCGAAAGTGGAGTCCTGTCTCCATTGCTGCTGCTTAAAGGGATGCGTAATCCAGAAAAGGCATCTGGCTGCCTAGCCAGGATGAAGAAACAAAGCCACCCTGTAGGGGAGGCCAGCCCACCTTCTCACCTCCCTGCCCGGCCAGTGCCAGTTGTGAAGTGGAGAAGGGCCAGACCATGAGCCCAGCTTGTGGGGTGTGTGGAAACTGACCCCAGCCTGCTCTTACCATGAGCAAGAGCAGGAAGCACCCAGGCTTTTTGGCATCATGAATGGGAATTCGGGGGCTGAGAACTAAATCTGGATGGTGGGTGGAACTTGGAAGCCAAATATGGATGGTGGGTGGAGCTCCTTCTCCATTTCCCCCTCTCCACAGTCTTATTCCTGCTTCCCCCATCTTGATTGATTTTGTTTTGCTCAAGTGAGACTGTTTCCCTCACAGATGTGACATTACAGGGTTGCATCCTGCTCTGGTATAAAGCCAAAGGGACTGTGTTGGAGTTTATGGGGTTACTCTGACTTTACAGTGCACCCATATAAATGTGTCCCAATAAGTGTCTGAACAGCTGAACCGGTTTGCAGTTTTGGCCAAACATTGTTGCTGCATCGATTGGATTCAGAAATCAAGCCGCAGACAGTGAACTGGAAGGCAGCAGCCTGAGTTCTAATCCCGCTTCTCATGCTATTGAGCAAGTCAGTTTATGGTGACATTCTGCCTGGTGCTGTACTCGAGGAGACCTCTTCTGGGTGCACAAGAGCAGGGTGGGATTTAACCATTCTCCAAAGGACAGGGGTCAACTATCAGGCCAGCCCAATCCCCAAGCGCACATGGGCAGCAAGTAAAGCAATATGTGCAGCCTCTCCCAATGGCTAGTGTGTGTATTGCTGTCAGCCATAAGCACTAACCAGAGCCACATGCTGCTCCTGTGTAAGTGGCCAGCAAAGTGCACCCCACCATACAGCACCTGTCCCTGCATGCAGTGCAGAAAGTAGAGGTGTCATTCTTACACTAACCAGGGAAGAAATTGACCCCGAACTTCTCAGCTTCCCTTTTTCCAGATGTAAAACGAGTGGAAATAATTGTGGCTGGCCTCACCACGCCATCGAGATGTTCCCTTGAGTTTATGTGCGGAAGGGGCTTTAAAGACGAAGAGTGGTAAAGCAAGGCTAAGTCGTTGTTATGCTTTTAAAAGCTATAATAAAACTATTAAATAGTCACTGAAGGGAAATAGACACTGCAGTTTAAGTGACATGGGTGTGTGTGTGTGTGGTGTGTGTGTGTAAACTGACATAATTCCATTCAAATCAATAGAGCTACCTCGATCTTCAGCGGATATAAATCCATCACATATATATGTTGTACTAGGAATACACACACACAAACTCTCATTAATATTTAATAATACAGAGAAAGCGAGAGAAAGGTTTTAAAAGATCACAGAGAGTAACAGGTTCATTATCCCACATTATAATCAAAGGGCTCGATGGGCTTTGCCCACATCAAGCTGGAGTTCACTGCACTACCTTTATAAAATCAAAATCCCGAGGCTGCATCTTTCTTGCTTCCTTCCACTGAGAAGGGATCTTGCTTTTTTCCCTGGGCAGCTCTGAGCTTAGGAGCTTTTAAGGGTTTCTAATCCTGGAAGGCAGTCTGACATCACCCCGGTTCTTGTCTGCTGATGTTTCGTACAAGCATCACATTTCCTTAGTGTTTTTTCAGAGCCACCAATTACTGCAGCAATCTTATGTTTATGGGTGTTTTTTTTTCCTCCCCTGATGCCTTTCTGGCCCATATCCCACCAGGCTGCTTTCCCTTAGACATGCTTAGTGCCAAGGGTTAAGCTGGACCAGGCTGTTACCAAAAAAAAAAAAAGAGAGAGAGAGAGAGAGAGAGAGAGAGGGAGGAGTTTTTTCTGAATTTTTTTCATTGACTTCAGCATCATGTGATCAGGAAGCCTGGCCTCTTTCCATTTCCCTTCCCGACTAAAGGAAAACATTGTGTAGCCGTTGCTTCTACCACTGGTGGGATCGCAGCATTACGTAGGAGGATAAAAATAACCAGCATATTTAAGGGCAGCTGTGGAATCCCAGCACACACAGAGCGAGCCTGGTCAGTCCCTAGCTCAGCATCGACTCCAGCGCTGCGTGCACACACCAGACTAATGTGCTGTCTATGATGCAACCGTGAAGTGTTTCAGATATGGCTGACAGCAACAGTGAAGCAGTTAGGCCCTGGGAGGGAGCTCAAGAATACAAGGGGAATATATTTGTCTTTTTCCAGCAACACACTGATTCTAGCTAAACAGAGGAAAGGTATTTTCAAGAGGCCAGTGATAGTCCTATGCATTTAACAGACCTTTTCAGAGAGCAGGCAGGGATAGAATCCAGAGGCAGCTATATAGAAAATATGGCCACAACAAATTTGATTCAGTATTTAGCCTTGTCACGTTTAGAAGTTAAGCTAATCCAACATATTTTTGCTCTGGACGGTTGTAAGGGTCGGGGTGAGGAACAGCAGTGAATTCTCAAGAATCAGAGGTTTGGAGAGCACAGATACGTTTCCTGGGGTTTTAGCACCTTTTCTGCAAATCGCAGAATGTAGCTGAGTACAATATATTTCTTGTTTGGGAATCAAAAATCGAGTACCGCAGGCTAGAGCTCCGTGTTACTGAACAGAGCCCCTTTTTTATTTTCTTTCCTTCTGGGACTATTAATTTTTGTAGGGCTCTGCAAAGCAGTGTTTTACAGGACTGGGAGTTTGTTTTGGTTTTTGCTTTTGCTTTTGCTCTGCGCCAGACCTGTAAACCAGAACAGTGGTTCAACTAGATTTTAACAAACCCTGGGTGGAACTGGAATGAGAATAAACGAGTGGATAGGGCATGAGGCTGGGTTCTGTTTCCTACTCTTCAGTGGACCTGGTGTTTGATTGTGAGCAAGTCACTTCACCTTCTTATTACTCTTTGTCTGTTTAGACTGTAACTCTTTGGGGCAGGGACTGACTCTTACTATGTGGCTGTACGGGGCTGAGCACAGCTACACCTCAGTTTCAGTTAGGCCCTCGAAGTGCTACCGTAAATATAAGAAGGAAAGCAAAAGCGTCCTGCCTTGAGAGACTCATCCACAAGATGTTAAAAAGCTTTGGAGGGAGATGTCTCCCTAATCTCCTATCCCCAGAACCAGAATGGTTAGTATTAGAGAGAGGCCCACAATGAATATTTTGGAGTTGGAGCCAGGGGGGCTGGAACAATTTGTATAGTAGGGGTGCTGAGAGCCACTGAATCAAACTGTAAACCAGTGCCCCCCCCTTCCCACTGTCTGCCACCCCCCAGAGCCAGGAGTGGGCGGCGGCTGAGGGGGGAGGGCGGGACAGAGGTGAGGGTGGCTGAGGTTGGGGCCACAGCTGGGGGCGGGTCTGGGGCCAGGAGCAGGACCAGGTCCGGGGGCCAAGACTTGGGGCAGGGCTGACAATGAAGCCGGGGCCAAGGCTGGGGGTGGGGCTGAGCTGGGAGCAGAAACCTTGGCTGGGCTGTGGTTGGGGCCTAAGGCTGGGGGCAGGGCTGGGGCCGGAAGCAAGGCCGCGGCTGGGGGTGTGACCAGAGCAGAACTGGGGGAGGAATTCCCTCCCCACCCCCAATGGGGGCTGGTCCAGGCCCCACTGCCCACCCCCAAGTGTTCCTTCACGCCCCCCTAGGGAGTGTGCCCCACAGTTTGGGGATCACAGGTGTAAACCCTGTATATAATGGAAACCGCACCCACAGCACCCCTGGAGCTACTCTTCTGTAAATGTTGGGTGTTGAAATCACGTCCAGAATTTTGTTCTGCCTATGGATAGAAACTGAGGCCGGCTGCAGAGTATTTTTCCAGAGCTGAATCTGCCCAAAGATTTCAGAGTAGCAGCCGTGTTAGTCTGTATTCGCAAAAAGAAAAGGAGTACTTGTGGCACCTTAGAGACTAACAAATTTATTAGAGCATAAGCTTTCGTGAGCTACAGCTCACTTCATCGGATGCATTTGGTGGAAAAAACAGAGGAGAGATTTATATACACACACACAGAGAACATGAAACAATGGGTTTATCATACACACTGTAAGGAGAGTGATCACTTAAGATAAGCCATCACCAGCAGCAGGGGGGGAAAGGAGGAAAACCTTCCATGGTGACAAGCAGGTAGGCTAATTCCAGCAGTTAACAAGAATATCAGAAAGAAAAGGAGTACTTGTGGCACCTTAAAGACTAACAAATTTATTAGAGCATAAGCTTTCGTGAGCTACAGCTCACTTCATCGGATGCATTTGGTGGAAAAAACAGAGGAGAGATTTATATACACACACACAGAACATGAAACAATGGGTTTATCATACACACTGTAAGGAGAGTGATCACTTAAGATAAGCCATCACCAACAGCAGGGGGGGGGGGAAGGAGGAAAACCTTCCATGGTGACAAGCAGGTAGGCTAATTCCAGCAGTTAACAAGAATATCAGAGGAACAGTGGGGGGTGGGGTGGGAGGGAGAAATACCATGGGGAAATAGTTTTACTTTGTGTAATGACTCATCCATTCCCAGTCTCTATTCAAGCCTAAGTTAATTGTATCCATAGAATCATAGAATCATAGAATATCAGGGTTGGAAGGGACCCCAGAAGGTCATCTAGTCCAACCCCCTGCTCAAAGCAGGACCAAGTCCCAGTTAAATCATCCCAGCTAGGGCTTTGTCAAGCCTGACCTTAAAAACCTCTAAGGAAGGAGATTCTACCACCTCCCTAGGTAACGCATTCCAGTGTTTCACCACCCTCTTAGTGAAAAAGTTTTTCCTAATATCCAATCTAAACCTCCCCCATTGCAACTTGAGACCATTACTCCTCGTTCTGTCATCTGCTACCATTGAGAACAGTCTAGAGCCATCCTCTTTGAAACCCCCTTTCAGGTAGTTGAAAGCAGCTATCAAATCCCCCCTCATTCTTCTCTTCTGCAGACTAAACAATCCCAGCTCCCTCAGCCTCTCCTCATAAGTCATGTGCTCTAGACCCCTAATCATTTTCGTTGCCCTTCGTTGTACTCTTTCCAATTTATCCACATCCTTCCTGTAGTGTGGGGCCCAAAACTGGACACAGTACTCCAGATGAGGCCTCACCAGTGTCGAATAGAGGGGAACGATCACGTCCCTCGATCTGCTCCAGTTTGCAAATTAATTCCAATTCAGCAGTCTCTCGTTGGAGTTTGTTTTTGAAGCTTTTTTGTTGAAGTATAGCCACTCTTAGGTTTGTGATCGAGTGACCAGAGAGATTGAAGTGTTCTCCAACTGGTTTTTGAATGTTATAATTCTTGACGTCTGATTTGTGTCCATTCATTCTTTTACGTAGAGACTGTCCAGTTTGGCCAATGTACATGGCAGAGGGGCATTGCTGGCACATGATGGCATATATCACATTGGTAGATGCGCAGGTGAACGAGCCTTTGATAGTGTGGCTGATGTGATTAGGCCCTATGATGGTATCCCCTGAATAGATATGTGGACAGAGTTGGCAACGGGCTTTGTTGCAAGGATAGGTTCCTGGGTTAGTGGTTCTGTTGTGTGGTGTGTGGTTGCTGGTGAGTATTTGCTTCAGATTGGGGGGCTGTCTGTAAGCAAGGACTGGTCTGTCTCCCAAGATCTGAGAGAGCGATGGCTCGTCCTTCAGGATAGGTTGTAGATCCTTGATGATGCGTTGGAGGGGTTTTAGTTGGGGGCTGAAGGTGATGGCTAGTGGCGTTCTGTTGTTTTCTTTGTTGGGCCTGTCCTGTAGTAGGTGACTTCTGGGTACTCTTCTGGCTCTGTCAATCTGTTTCTTCACTTCAGCAGGTGGGTACTGTAGTTGTAGGAATGCATGATAGAGATCTTGTAGGTGTTTGTCTCTGTCTGAGGGGTTGGAGCAAATGCGGTTATATCGTAGCGCTTGGCTGTAGACAATGGATCGAGTGGTATGATCTGGATGAAAGCTAGAGGCATGTAGGTAGGAATAGCGGTCAGTAGGTTTCCGATATAGGGTGGTGTTTATGTGACCATCGCTTATTAGCACCGTAGTGTCCAGGAAGTGGATCTCTTGTGTGGACTGGTCCAGGCTGAGGTTGATGGTGGGATGGAAATTGTTGAAATCATGGTGGAATTCCTCAAGAGCTTCTTTTCCATGGGTCCAGATGATGAAGATGTCATCAATGTAGCGCAAGTAGAGTAGGGGCATTAGGGAACGAGAGCTGAGGAAGCGTTGTTCTAAGTCAGCCATAAAAATGTTGGCATACTGTGGGGCCATGCGGGTACCCATCGCAGTGCCGCTGATTTGAAGGTATACATTGTCACCAAATGTGAAATAGTTATGGGTCAGGACAAAGTCACAAAGTTCTGCCACCAGGTTAGCCGTGACAGTATCGGGGATACTGTTCCTGACGGCTTGTAGTCCATCTTTGTGTGGAATGTTGGTGTAGAGGCTTCTACATCCATAGTGGCTAGGATGGTGTTTTTAGGAAGATCACCAATGGACTGTAGTTTCCTCAGGAAATCGGTGGTGTCTCGAAGATAGCTGGGAGTGCTGGTAACGAAGGGCCTGAGGAGGGAGTCTACATAGCCAGACAATCCTGCTGTCAGGGTGCCAATGCCTGAGATGATGGGGCCCAGGATTTCCAGGTTTATGGATCTTGGGTAGCAGATAGAATACCCCAGGTCGGGGCTCCAGGGGTGTGTCTGTGCGGATTTGTTCTTGTGCTTTTTCAGGGAGTTTCTTGAGCAAATGCTGTAGTTTCTTTTGGTAACTCTCAGTGGGATCAGAGGGTAATGGCTTGTAGAAAGTGGTGTTGGAGAGCTGCCTAGTAGCCTCTTGTTCATACTCCGACCTATTCATGATGACGACAGCACCTCCTTTGTCAGCCTTTTTGATTATGATGTCAGAGTTGTTTCAGAGGCTGTGGATGGCACTGTGTTCTGCATGGCTGAGGTTATGGGGTAAGCGATGCTGCTTTTCCACAATTTCAGCTCGTGCACGTCGGCGGAAGCAGTCTATGTAGAAATCCAGGCTGCTGTTTCGACCTTCAGGAGGAGTCCACCCAGAATCCTTCTTTTTGTAGTGTTGGCAGGAAGGTCTCTGTGGGTTAATATGTTGGTCAGAGGTGTGTTGGAAATATTCCTTGAGTCTGAATTATAACATTCAAAAACCAGTTGGAGAACACTTCAATCTCTCTGGTCACTCGATCACAGACCTAAGAGTGGCTATACTTCAACAAAAAAACTTCAAAAACAGACTCCAACGAGAGACTGCTGAATTGGAATTAATTTGCAAACTGGATACAATTAACTTAGGCTTGAATAGAGACTGGGAATGGATGAGTCATTACACAAAGTAAAACTATTTCCCCATGGTATTTCTCCCCCCCACCCCACCCCCCACTGTTCCTCTGATATTCTTGTTAACTGCTGGAATTAGCCTACCTGCTTGTCACCATGGAAGGTTTTCCTCCTTCCCCCCCCCCCTGCTGTTGGTGATGGCTTATCTTAAGTGATCACTCTCCTTACAGTGTGTATGATAAACCCATTGTTTCATGTTCTCTGTGTGTGTGTATATAAATCTCTCCTCTGTTTTTTCCACCAAATGCATCCGATGAAGTGAGCTGTAGCTCACGAAAGCTTATGCTCTAATAAATTTGTTAGTCTCTAAGGTGCCACAAGTACTCCTTTTCTTTTTGCCCAAAGATTGTGCGTGTCTGGCTTCTCAGTTCTGGTTCAGAGTATTATGTGCATGCTTTCAGATATAACTTTCCAATCTAAAGAAAAATGAGAGACATGTAGGATCTAAGTTTTCTAGAAAGCTCCCACTTAGGCATCAAAATGAAAGTCTGGATTTCCAAAAGTGCTCACTATGTTGGGTGCGGAGCT
The DNA here is from genome assembly GCF_009764565.3 of Dermochelys coriacea. Taxonomy (NCBI): domain Eukaryota; kingdom Metazoa; phylum Chordata; order Testudines; family Dermochelyidae; genus Dermochelys; species Dermochelys coriacea. The sequence continues at coordinate 134,986,661 of NC_050072.1, read as the reverse complement.
CATCAGGAAATCTGGCTCTCATTGTGGGAGCTCCTGCTGAGCATTTGAAAATCTTGGGTCCTGTGGTCTTTTGAAAATCTGGACCATACTACATGTATACACAGAAAAAGATAGAAAGCTGTATACAAGTAACGGAGCTATGATGAAAGGTTGAACTACTTGCGCAAGTAATCCCCAGTGAGAAGCTGCTGCCCAATCTCAGCCACAATTTCTTAAAAGATATAAGGTAATTCCTTGTTCCAGACAGGTCAGAAATACGGAAAGAATAGGTTTTAGTGCAATATGTAGTTTTCCAGCAAAAAAAAGAGGTTCAGAGGCTACCTCCTTAACTGTACCTACTATATTTCTCTCATCTCAAACAGTATGTTGTATAAACCAGCAGTTCTCAACCAGAGATCCAGGGCCTTATGGGGGCCACAAGCGGGATTCAGGGGGACCACCAAGCAGGGCCAATGTTAGATTTGCTGAGGCCAGGGAAGAAAGCCAAAGCTCCGCTGTGCAGGGCTGAAGCCTGGGGCCCCTGAGCTTTGCCACCTGGGGCTGAAGCCAAAGCCTGCACAACTGAACTTTCTGGGGCCCCTGTGGTGCGAGGCCCCGGGCAGTTGTGCTGCTTCCTACCCTCTAATGCCGGTCCTGGCTTTTATATGCAGAAAAACAGTTGTTGTGACACTGGTGGGTCTTGGAGTTTTTATAGCATACTGGGTGGGGGGTGGGGGGGAGGGTCTTAGAAAGAAAAAGGTTGAAAACTCCTGGTATAAATCCTCCCCCCCCACCCCGCAAAGGAAAATCAGCAGAGATTTGGGACAAAGGAGAGAGATTGTGACTGGGACAATTTCTCCTGTAGAGCTCTGTTCAGTATTAGCCACGTCTACAGAAACACCATCTTTGATTTACTCTGAAGATGACTAGTCTAGACGCGATAAATCGACCCCTGAGCGCTCTCCCATCGACTCCTGTAATCCAGAGCTGCGAGAGGCACAGGCAGAGATTAGCAGCAGCAGTCGACTCACCGCGATAAGGACACCACGAGATTAGATCTAAGTACGTCGACTTCAGCTACATTATTCACATATCTTAAGCTGTGTAACTTAGATCGATTCCCCCCCCGCCCAGTGTAGACCAGGGCTCAGTTAAGTTGAACCCAATGAAACTGAAATCCAGTTTGGAGGAGTTCACTACAAGTGTGTGGAATACACGTGGATGTGTCATTACACAAGTAAAACTATTTCCCCATGTTTATTCCCCCCCCCACACACACACACACTGTTCCTCACACGTTCTTGTCAACTGCTGGAAATGGCCCACCTTGATTATCACTACAAAAGGGTTTTTTTGTTTGTTTTTTTTCTCTCCTGCTGGTAATAGCTCACCTTACCTGATCACTCTCGTTACAGTGTGTATGGTAACACCCATTGTTTCATGTTCTCTGTGTATATAAATCTCCCCACTGTATTTTCCACTGAATGCATCCAATGAAGTGAGCTGTAGCTCACGAAAGCTTATGCTCAAATAAATTTGTTAGTCTCTAAGGTGCCACAAGTCCTCCTTTTCTTTTTGCGGATACAGACTAACACGGCTGCTACTCTGAAACACATGGACTCTGTTATTGCTTAGCCAATTACATGTGTTTGGGGTGGTTTGGTTGGGTTTTAGACCCATTTTTGTTGGTTTACAATCATTATCTACTTTTTTATAAAATTAATTTCTCTCCTGTTACCGTGTGACAGCCACACAAACAAGGAAAACAAACAGATTGTAAAGGGATCTGACTGTACATTAAGGTGACAATCCTGCAAGGATTTATATACACACTTACCTTTACACAGGGTAATACCCTCTGTCTAGGTACTTACAGAGCCATAATTATAGTATCTGAGCACTTCACAGTCATTAATTAATGGATATTAATCCCCACAAGACCCCTGTGAGGCAGGGACATATCCTCACTTTACAGATTGGAAACTGGGGCACAGGGAAGACTAAATGTCTTGACTAATGTCTCAAAGAAACACTGTAGCAGAGCTGGGAATTGAATCTAGTTCTTCTGTAGCTCAAGCCAGTGCACTATCCATTAGACCCCCTCCCCCCCAGCAGCCCACTTTGCTGCTTTATTGTACTCATGCATGAAGCTTGTATGAATGACCTGCTGTAGCAGTACACAAACCACACTAGGGTACTTTTATTGTGCACCAGCAGCATCTACGAGGACAGTTAGTGCACAGCATGCTTGAGAGCTATCAATTTACACCCCAGTGGGCCATGTGCTAATGTGTCGCATAGACATGCCCTAGATCTAAATCTGCAGGATTGGGACTGATCCTTTCCATTCTTCCGTAACTGCTCTGAGCACTGGAACAGAGGGGAAGGACAGAGGAGACTTTTTCCTTCACTATTAATGAAATAATAAAATTAAACCCTAATTATCTATAAGTTCAGTAAACTCAAAAAACTTTCAGAGAGCTGAGGGGTTGGATAATCAGGGGACCATGCCCAATCAGATATGAAGCCTGAATTCAGGCTTTCCTATCTTAGTGCACACTTTAAAGCCTTCTCGCCAACTCTCCGTTCACAGCTTCCCCGAGGCCAGCTGGCTTAGCAGAAAGCAGCAGCAAAAAGACACTGAAATCTGACCAGCTCATAAAGGCTTATGTACTAGAATCAGACCTTGGTCTGATATAGTGCCCATCTTTAAAAATGGGAAGACAGAGAACCAAGGGAACTACAGACTGGTCAGCCTTACCTCAGTCCCTGCAAAAATCAAGGAGCAGGTCCTCAAGGAATCCATTTTGAAGCACTTGGAGGAGACGAAGGTGATCAACATGGATTCACCAAGGACAAGTCATGCCTGACCAACCTGATTGCCTTCTATGATGAGATAACTGACTGTGGATATGGGGAAAGCGGTGGACATGATATATCTTGACTTTAGCAAAGCTTTTGATATGGTTTTCCACAGTATTCTTGACAGCAAGTTAAAAAAGTATGGATTGGATGAATGGATTATAAAGTGGATAGAAAGCTGGCCAGATTGTCAGGCTCAATGGGTAGTGATCAACGGCTTGATGTCTAGTTGGCAGCCGGTATCAAGCGGAGTGCCCCAGGGATCAGTCCTGGGGCCGGTTTTGTTCAACATCTTCATTAATGATCTGTATGATAGGATGATTGCACTCTCAGCAAGTTTGCAGATGACACTAAGGAGAGGTAGAGACACTGGAGGGTAGGGATAGGGCCCAGGGTGACCTAGACAAATTGGAGGATTGGGCCAAAAGAAATCTGATGAGGTTCAACAAGGACAAGTGCAGAGTTCTGCATTTAGGATGGAAGAATCCCATGCACCACTATAGGCTAGGGACCAACTGGCTAAGCAGGAGTTCTGCAGAAAATGACCTGGGGATTACAGTGGATGAGAAGCTGGATATGAGTCAGCAGTGTGCCCTTGTTGCCGAGAAGGCTAGC